>NC_064626.1:630442866-631042866 GCF_023864275.1 Schistocerca cancellata | reverse complement strand
ACCACTCAATGTTATGCCTGTTAATCTTGCGTGGACAGTGCGGAGGAAGGGCTCTAAAGATACTGAAAATAAAAACATTGATAAGGGACTGCCCTGTGGAACCCCACGCCTTATCTGTATGGGTTTAGATGTTTGGCCATTGATTGCTATTTTCGCATTTACACCTGTTGCAATAATCCTTAGCATGTTCACAATCTGGGGGTGGAAATCCATTCTTGACAGCGTCGCAAAGAGGTATCTATGACTAACGCGGTCAAAAGCTTTGTTGAAATCTATAAAGATTAAAGCACATTTTATACTTGTCACTGAGGTAATTGCAATGACGTCTCTGTATGCAGATAGACTTTCGAATATCGTTCTGGTCGGAGAGCAAGATTGGTGATGACTCAATATTTTGTTGGAAAAGGCAGAGAGTCTTTTGTTGATAATACGCGGAATTATTTTGTAATCAGAATTTAGTAGCGAAAGAGGCCGAAAATTGTTTAAGTTGGTTTTGCCTTTACTCTTAGGAATCAGTACTATTTTACTTTCCTTAAACTCTGCAGGGACCGGTTTTCCGTTCAGGACCTCATTTGCCATGGAAGTGATCTTGTCACCAATTATAGACCAGTAGCGGGCATAAAACTCCACAGGGAGGCCATCAAGTCCCGGAGATTTGTTGAGAGGTGAGTTACGCACTGCCTCATGCACTTCATCTTTAGTAATAGGTGACAGGATGTCAGCGTTGTCTGTTCCCGACAATTGTGGACCTAAAATAGTGAGAAAGTCTTCGAGAGCTGCATCTTCCACTGTGGTAGGGGCATATAAGGTTTCATAGTACCTGTGGACTTCGTCCAGTATTTGTTTCTGGCATGTGAGCCTCGTACCAGTATGCGTCTGGATTTCATCAATTAAAGTTAGACGTCTGTTTTTAGCATGCCGCACCAAGTGATACAGAGAAGCTGTTTCATCTGCTACGACTGATGTGGCTTTCGATTTAATTTTGAGTCCCTCCATCTGTTGCCGTTTAATGCTTAATAACTTGGCTTTTATTTTTTTGATATCATTTAGACGAATTACGTCATCATGGGCCTGTTGATATAAGTCTCTTAAAACTTTATAATAAAACTCCATTGAATTCCTCAACTCCCTGTGCCTCGCTGCACTATACTGCATGACAACTTTCCGCAGCCTTGGTTTAGCCCTCCTTGTCCACCAGTCAATGACTGTTGGGTGCTTGTCTACTGTGCGGAGGCACATAGTCCACGCAAACCTTATTTCCTGTTCCAGTTCTTCGTCAGTTAAAACAGAGATATTTAAGTTCCATTGGCCTCTGAATCGACGGGTTGGCTGTACACTTAGATTAAAGCAAGTTAAAAGTGTACTGTGATCGCTAAAATACACTGGAATAGTCTCAACGTTTAATAAATAATTTTGCAAATTTGGTGACACGTAAATTCTATCTAGTCTGCTACGGGAGTGGCTGGTTATATACGTGAACCCGACTGACGTCGGGTGCTGAAGTTCCCACACATCCTTAAGGTGTAGATCACTTACTAACTTTTTTAACTGTGGCGAGTAGTTGAAGTTGGGTTGTTGATCTTTCTGGTTTAAAACACAGTTAAAATCTCCACCTAGTATAAGAGACCACGGATTTTTCCTCAATAAATAAATCAGTTCATCTTGAAAAAACTTCGCACGATCCAATTTGTGGGAAGTTCCTGATGGGGCGTAAAGGTTAATCACTGTCACATCGAAAATTTTTATGCCTATGGCTCTTCCTGATTCTAGTCGTTCGATTTCAGTCACCGGAATGCCTTCCCTTATAAGAATGGCTGTACCGATATTGGCTTCCGTAGAAACATTCACAATTTCAAAAAAGCCTGGGATCCGAAATTCCGTTATCGCAACTTCTTGTAGCAACGCGATATCTGTTCCGGACTGGTACAAGAATTCTTTTAGTGCTGCCAATTTCAAGGGTGACTGTATTTTATTAATGTTAATAGTAGTAATGCTATAAGCTTGCAGCACAGACATACCGGAAGAAGCTATTTGGGATGAGGTTCGGTATGATTATAGCAGCAAACGTGCTTCCCTACAAGGCACGATCTTTACAATCTGTGTGCCCATTACATGTACTAACGGCCTAGAAAAATTTGCACTGCTTTTAAACAAATAGCTTGAGAAGAGAAGTATCCTGAAATTCTGACAATGCATTGCTATAAGTCACTGTGGCCATTCTCTTTCTCCTCGTCAGTGTTGGCCCTGATGACTTCATATTTAATATTCTTTTTCTTGATGTCTTTCTTCTCTGGTGTGACTTTCGCTTGATGACGCGTGACAGCAAGACCCGGTGTCTGTCGCAGCCGCCGGCGGTGGCTAAAGTTACGTTGTGCAAGACGCGACAGTTGGCTGCGACTGCGACGCTGCCCCCTCCTCTTTTCCCACCCTGGCAGACGGCGGCACGGCCGCAAGACGACTGGAGTCGTCGCCGTTTCCCAAGCTGCGGCCGGCGGCGGCGGATTCAAATACATAAGAAAAATAAGAATTCCGATTTTCTTGCTGTAAAAAATACTGTATGTAAATGCAACAAAGTTACATCGGCTCCCAGAGTTAGTTTTTCGATACAGATTCTCCTTTTACTTTAAAAAATTGAAAAGTATCTCTTCCGGTTTTGCGTGTTTTTTTCGCTGTATATTACTTCTCTATCAATTGTGAGGAAAGTAAAAGGCACAAAAAATTGATGTTTGCGTATCTTACAGTTTCACATCACAGCTTGATAATGAGGTGTCTATTTTTCCGATATTCGTCACAGTTATCCCGATACTTAATTTACAAGTAACCTACTGCATAAAATTTGAATTGTGTACAGTGAAAAATGTGGTCGCTGGCTACTTTACGTATGGTTTACGTTAGGTCATACATCGTTGCCGATGAAAAGAAGCTAACATATTGAAATTATTTTTAAAGTTGAGATCAGAATGATATCGAACTTCGTTACCGAGATTTGGGCTCATATATCTCCGGGAGCGTCGCGACTAGCCGCCAGTTCTATCGACGCGCAACGAGAATCGTGTGGTCATCACACCATAGAGAATGCATTTGTTTTGTTTCGCTGACACATTTGGACCTAATGAAACCATTTTATGTCATATTTCTCCGGTATGAGTTACTAATATTTATCCATATGCTCTTGATAATTTCATTTAAAATGCCACGAAATGTAGGTTTCTTAAACCCAAGTGATCAAGCAGAACCCATTTTCGTGGTTTTGCTGAGGCATCTGAACCTGTTCCAAGCTTTCTTTCTCGTTTATTTCTCTGATACGAGTCCCGAATATTCCTCCATCTGTTTTTGCACATTTCACCTAAAATTCCAATGAAAGATAAGTTTATTAACAATAACCGCACGCTTGCGTCATTGCATTGTTTCAAGTTCCTGACAACAAGATAGGGTTACACCTTAAACATCTCTAGAATTTTCATTCTGAACGTCTACAGTATACACTGGCAGAAATGTGGAAGAAATAATGTCCGTGCTTGTTCACAAAATTTCCCCAAATTATACTTGTCAGTTTCTCCCATGCAGAAACTTTTGGAACAAGCTAAGGCAACTTTCATAGCCGACTGAGTCTTTATTCCCATCCAAATGAATTTCCATATTCTTATATTCTGACAGCATACATCGTTATGGATAACATGAACATTTAATCTTGCCAAACTGCACTCAAAAGATGACTCCAGGATTTACAAAAGACGAATTTCAATTGTGAACTGTGTCAGACCAGAAGGGCCTTGTAAAACAGTAGTGCACTTTTGGCACAATTTTTTTGAGCACCATCTTCTACCAATGAATTGAAGCGAATGTGACAAATTACTTATTGCAGCATACTGTTTGCGCAATCTGTTGAGAAACGCCTTCCTCAAAAACGAGCATCTATTGATTACAGAAAGCTGTACAACAATCTGGTGGTGGTTTTTCACAACTAGAAGGTATCATCAAGACTCCAATCTACCGTTTACTTTCAAAGTGAAGGTATTGTAAAATGTAACTTTCTCGTTGTTCTTTAGATTGTTCATTTTATAATGTACTTGACGTTTTCAATTTTTATCGTCACAAAAAAGAGTAATGCGAAAATTGACCTTCAAGTTCATTTTCATCATTCTAATTCTACATCTGCATGGATTATACTGATTTTCATAACAGGCCTGAAAAATTTGCATTAATGGGAAAATATTATATATTTCACTCACCTGCCAGTTTCAACTGTGCACCAATTTCTTCGCAAATTCTGTCTCTGAACATAGTGTCTCTATATTTAGGGTTCTTCAAATCGTAAAGGCAAGGATGTCGCGAGACCAGCTCACAGAGCATCACATCCTGTGGGTGGCTCATTTCAGTTTTCCTTGACTGGCTCGACATCTTTCTGGCAGCCGTACGTCTTTGTGTCGTGCGACTCCCGTCGCAACACTGCTCACTGGTGCAGTGCTGCGGCAGCTGTCGCAACAGCCGCGCGTCGCATCCCAAACTCGAACTGCGCATGCGCCAGCAAGCAACTTCTGACGTCACATAGCGACCCGTCGCAGTCGCTAGTGTGCGTCGCGTCTTGGACAACGTACCTTAAATGGGGCAACGGCCGTGGCTTGCGAGTCGTCAATGTTTGGTTCCGGCGTGGTGTTTGTTGTGTTGTTTTGCTGGCGAGGCGGTGATGCTTGTGTCTTTCCTCCTTCGGCGCGGCGTTGCGCTTCGGAGTCAGCAGGTTCTTTACCTGGTACTTCCTCGTACGGTTTGCACTGTATGGGTTGTGCACTTGATGCGGTTATTTCAGCCGTGACCTCAGGCTCAGGGTCACATTTCCGTGAAAAATCACTATCCGCTGCGTCACTATCTGTTCGTGGCGGTGTAAGTCCTTGTGCGGAAGTGGGAGCCACATCGACCGTCATTCCATCTCCTTTTTCCACTTCTAACAGATCTTCAGGACTGGGCTTCGGCCTCCTGGCAACGGGTGTTTCACAGGAAGAGTCCTCATCAACATTTCTTTCAGTGTCCTCTAGAGGACGCTTTTTTGTGGGAAACTCGCTGTCACGGGACGGAATTTCAGCAGTTAATGCAGGTTTTAAAGACGGAAAGTCATTAAAATTAAGTGCAACATTTTCAGAGGTAGTAACAGGATCCACGACCGCCGCCGGCTCTGTTGTATTACTGGCTGGCAACAAATCGTTGAGTGTCAATTTCCGGCGTTGCGTAAGGTTATTTGTTAGCACAAATACACGGCGAGGGCAGTCCTGACGGAGGTGACCAGACTCGTTACATACATGACATGTAGGGGTTTGCCCTGAGTACATAACATGCGCCTTGTGCCCGTCAAGAAAGATGTGGGAGGGAATGTTTGCTTTCACTTCCATCTCCACGGAGCGAATGCCGTTAAAGCACTGCAGCTTGAAATGCGAAGCCCACCTTTCGTTGACTATTTGCCTGACAACCCCATACTTTGATAGGACATCTTTAATTTTCGAATTGTCTACTTCTATGGGAATATTCAAAACCCTAACATTCCTAATTACAGACTCGGAATTCCGGAGTTTGACAGTACTTTTAGTACCATCACGGTGTATAAATTCCGTTTCATAAACAAATTTTGCCAGAAAGCGGTCTACACTCGCGGAATCGTTAAACTTTACAAAAATGCAGTATTCATCAGAGTCCAGCTGCATGGTATGAACAGATTCAGAATGAAGGCCAATTACCTCGGTAATCCAGTCGTGTATTTCAAGTGCAGAGGGCTGTACTCGACGGGTGTACTTGCCGAAGGTGAAAATCACGGTGTTTTTTCTCACGGAGTTTGCCATGGTGTTCTGCAGCGAAGAAATCTCGGACAACGCCGAAATCCCAACGGCACTTCGTAGAAAGATGACACGAAAGAAGACCAAATGCTCAATTGATAACGCTTAATTCACGTTCAAAACGTCAATAAACGAGCACAAAACACGAAAACACTGGCGTAAACACTGAACGTTCACGGAGCAAACTTGAGGAGCATGCGACCGCTGCGGCAGCTAATGCCAGACTGTAAAATTTTCGGTCGAACTGTGTGCCGAACCGAGACTCGAACTCGGGACCAGACTTCTTATGCCGGAAGTCTTCGGCCGCCAATGCGGATTGTTTATCAAAATTTTGGCAGTGGCGGGGATCGAACCCGGGACCGAAGACGTTTGATTATGAATCAAAGACGCTACCCCTAGACCACATCTCATTTACACTGCAGCAATAATTGACGATGTCGTTGGTCAACATAAGAATATGGAGGGGGGGGGGGGTGGTGCAAACCTCCAAGTCCACTACTGTACGCTGAAGCACCACCTCCTTTACAGACGAGCGTGAAGGTGAGTTTTGCGCACGTCTAACCGCCGAAACCGTACTGGTTGCAGTCCTACCTCTTGTGGGCGTACACCACGTCCACGGCGGTGACAGACTTTTCTTGGCGTGCTCAGTGAACGTGACAGAGCTGCTGATCACATATTCCAGTAACGCCTTCAGCACTCACCTTTTCTGCGATGCTGGTTTCCAAGTGACAGGTCATAAAAATCTGCGCTTTGTAAAAGTAGCCCATGTTACTGGTTTTCCCTATTTGCGGTCCGAATCGTTGGTGGAATGATTCCCCACTCATGTCTGTTCCGCTTATGTACTTTGCTTAAGCCGTCGGCACACGGGTCGCGTTAGCTAACGTTGACTTGGAGCTTTATGAGTTTTGTGACATCACTTTTTACTACTTGACGTTGAAGAGCCATTTCTTCCCATGAAGTCCAAAATAAGATTTCCAATATTTTGCCAACAAGTCTTTAAAGTAGCACCAATAGGAGCCAAGAACGCCTCCAACGTCACAAGCAGATAGGAAGACGGCATATTTTACTTGTGTTCATTAAGTGGGTTTTGTATTAGACCTTACTGTTCATGAATATATGTTGTTTCTAAACACCAGCACATTCCATGTCTCGAGACCGAATCGTTATTGGTACGATTTGTTGTAATATAACCACGGGAAACATCACATTGGTGTTTTAAAGTATTTTCTTATTTAGTCATTATCACATTATTACTCGCGTATTATCAGAGAAGCCGTGCGACAGCACTCTGTACGTTTATGAAAAGTTTCGTTATTGTTACGATTGGTTACAATAAAATGTAAATTAACAACATTTCGGCGACTAAAGCCTATAATAGATTATAAGATCAAATAAAAGTCGCCGACAACGAACGTAGAGCCCAGCGTAATGTGTAGGCGTACCATGTTGCACAGCAGAGGTCAGGTCGGTATAGGGTTCAAGTCTTGTTTTATCAACTTTTTCATCTTCGCATTTTCGAAAATGCGTGATGATTTGTGGACTTTCTTATGAAATTAATTGAAATAATTTGCGTTATGTAAATAAAAGCGCGTCCTCTGTCAGGAGCCATACAATGCCGCAAGATGTTTCTGAACAAGGTTACCTGCAGCTACCATCTGTAATTTAGAATGCTAGAGGTGCATAATCGTGAACTGACAGTAGGTACTTACGACGTTTCGGAATTGAATAAAACGTTTTATTTAATTAACGGAAGACACTATTTTAAGCTGATGTTCAATAGTCTGTGCAAAGCAGCTTAATCCAGATTGAGTGAAACCGCACGGTCAATTTTACCGAATTCGGCTTGATGCAAGTTCCAAGTAAATGTTCAATATCAGCTAATTTTGGACTAAATGTTGTTGTTGCGGTGGTCTTCAGTAAGGAGATGCATCCCTACAGAAGTCTCTTCACTTCCACATAACTATTGCGACCTACATCCATTTCAACCAGCACACTGCATTCAAGCCTTGTACTCCCTCTACAGTTTTTACTCCCACACTTCCTTCCACTATCAAACTGATGATTCCTTTTTGCCTCAAGATGTGTCTTTTCAACTCACCCCTTCTTTCTGCCAAGGTAACTTCTTTCTTTCTGTAGTTCCATTTGGTACATCCTCATCAATTATTCTATCTACCCACTTAATCTTTAACATTCTTTTGTACCTCGACATTTCTAAAGTCTGTAGTCCTTTCTTGTCTGAACTGTTAAGCGACAACGTTTCACTTCCGTACAAGACTACACTCCAGACATATCCCTTCAGTAAAGTATTTCTGGCACATAAAGCTATGTTTCATATGTTAACACATTTCTGTTCTTCAGAAATATGTTTCTTTCTATTGCAAGTCTTCATTTTATATCCACTCTACTTTGCCATCGTCAGATTTTTCGCTGCCAAACAGAAACTGTCACCTACTAATTTTACTGCCTCATTTTATGATCTAATTCCCCCAGCACTACCTTTATTTTACGTTTGTTGATATTCATCTTCTAACTTCTTTTCAAGACACTATCTATTCCGTTCAACTAATCTTCCAAGTCCTTTACTCTCTCGCAGATTTGTTTCTTACTCCTGATCTTTAATTCCCTCCTAAAGGCCAGTTTCTACCAGTTTTTCGATTCTTCCGTAAATAATTCGTGTCATTATTTTGCACTTGTCATAAGTCAGCACTTCCCTTCTTTATTGATGGAATTGTTACTTTCTTCTTGAAGTCCGATGGTATGTAACCTGTGTCCTATCTCTTGCACATTAGTTGCAATAATTTCACACTTTTCAATTTCTGGGTTAAGAACACCACGTAAAAATATTTTTTAAGTCAACATGACCCCACTTAAGTATATTTATATACCATAGACCAAACTACTGCTAACCCTATGACTATTAATTGTGAGTCGCACCTGTGTCCTGAGCCACCACAAAGAATTATTCTAATTGTAAAAGTCCCGCTTCACGAAAATGCCCAGCCATACACTTCATACCCACCCGCTAGTTTAAGCAAATACTAGCAATTTTCTGGCGCCCAGATAGGCGCAGTTATATCTTCGAAGTAAAACTAGACTGTCTTGTATGCCTTCACACAACCGTTGTAATCCGAAGGCTGTATCAGTGCTATAATGTAGTATACGCACCACCTCTCAGCATTAAAACCCTCTCACGAAATACCAGTGGCGTTTTCTTTTATTACATTTAAGCTACACTGAATCAAAATACACAAAAAAGTATGCGAATGAGCTACTCAAAGCATTACAAAAAACGCAACTCTTATTATAACAGCTACTTTTGGAGATAGATAATTACGAGTTCTACTTTGGGATGATTATTTACAGAGTAAAAGATGCGTTTGCCTTCATCTTATTTGTCAAGATCATTCTGCTCGCCCACGAGGAATATCAAATAATTCGGCAGCTGTCTATTGCCATGCCTTGAACTCGCAGCGCACGTATGTATGCAAGTTTAGGGACACGGCAGCATGCTTACGATTGTCTATATGAAATTCAAAGTTCGAATGAAAATTTCTGCTGTCACGCAGGCCGTACAGCAAGCAAGAAGAATACTCTCACTGTTTCGCTTATTAGATAACAATTTTAACAGTATTTAGAGGTTGAAGCAGTAATTAAAACTGCTATTGTGTGAATAAAGGAGACGAAGTATTACGCGTCTGCTGTTGGAATCTATCGAAACTATTCGCCAAGACTTCGGACTGGGTCAATGAATGGTTATGTTATGTTCATAGTCAATACGAAAACATGTTTGCTTGCATTGAGATGTGTCTTTCACCAGTGTTTCTAACTGTGCACAAAATGTTCAGAAATGGAATATAATAACAAGGAATCCCAAGGAACGCTACGATTTAGCTTGAATGTGATTCCGATATCTTCAGGTTAACAAAAATGTGAAGTTACAAGAAAGAACACTTAAAAGCAATGTTTCTTCACCATGGGATATTCGTAGCACTGTTTCACAAGTACAGAAAAAGTTAGCTCCTTAGATCCTTTGCAGTTGGCGTCTTTCTCTGTTCTCGCTAAACACGTATGGTCAAAGACAGCTTTACATCCTTGCGTTTGCAAAACTGTCAGAATTCACATCAGCTTACGTCTTTATGTAATGGAGTAATTCACTGCACTTTATTACTTTGAAGAATTATTTTACAAATTCTGCTGTCAGCAAAAGTTTGGATGCTGCTCTAATTGAAATTGCTACCTCTGGTTGCGATTAAGAGATGAAAGGTTTCAGAGGTTTACTCAGAGTCAGGAATGTATTTAATGCTGTGCCCCTGTCTCCTTAGGAAACGGACACATTGTACTGAGACTGCTAGCTGGGCGACATCGGTTTAGAAAGTGAACCAGATCACAATAGACTGTAGTGGAAATACCGAGACCGAATTCAAATTAACCTGTGTGAACATACCGTATTCCCATCTAAAGTCTAAAATATTTACCGTATTACAGGTGTCATAACAACAAGGACACTTAAGGCAGAAGCTCCTGCAATGGAGTACAAGTGAGTCTGCACGTTAATTTTTAGTGTTTAAATCCCTGAAACTGCTAAAAATACGATCAAGGAAGAAAAGAACTAACGCTCTCTTTACATAACATTGTAATTTTGTAGTTAATATTGTAACACGCTGATTTCTAATATTATCTTAGCACTAAAGCTGTAACTCCATTCCATGCAATTCCATTTCATACTTACCTTAGCACTAAGGTTTTAGGAGATAGTTCCTGCTTTATAAGCTCGAGCTGGCCAAATATCTTCCTGTTATTAATGGTATGAACATCATCATAATTGTGGTAGCGTGTTTGTGACAATATTTAGGACACGTACAGCGCTCTGTAGCACAAACATGCAGATTTCTAGGTCGTGTCTGTGGAGTCCCGGTCAGGCATGCACTGAAAACGCAAACTCGATGGAAACCGTGTTGCGCATACACTCCTTGTAGTTTACTCCTAAAATGGCGTTTTTCGGCGTTTCATCATGAATTTCTTACATGAATTTTTTTCTTTTTCTATTCAACACTGCGAGAGAAGGGACGTGATACTCTCTATTTTTATATTTTTTCTTAAAAACAAAATGCGAACGAAGATTTTGTTTCCTATGCTTTACGCGACATTTCATCTTTCCCTTCACCTTCTTCTTTGATATTTAAATTTCACTAGCAACAAAACAATAACTTTTGTTTCATTTTGCACAAGTAAACGGTCCCTTGTGACGCAACCGAAAAACTTGATTTTCATGTCAATATGAAACAATTCAACTACAAAGTAAAGTACATTTGTGAGAAAAATGCTATATCGGGCACTCTGAATCTTATATAATCTGCTGCAAAGGGCTAAAACAAACAAGGACACAAATTTATTTACGTGAATCTGTTCTCTACCAGCTATTCCACAGTAGGAGCTACATATTAAAAAAACTAGTGTTCGGGTACCGAGGTGGGAAGTCTACTGAACCTATATGTGCGTCCTTTGGCATGCTAGGAATATTCGTTGCAGGGTACAGTTCAAAAGATATTTCGGTCACATCTGACAGTAATCGTTGACACTCACCGGACTTTGAATCTACGGATTTCATTCCTTTTCGATGGGCAAATTCAACCCTGTAAAGAAAAACAATAAGTGTTATCGATGATCTCTTAGATAACTAGAAAACTGATGTGCTGTTAATCATTACTTATTAATTACTGACTAATGAAAAGTCTTACTGAGTGCAACAGATAACATTTACGCTGTCTTATTGTGCTGCGTTGTGTTCAGTAATTCGTCGTATGTAAGGAATGTATTTCTTAACAATTTTTCTTCTTTAGGGGCAGCAGCGTAATATATGTCTGATGACGACATGATTATTAGAACAGATGCACCAAAATAGCTGCTTATAATACAAAATCTTTATTTACGACAAACTGTTTCGGCATCTATCGCCATTGTCAAGTACGACCAGACTGAAGTGACGTCCATATCACGTCGTTAGTGAACTGTCTTATAACTGTCACTGTTTTAATGAGATGGTAAATGGCGTAATATATTGAAAATAAAATGGTAATTACGGTATGACAGTAGTTTGACACTTCGCCTCTTACGACGTTTTATTTTCAATATTTGCGAACAGTGACAGTTATAAGACATTTCACTAACGACGTAATGTGGACGTGACATCAGCGTATACGTACTTGAAAATGGCGATAAATGCGGATACAGTCTGTCGTAAATAAAGATTTGTTAATATAAGCAGCTACTTTGGTGAATCAATTCTATTAAGAATATGTTTCTATTGCAGTGTTGGTGTTCTTCATTCGTTGTTAGTAACACACCATCTCCACTTTGATAGTTTTTGGTAGAAACTGTAGCCACGAAGTAAAGTGTTATTAATGGTACATCATATTTTAAGAAATTTTGGTTTTGCAATTTTTTTCAACAGCTGTACCGCTGTACAGCTCCAGTTCATGTTTTTCATTAATTAAAATTGTATTTCCAGGACTATCTATTTCATACTCATAAAGTCAATCATGCGTGCAGTAAATTATATGCTTCCATCACTCTCAAGATCAGATTAACTGTACTGTAGCTACTATAGCGTGAACTGCTGAGTTCGGATAATAAGTGCATCATGGGGTGGTCTCTGAATAATTTCACGTAATGTATCGAAGCGGATGACTTGTGCGGGAGTACTTGCCTTGAGGTAGCCTCTGAACACGCGACGTGTGTTGGTAATGCAAACGAAGTGAGCGAATATTTAAAATGTGGTGCAGTCAAAACGGACAGCACGCAGAAAGCAATGTATACGTTTGTTCACTGTCTGTTAAACAGTTTTAACCTGTTAGGATATGATGCTTAGGCTGTTATTGATTATGTCTGAATTAACCTTTCACCCAGAAGAGATGGTCCAGCAAGATCTGAGGGATTATTTCTGCAAGAAAGGACTTTTCATGCTTTCAAGACGGACCTTTTGCAAATACACATCTCGGATTTGCCGCCCAACAGCATTGTGGAAATCGCGCAGTATTTCATCCAAGGCCCTGTTCGACATCTGCAGAGCCGAAATCAGAGCTTTTCAGAGTTTTGAGATTTTAGCCGTAGCATCGTCCGGAAATAGTCACAGCCGGCGCGTCGCCCTTCGACTCCCGGCAGGGAGCAGTGTTGTGGTCCAGTCGATAGCTGGTTCCAACTATAACACCTTTTCCGCGCATGCGTGGTTCCTGCTCGTGGCCTCGATAAATTTGCATGCCGCTGCTCGAAAATCACTGGTCAGGTGTTACAGTAGTAGCAGTCGCAAGGACCTGAACATATACAAAGTCCTTTCAAAGAATTAAATGACTGGACAAACAACCAGGAATACACCTCCTGTTCGACCCCAAGGATACAGCGACCTTCAAATCAAAGACGTGCGGCACGACGTCGACATCTGACCCGAATTTTGTCACACGTGAAGCAACAGGCACGCCCGTGAAAGCTACAAGAAGGGTCACTGAGGCATTCCCATGAAGCCAGCGCTTTCCCGTAATTCTAGAGATCGGACTATCAATCTCGGTTATAAAAAGCCACCTACCATATGCTACAGCCTGAAGAAAGCTAACTGGAACAAATATCAATCCTACATCGAGAAGACAATAGACAGTATACCACCGAAACTTGAAAACCACAACAGATTTACAAACCTTGCACACAAAGCGGCCCTGAGGGCAGGGTTTGGATAGATTGCGAAACACAGAAGAGCGGGGACTACGAGACCGCAATGCAGCTGGTCAGTACTGTGAATGAAGAAAGCAGGAGCAGATAGAAGAAGTCAATGGAAATTTTACGCATTCCACCAGGAAGAGCTGGGACCTGCTGAGGTAACTGGGCAATGCCACAGCGTCTCACAGGCCGTATATTAGCTGTAGTCAATCTGAAACTGCGACTGAGATGAAACAGACCTCCACAATCCAACTAAAGACAGCTGGAAAGAATGAGATTTCCAGACACCTTAACAATAGCCCAACCAACATGGATGTTATAAAGGAAATGGAAACAGAAGAAATTACCCAGGCCTTGGAGATAATGAAGACAGGAAATGCGATCTGATGAAATTCCGGCGGAATTCGTCAAGGAACTGCGTATTTTAGAAAGAAGGCTCTTAACCAAACTCTGAACTGAATGTATCATAACGGGCGCACTCTCTAAGATCTGGAAGGAAGCAAAAGTGATCGCGGTGCTGCAATACGGAAAGACTGGAGATGACCCAAAGACTTGGAGACCGATATTCAGGCTATGTATCTCTTATAAACTATTCTAGAGAATATTGCTGAACAGATAAACTCCATATACACGGTGATTCACGAAAATACGCAAACATTTTAATATGTTATTGCACAAGTAAAACTCAAGAAAAAAATTCAGATTAACAAAGGTCCGCAAATGATTAGTTACGGAGTTCGGCTAGTAAAATATTTTGCCTGAAATTTAGCAACTTCGCTAATATGAAGCCATCGCAAAACTGCACGAGGTTAAAGCAAAGCACGACTTCCACTTATTTTGTTGTTATTGGTATGATGAATCTAATGAAACATGTCCCAGTCGTGTAACTGCAGTAGTTTTCCAGAATATTCAGAGAAGAAAAAGAAAT
Source organism: Schistocerca cancellata (assembly GCF_023864275.1). Lineage (NCBI taxonomy): Eukaryota > Metazoa > Arthropoda > Insecta > Orthoptera > Acrididae > Schistocerca > Schistocerca cancellata. The sequence continues at coordinate 631,028,409 of NC_064626.1, read as the reverse complement.
TGAGAAGAACTCCGTGCCGGCCGGAGTGGTCGTGCGGTTCTAGACGCTACAGTCTGGAGCCGAGTGACCGCTACGGTCACAGGTTCGAATCCTGCCTCGGGCATGGATGTGTGTGATGTCCTTAGGTTAGTTAGGTTTAAGTAGTTCTAAGTCTAGGGGATTGATGATCTCAGATGTTAAGTCCCATAGTGCTCAGAGTCATTTGAACCATTTGAACACATTCATACAGTTTCCGTTAACGTTATTACCATCATTTTTCCAAAATTAAATTCTCTACAACTTCTGGCGAAAATTTTGTGGAATAGTCGGGAATTTAAAAAACAAATTGGGTCAAGTAGTTAATAAATTAAAAATATTACAAAATTACTTCTTTGCATCTCTGGATGTTCTGGAAAACTGCTGTAGATACACGTCTGGGATATGTTTCATTAGTTTCACCAGACCGATAACGACAAAACAAATGGAAATCGTGCTTTGCTTTAACCTCGTACAGTTTTCCGATGGCTTCGTATTAGCGAAGTTGCCGAATTTCAGGCAAAATCTTTTATTAGCCGAACTCCGTAACTAAATATTTGCGGACCTATGTTTATGTGAACTTTTATCTTTAGTTTTACTTGTAGAATACCATATTAAAATATCTGCATATCTTCGTGAATCATCTTGTATATCCAAGCCAACATTCCTTCACATGAAGCGGGTTTTTGAGAAGGTAGAAATTGCTGCGACAAGTGCTGTTCCTCGCAACCAATATCGAAAAACTTCTTTAAAATATATTCGCCGAATGGTGAATTCTCTTAGTACCAACAGTTGTGGGTGTAGCTGTACTACCCATCGGTGATATACGAAAATTTGTGCCAGAGTGGGACACGAAGGCGGATTTCCCGCTTATCACTAGCAGTCGCCATACCACTTACGCCATTCGAGCACACTGCCTGCACCGACACAAACTTCTGTATCTTATGCTGTCTACATTGTTATACAGACAACATGAAATATAGTGTATACGGCGCCTGAAAAATAAAGGGAGAGAAATTTGAATTGCGATTTATTTAAATGAAGATCAAACCTGAGGTGTTAAAGTTGGAATGAATGTGAAGTTAAATGTTAATGTACATCACAAACAAGTTTTTCTCCTTAATTAAGAGCGCCTTTAAATCTATGTAAGCTCAGGACTGTCCAGCTGTGCCTATTCTATAACTTAGGTTCGTACAGCCGCCGTATTGCTCGAATGGTGACTACGAAACTGTAGCCTACGTACTCCGCACCGCTGCTGTTGCGCGCCCCTCTCCTGGAAGACTTATTTTAGTTTGTTTCTCACGTTAGACATGCTTGGCCACCTGCACTCGTAACACACTCTAGAATATTTGAATGTAGTCGTCCCATTTTTGGCGGAGATAATATTTCTAAATTACAGTTCCGGTGCAAAGATGGCCTATTGCGACAGAACCGGACAGCGTGCAGGTTGGAACTAACACTCACCTATAGCGGCAGAGACGAATGTCTAATCGTGGGTATATGGAAACTTAGAGCATAAATTTCCAAAGTTCTTAAAATAATGCAGTTGCTCACCTTCGAATAAATATTTATTTATACGACATTTCTCTTTAACAAAACAATCACTGTTGTATTTCTGTTCACAAGAGATGACTCCTCAGCGTTTAAATAAACTTAAATCTGTGATCGATCCGTAACGATTGCTACAGCATCGATATTCATGTCTTTTAGTATATTTGCTAGTTCTATCTCATTTTTTTGGGGGGGAGGGGGGGGAAATTCGTCTGATATGACAGGCTGCTATTTTGATATATCCGCTGATCCATTTTAAAGGCTAAGGGCCACTTAGCTAAGGGTCCATATGGTTGCTACCCACATCCTCCCAAGAACTGCCGAATGACTAGTCTGGCATGGGTGACCTCGCCAGGAGCGCGGCTCCCGCCAGCATAGCTCAGTGGATCAATCAAGCACACAAACGTCCCCACCAACATTAAGGTGGTAGGCCGTGGGAGGACTATTGGAAATTAATGCCAGTTAAATGCCATACACGGAAGCATAGGATGTCGATAGTGATAGCGAAATAATACTGATTTGATCGGCAGCGCTTGATGAGTACATGAATTTTATTCTCGTAGTAAATTTACAGATCTCCTGGGAAAATAAGTTAAAATATCCAGCGTAATGAGCCTGAATAAGACGTTTAAATTCTGTCAGCCAACAATTACTAAAAGCCAGTTGGACGTGCCTAACGATCTGGAATAGATAGAGAGTTACGAAACTGAATGACCTTCCAAATGAAAGGACAATCGTGGAATATGGTTTTTCAACTAGAATTATGGTTAGTTTCTCTCTAATTTTAAGGAAATTAGAATTCAGTAATTTCAGTGATCTGCGGGTGTGCAACTGCAGAAACCGGTTGACTATTTACGTTCTGCTTTCACATGGTTTTTAATTTAGGGCACAAGACACTACTACCACTGAAAATTTCGATTTTGAATGTAGAGATTTCTAATGTGAGACAGTTAGATACTGGTTAAAGTAAGTGATCTGCCCTGTTGAGAAGTATCTGAAGTCGCTTCAAGCGCCTAAGACGTAGAACATTGACAGTAAGATCATTATCGAGCTCGAAATTCTCGAGATTCGTTGGTTTTAAAAGTTCGAAAAATGTCATTGTCGGCATGAGCTGCCAGTAAATTGCTTTATTTGCGCAACCAGTTTCAGTATCTGACCATCATGAGGTTCATATGAAATAAATAAAGTAATATGTAAGTAGCATTACAGGCTTACACTGTTACCAATCAGTTTCCTCGTGTAAATATTAACAACAGCAGACACGTAATAAAATGTCACATAAATCTTTCACAGCATCATGTTACGCGAAATATAAAATCAATATCGTCATATGATAAACATAGATTACACACCGAAAATAAAAATTACACCATAAAGCAATGATTTGCCTCATCACGAATACCATAAAGAATGCTTCACATTTGTACAGATTTGCTTATTATATAAAATGTAGTATAAATTACGTCGTCAATGTGTAACACCTGTGCTCGGTGATGTATTCATTCATGTTATAAGTGCAATAGGCGTTAATGCTGTGAACAGATTCGCACCACATAGAACCAACTCCACAGCTGATCACTGTTTACTGGTAAAAGAGAAGATGGTCACAGGTGGCTATCTACATCGATAGTGACTGATATCTTACTATTAATAACCTGTGTGCCGTCTACTACGGTAAGTACATGTGGCAGTCGTAATAGATGTTCTATAAGTTGCATCTAATAACTAGTGTTACAATTACAGTTGTGGTGTACCGGCACTACCATTTGGGATAGGAAAAGTCAGTTTTGGTGCAATATTCCTGAGCGTGCAAGTTACAGCCAGGCGTGGGACTGTTTACAGTGAGTTACGTTCACCAGCAGTTGCAAAGTGAAATAGAGGCCTTAGGGGCGAAGAACCGCAGAAAAAGTACTCGCAGCAGTATGCATGGCGCTAATCACGGGCAGAAGGGGCCCATTGGGCAACCTCAGTGTTATGAGTACGAGATGCGGAGCGGCGCATTTAGCGAAACAGAGGCGCATAGCTGCTTATAAATAGGTGCCGGTTCACTAACAAAGCATTCAAGTGTGGCAGTTCTCCTGGTTGGCGGGGCATGTCACACCACTGGCTACACGCAGAAGCAGATGGGGCGCCAGCGTTCCATCCATGGCAGGTCGCTAGTTCGACCCTCTGAGGCTAAAGCGGGGACCGCAGCCAGCCAGCGGTGGGCCACGCCACAGCTCACTACTGCGGGGAAACTTGTTGGCTCCCAACAAACGCTGGAGGTATCCCGAGGCGAGGGCCGCAGATTCGGACGTCGGATCACAGGCACTTGTCACCCGCGATCTGAACCACGATGGCGAAGAAGCGTGCAGCAGGCCGCCTGCGGCTCCCGGCTAGCAGCGCTTTGGCAGCCGCGGCCAAGTCCACTGAGTCGACTACAGGCGCATCCTTATGTTGCGGCCGTACAAGGCCAACACACAAGAGAGCACTGCATGGGTTGCTGAGGCAGCCATTCTGCACCAAGCCGTTTTGTAGACAGTGAAGTGGTGTCCTCAGCACTGTGGGACCTGGTGACGCAGACCGAGGGGAACCGGCACTGTAGTTGGAAACGATAAATGACTTGGAAAGCTTGGACAAGTCTTAATATGGTGCCTTCTATCTCTTCTCGCTACATTTGGTGTTGCTGTTACATTCGGTGTCAGATTTTTCACTACAGTGGTGACACAAAATAAAATACGCACAAGAAACGGCCTACATGTACTCATAGGCCTGCTGCACGCTTCTTCGCCATCGTGGTTCAGACCGCGGGTGACAAGTGCCTGTGATCCGACGTCCGAATCTGCGGCTCTCTCCTCGGGATGCCTCCAGCATTTGTTGGGAGCCAACAAGTTTGCCCGCAGTATTGCTTACATCATACAGTAACTTTTATGAGACAGGCTGTACAGATACATAAAATGTTTTCCTACCTAGGTGTCTTTGGTTCTAGAGTAAACCAGTGATCAGCTGTGCCATCTGCTCTATGTGGTATGAATCTGCTCACAGCACTAAGGCCAGATTCTTATTCAAAATGTTCAAAAATTCCATTTTTTAAATTGCATTTTTCGAAACGTATATGTGACTATAATGTTGAGACAAAAAGATTTTCTAATCTGTGCCTTACAAAAATTTCTATAGACAATTGTTCAAAGCTGTGCCACGGCCACCGTGAGACACTCTCATCTGGAGACACTTGGCTCAGGTAGAAAACTTGCCGTGCCACTACGCACATTCACAAAATGATTTACACTGCAGTATGCATGCAGACATATTCGCCAAAAAAGCTGACAAACCACCGTGCAGGCTGCAAAACTGCATTTCCATATCAGCCGAATCGGCTTTTCTCTCCAAGAAGAACAGGAGAATTGCTCTCCAGGAACCATTCGAGTTACAGGGATGTTTGATACATGGTCCTGGAATTAGAGACTAAACGTAAGTAACAAAAACAGTTTTTTTTGTCAAATTTTAGACAAGACATAATTTTTGGTCCTCCATATTGAGTTAGCTATGCTGAATTTTGAAGATCTAACTACATATTTGTATTCACCGTCATCAAAAATATGTAACATGCATTTTTTATGCAAATTGAACTAATAATACATATAAAAGTTTTCTCTAAACTTTAGACAGATTATCCTCTAGAAACAATTTTCGAAACTGCGTGGAGCATAAAATAAAAATGGTTCAATCTCTTAACTTCTATCTTAGACCCCCAAAAAGCAAGCACTTTTCTTGGGAGCTTACACCGATAATATATGAATTTGGTTAATATTAACTATTATTTGCAAAGCTATAAAGAGTGAAAGAAACCACCAAAATCGAACTCAAAATTCGAGTTAACACCATATCCTTAAATTTAAGATTGCTTCACTGTTAGTAGATATAAACTCCCATAAATGTAATGTAGTGTCGATTGATGTTATCCATTTTTGATTCCAGGTAACCCCTTAAGGGCTACACTGTACGCACAGGCCCTTGATCAAACCGTAATTATGGGCGCCGGTTTGTTTTTGTTTCTGTATTGAAAATCTAAAATAAAGTTCAAAGTATGAACAATTATAATCCCCAAAAAGATCCTTTGTATGACATTTCATTGTAAAAAAAAGTTAGCAAACTTTGCCTATTTGTTTGCTCATTTGAATAAGAACCTGGCCTTAACGCCGATTACAGTTATAACATGAATGGATACACTCCCTAAAACAGTTTTATAGATTGACATGTAATTTATATTATAATGACGATTAACTCTGTACAAATGTGAGCCATTTACGGTTATATGATATGTGGTTCTCATGATGAGTCACGTCACTGTGTTACAGTATACTTATAGTTTCAATGTATAATTCATGTTTTATCTTCTGACGATAATGATTTTATATTTCGCCTAACATGATCCTGTGAATACCTTTATGTGAGCACGTAACATTTTATGTCGTGTATGTTGTTGTTAACGATTACATCAGCTAACAGATTCGTGACAGTGTAAGCCTGTAATGCCACATCTGTATTATTTTGTTTGGTACATAGAAACCTGATGATGCTTAGACGACTGAAATTGGTTGGATGAATATAAAATGTGACCGGCAGCTCAGCCCAATGCGGTAATATGACATTTTTCAAATATGTAGAGGCTATATGACATCTCCTGAAAATATTTTGATTTTAAAAGAATTAAATTTCAAGTTTTTGAATGTATACCCTCGTTGGGCTTTAACATATGAAGGTGAGAAGATATTGCAACAATATTCATATTATTGCATTCTTCCCAAAGTACTGTTTCTATTCCCTACAATGAATTGTCTTTAAACCGAGCAGCGTAGCTATGAGGCTAGGTTTCTGGCGCAACATGGCTCGTTCCTAATATGTGATACCATGGGTATAGTAATGCGTGACGGCACTGTATATTAGGGCACGCTATCTCTTGTCAGGACAGCTTGAGCTTGCCACCCTCGAAGCTGCGATCAGACTTATATTTTTGCTAACTTGTTTGACAATTTTGTGAACTTTGTGAAACCAGCTAGTAACGAGCTTGTCATACTAATGCGTACATTTATGTGATGGACAAAGCAGGACAATATTCGGGCGAATATGGCGCAAATTGTGGCTGGTATTTCGATCGATGGGACTGGGACATTCTGTATTACCCACGACACTTTCTGGTCTTAAGGCCTTGTGATTTCAACTTCACTCCTAAGATGAAGGAAACAGCTCACTGCATTCGCATCGGGGCTGTTATAGAGATTCGTGTGGCAATAGGCCACTCTACTCGAACAATCAACACAACGGGCGCTGCTAAGCGTGTCCTACCACTTCCACACCACTGGCAACTGGCTACACACCCTGCTGTTGACTACTGTGAAGGACAGTAAAACTTCGAAGCATGTGTTTATTTTGCTTAAGTTGTAAATAAATAGTTGCATCTATTATAGTTCCAAACCTCGCAGTGAGCTAATTTTTGATTACAGTGCTATTTGGAGGGGTAGACTTGAGAGCAGTAACAATGGAAAATTATGCAAACGGCCTCCAGCAAACAGGACTCTTCTCCTGCGACAGTCATACACTTGTAGACAATGATTATGAGATTAAAGATTCAAACAACGGAGTAAATGTGATGCCAAATGGCATGCGATCAGTCCCCAAAATCAACGTGCCACTTCAGCAGCCACCAGCTATAGTAAAACCAGCACGTTCTGAATGTGTTAAGTAGCTATCATCGTCTGTATACAGGGATGTTTGAAACAGTTTAAACAGAAGAAAGTAGTGTAATTGAAAAAGGCAGAAGTGAAAGTTTTGTTGTTTAAAAAGAAGACCGGAACACCATAGGAAGTATAATCGTCCAGTCATTCAGAACCTAATACAAATTTAATCGAGGGCATGGCTTCAGATATACAGTTTGAAGAAAACACTGAATCCATATTCCGCATTGGTTGTTTCTCTTAGGAGTAACAAGAGAAATAGGCAGAGAGTGTGAAATGCTATCCTTGTGTTCTTGGAGAATACTAACTTGAATAGCTTTTGTATGCCCCTACTGCATTTCTTTTCCACAAACAACGCGGAAGATGTTGGAGAAGCAGTAAGGAAGGGAAAATTATTGTTATAGGATTTACCTATTCTTGTATTAGTCCAAATTAGGCTTTATTGTTTTCTCTTATTGTCTGTTATGAGGACATAATTTCTATTTCGTTTCAAATGGACTTTTTTGTGCTTTTTGAAATTAACAAGTTTTAAATTTTAAGTAGAAAGAATTCAATAAAGAAAATTTAAAGTACAATGACTTCATGTACATTTCCAACACAAACATACAGTTATATCAAATACCACAATATAAAGTGAAGTAAGGTGAGACGAGAAATATTGCACATCAGGGATGAGGCTAGCATGAGATCGATCCATCACTGGCGTCAATTACCTGCCAAATCCGACGAGGCATGCAGGTACTCAGCATCTGAAAGCATGTCTCATCGTCCTCGAGGCTCTCCCATGTACTTAACACTGTTCCACAGTTGATCAGGCGTACAGGACATGCGTCTGACGTCAGCCAAAGTGAGTTCATGTGAAACTTCATTTTGGCCCACAAATTTTCAGTGGGAATAAAATCCGGCGCTGGAACAGGCCAGTCAATCAGCTCCAAGTAAGACTGTTGAGAAACCAGCGCTGAAGTTTTCGGCTGGTGTGAAGTAATCAGTGGTCCAGATGGAACTTGATCACTCCATTGGGACAACGCGTCTTCACACTCGGCGCCATAGTGTGTACCATCATGTGCACATACTGATCCGTGGCGAGGTGAACCATAAATTCCATGAAGTGCCCCTGCCTCATCTGTTGATGTCGACCCTGCAGCCAACAAGCAGATCCTCATTCACTGAGCTAAATATTTACTTAATCGAAAAGGTGAAGTAGTGCCACTCACGGTCTACATTCAATTTAGGGAAAGCAAGCCTACAAAGTTTGTGATGATTAAAGAGGGCCCCTTTATTAGCAGCCTCGCTGGCTCTAAGGGCAGAATTCCATAAGTGGTTGGGAACCGTTCGCGAGCATCCAGGGAAATTGGTCTCATTCTGGAGCGGGACGGCGCTCCACACAGGTGTCAACTGACACGGTGTCTTGCTGCGACGTCGTCACCTTTCGTAAGCCCGATCCTTGAAGCCGGCCAGTTATCCCTGTCTCGAGCCACTGCTTTACCCACTTCTGGGCATTGCGAGGTTGAAAGCCTCACCTGGCTATCGCCCCATGCTCACTGAAACCATCATACTGGACGAGTGCCAGGACGCTGTTTCTCGTGGCCTGTGTCTGCTGAGACAACCTGACAGCAAATGACTCTTTGTCGTATATCCGTGTGGGAGGCAGTGTGTTATCTCGTTCTTCATACCTCGGCTATATTCGTGCTGCGCTTGCATCACATCAAGAAACAGTACAATCTATTCGTACGTACACAAAATGTAAATGTTCATTGTTCAAAATCTTAAATCCGAATGTTCTTGACCGATTGCTTTGAAAATCTGTCACAACATTGCATTCGAATACAAGAGTGTTTTTATATACCTATTGAAGCGCCATACGAAGTATAATATATGAATATACATGTAATATGTAAAAGGAAACGTTGATACCACAAATCTCGAAAATCTCGTGACCGATGCAGGTCAGATTTTTAACATTATTCTAATGAACATTGAGGCACGCTTAGGCTATACAGTTTCCAATACAATGAATCCTCTATATCACGTTTTCTAAGGGACCCTGAATTCTGGACACTGTGTGGAGGAAAACTCTATAAAGAGTCAAATTTTTCTGTGAGTATACAACAGAAAACACAGTAAAAGGTAAAAATTAAAAAGGAGCTAGCTGCAAACAATTACAGTTACTTTAATAAAGAACCCATAAAATGCAACTACAGTCGAATTTTCGCAATAATCTATGAACTGTCACAAATTGAACACCGCATATCTAGGATTTTTTGGAGTAGCTAAGTGAACACGTTTCCTTTCTATTTCTTTTGGATTGTATCAGAACCACCATTATAAACTTCTGAACGTTTCAAATCCTTCAGGTGCCTATGTATCTGAGGGCACAGGTTCATCTACCTCACTAGCACATTGTTCGGGCCTCAAATGCCTTTATTAATAGGGAATTTATCCCCCTACCTTCTCCCTTTCTGCCAGCCAAAGTCGAACCGACAAACGTCTGTCTTTTCGTCGTCATCGTCGTCGTCTTCGTCATTCTGCTGTAGTCCTAATGGTTACAGACTGCCAAGAAAATACTCGGAAAACAACTACGTCCACAATGTGCAAAACGCTGTACAAATGTAAATTTATGGTCTGTGTGGCTGTGTTTACTACCCCTGGAACAAGAGCAAATGCTCGAAAGCTAGTGCGAATGCTGTTTCTTTTAAGTGTTTCTAAGCTCCACACATCGATCCGTTCTACAGTGAGTAGTTGCCTTTCCCTTTTTTAAGTATTGCACCATCGCGGAAGTTCCGTTATTGTTAGAAAAAATATCCTTGAGCAAACAAGTGTCCTAATTCAAAACAAACAGTTGAGCCATAATTCAGGACAGTAATAACATAATTCTGTCGTAGCTGCGAAAGGGGACAACAATTACATAAAAAATAGGAGCCGTGAGCTTTCATTTGTCAGAAATTTTTAATTCAAATGAACGACTTTAAAAAAACTACACTCATGCCCCTTCCAAGCGTTATTCCATCTTGTGCGTCTACGCGGATTGGTGCAAGGAAAATCCCGCGTATATCGTGTAATCGGTCGACGTGAACCAGACTGCAGTTCCAAACATGTACGCTTCGGGCGCACCTCAGGTGACGTGTAGTAGAAGAACAGTGTTAAACCCACTGTGCAGATATTCACCATTTGCTCACGCGAAAAACAAAAGAATATGTTCAATAAGAAACGACAAGCACGATGTGTGTCGCGTCTCACATGACAAGGGCACTGACGCTGACGCGTGAGTCACGCTGAGCACGGCCTTCCGGAGCCAGTGCAGATCCACAGATCGGAAAATGAAGCATCTACACTAGTGGCTTAAACACTATAAAGAGGGAAATAATTGATTAGGGTTTAAAAAATACGAGCATTACCGGGAGAAAATCGTTGTATAGAGGAAACGTACTAAAGAGGAAGCTTCAGCATAAAGCTTAAAAAATTATACGGAGTAACGTTATAAAGAAGTCTCACTGTGTATGTATATAATATATAAATAGATATGGTATACATTAATGGGGGACATTGATATCAATAGTTTCGAAAAATTGTAGTCTGTTGTACCAGGTGATCAAAAAGTCAGTAAAAATTTGGAAACTGAATAAATCACGGAATAATGTAGATAGAGAGGTACAAATTGACACACATGCTTGGACTGACATAGGGTTTTATTACAACCAAAAAAATACAAAAGTTCAAAAAAATGTCCGACAGATGGCGCTTCATCTGATTAGAATAGCAATAATTAGCATAACAAAGTAAGACAAAGCAAAGATGATGTTCTTTACAGGAAATGCTCAATATGTCCACCATCATTCCTCAACAGTAGCTGCAGTCGAGGAATAATGTTGTGAACAGCACTGTAAAGCATTTCCGGAATTATGGTGAGGCATTGGCGTCGGATTGTGTCTTTCAGCATCCCTAGAGATGTCGCTCGATCACGATACACTTGCGACTTCAGGTAACCCCAAAGCCAATAATCGCACGGACTGAGGTCTGGGGACCTGGGAGGCCAAGCATGACGAAAGTGGCGGCTGAGCACACGATCATCACCAAACGACGCTCGCAAGAGATCTTTCACGCGTCTAGCTATACTTTTTTTCGGTTATAATAAAACCCCATGTCATTCCAAGCATGTGTGTCAATTTTTACCTCTCTATCTACATTATTCCGTGGTTTATTAAGTTTTCAAATTTATACTGACTTTTTGATCACCCGGTAATTCAAATTTTTTCGTGATACTCTAATGAACACTCCGTCGGAGATCCGGCGTATATACCAAGGGAGAACATTGTTACCAAAAATATCAAAGGGTTCTTAATCGATTTACTTCACAGTTTTACACGATACACTTATAAATATTGAGAGAGAGATCAGCTATATATTTTTTAAACGGCAATGTTGTATGGTTCAAATGGCTCTGAGCACTATGGGACTTCTGAGATCATCAGTCCCCTAGAACTTAGAACTACTTAAACCTAACTAACCTAAGGACATCACACACATCCATGCCCGAGGCAGGATTCGAACCTGCGACCGTAGCGGTCGCGCGGATCCAAACTGTAGCGCCTAGAACCGCTCGGCCACTTCGGCCGGCGGAAATGTTGTATTTCTGTCTTATCGACTTATGATTATAACACTACCACGCGGTCTGAATATTTCGAAACTTTGTAATCCAACACGCTCGCAGATTAAATCTATGCGAAAAAGAGATCCAGCAGCTGAAGAGGTCTTCCTCATATCAGTGATGCCAACCGATTTACCCATTAATTTTAAGTGACTTCCGTTCCAAATCAGGCTTTCGTTTACAATAATAATAAACACGGCTCAAGATGAGAGGGACGAGTAAGAGGACAGAGTGGAGGTTGTGTGCACAGAGAGGGGAGGAGGCGATGGACAAAAAGGGGAGGAGGTGATGAAAAGACAGAAGGGACAGGAGCAGCGGATGATAACTGTGTTATAATGTATAAAGAGTGCTCGGAAATTCCGAATACAAACTTCTAGAACTTGTAAAGGGGAGTTAGTACATAATAATTTTAATATCACACATGTCCGGAGCCGCGCGGGTTTAGCCGAGCTGTCTAGGGGGCTGCAGTTATGGACTGTGGGGCTGGTCCCGGCGGAGGTTCGAGTCCTCCCTCGGGCATCGGTGTGTTTGTTTCTCCTTAGGATAATTTAGGTTAAGTAGTGTGTAAGCTTAGGGACTGATGACCTTAGCAGTTACGTCCCATAAGATTTCACACACATTTTTTTGAACATGTCCGGAAATGTCATCCAAGGATGCTACAGAGCATCAAAGTTATAAGCTCTGGCGTCTGTAAATTATGTATAAAAAGGATTATTCCATTACAAAGTTTCCAAGATGATGGAGGGGTAAATGTATCAATTTGAGAAAAGGGTCGCTGGTTCGGAAACGAACGAATCGAAAGCCACAAGAAGTGATCCGGCCTTCGAACTTATTTTGCATTCCAACGGTACATTTTGAGACATGAGTTTCTAATGAAAACGTTATCACATAGATCGCCGCTACAACCCTGTGAAGCGTGTAATAGGCACTCTGAAACACCGCGCACAGGGCAGACATATTAGCTGGCCACGCAACCTACGAGCTGCCACCAGCTACTAAAGATTCACGGACGATCATGAAAGTCGGCCCTGGTGAATAAACTGGTAGCCTGTGAGGCGGCATTAGTGGTCGCTTTCACACTGAGAGGCGGTCGGGGAAAGTGGCGAGAGAAGCGCCGTGAAAGGCATTGGGGGGGGGGGGGGGCGTCAAGAGATCCGCCGCGCTGAAAGGCGCGCCGCGTCTGAATTCTTCATGCGGCCTACAGCAGGTAGCAGGTAGTCGCTGGCCGGCCAGCACGGAGCGGCCTTCAGTCTCCTCCACCGACGAACCCCTGCACTCCGTCTCAAGCCAACTACCTCAGGGCCTTCAGTGGTTCTGGGCCTTCCACCTTGGCCTAATGATAGCCTTGTATTATTGGGGTAAACACCTGTTGAAGTGCATTAGCAAGTGAGAAGTTGGTGTGCTAAGATGTCAAACCACGAAAAACCTAATTCCTCATCGATAAGACTAATTTATTTAAAATAACTCTCGAAACTGTTATTGTGAATTTCTTTTAACACGTGAAATTCGACAAACACAAATAAATCCAAGAAGATTATCAATGAGCCCAAATATTTCAAATTTATGTACTATGTACACCTTCTGACTCGAATAATCTTCCAGAGAGTGAATCGAGATATACCTAAAACAGGCATAAAAACACATCAGTTATGACATGTTGCAAACAAACCCTCCCTCCCCCCAGCATAACTAAACATTCACACTCTAAGAAAAAAAAGTGAATTGTCTGAAAAGGACAGCAATTGGTATCTACATCTACATCTACAGCCATACTCCGCAAGCCACCTGGCGGCGTGTGGCGGAGGGTACCTTGAGTACCTCTATCGGTTCTCCATTCTATTCCAGTCTCGTATTGTTCGTGGAAAGAAAGATTGTCGGTATGCTTCTGTGTGGGCTCTAGTCTCTCTGATTTTATCCTCATGGTCTCTTCGCTAGATACACGTAGGAGGGAGAAATATACTACTTGACTCCTCGGAGAAGGTATGTTCTCGAAACTTCAACAAAAGCCCATACCGAGCTACTGAGCATCTCTCATGCAGAGTCTTCCACTGGAGTTTATCGATCATCTCCGTAACGCTTTCGCGTTTACTAAATGATCCTGTAACGAAAAGCGCTGCTCTCAGTTGGATCTTCTCCATCTCTTCTATCAACCCTATCTGGTACGGATCCCATACTGGTGAGTAGTATTCAAGCAGTGGGCGAACAAGTGTACTGTAACCTACTTCCTTTGTTTTCGGATTGCATTTCCTTAGGATTCTACCAATGAATCTCATTCTGGCATCTGCTTTATCGACGATTAATTTTATATGGTCATTCCATTTTAAATCACTTGTAATGCCTACTCCCAGATCATTTATGGAATTAACTGTTCCAGTTGCTGAGCTGATATATTGTAGCTAAATGATGAAGGATCTTTCTTTCTATGTATTCGCAGCACATTACACTTTCTACATTGAGATTCAATTGCCATTCCCTGTATCATGCGTCAATTCGTTGCAGATCCTCCTCCATTTCAATACAATTTTCCATTGTTACAAGCTCTATAAACTACAGCATCATCCGCAAAAAGCCTCAGTGAACTTCCGATGTTAACCACAAGGTCTTATATATATATTGTGAACAGCAACGGTCCTGCGGCACACCTGAAATCACTCTTACTTTGGAAGACTTCTCTCCATTGAGAATGACATGCTGCGTTCTGTTATCTGGGAATTCTTCAATCCAATCACACAACTGGTCAAGAATCACGGCATCTACCTGGGAACCCGTGTCTATTGCCCTCTGAGTCTCGTGGACGAATAGCGCGAGCTGGGTTTCACATGATCGTCTTTTTCGAAAACCATGCTGATTCCTACAGAGTAGATTCCTAGTCTCCAGAAAAGTCATTACACTCGAACATTATACGTATTCCAAAATTCGACAAATGATCAACGTTAGAGATATAGGTCTATAGTTCTGCACATCTGTTCGACGTCCCTTCTTGAAAACGGGGATGATCTGTGCCCTTTTCCAATCTTTTGGAACGCTACGCTTTTATAGAGACCTACAGTACACCGCTGCAAGAAGGGGGAAGGGTTCCTTCGCGTGCTCTGTGTAAAATCGAACTGGTATATGTGTTGTACGTGTAGAGACAAATATAATATTAAAATACCAGAAAAAATTTTTATAGTACAGTTAAGAGAAAGAGCTTCAAAAATTGAGAATGTCAGTAACATGTTTGTCCACCTCTGACCCAACCCTTATACAAGCAGTTATTCGGCTTGGCATTGATTGAGAAAGGCGTTGGATTTCCTCCTCACCGATTTCATGCCAAATTCTGTCCAATTGGCGCCTTAGATCGTCAAAATCCCTGCTCATAATGCTCCAAACATTCTCAACTGGTGAGTGATCCGACGACTTCGTTGGCCAAGGTAGGGTTCGGCAAGCACTATGACAAGCCGTAGGAACTGCCGCTGTGTGCACTCAGCCATTATCTTGCTGAAATGTTGGCCAAGGATGGCTTGCCACGAAGGGCAACAACAAGGGGTGTAGAATATCGTTAAGGTATTGCTGTGCTGTAAGGGGGCAGCGGATGAAAACAAAACGGGTCCTGCTATGAACAGAAGTGACTTCCCATAGCGTCACTCCCGGTTGTCAGGCCGTATGGCATACGACAGTCAGATTGGTATCCCACCACTGTCTGCGGCGTTTCCAAATACGTCTTCGGCCTGGAAACTCATTGACTCAAGTAGAACTGTCTTCAGAGATGAGTCCCGCTTGGAAACGAGCTCTGTGACCAAGAAGGTGTGCCTGGAGACGCCCTGCATGTCGCTGGGATACCAACCTGAGTGTCGCCCGCCATGTAGCCTGACAACCAAGGATGATGGTCTGTGGTGTCATTCCTGTTCGTAGCAGGACCTCTCTCGTTGTCACCCGCTGCACTGTTACAGCACAGCGGTACGTCGACGATATTCCACGCAGCTTTTGTTGCTGTTCACGGGAAGCCGTCATCGGCTTACATTTCAGCAACATAATGCCCACCCGCACATGGCGAGAGTTTCTACTGTTTTTTTCCGTGCTTGTCGAACCCTACCTTAGACAGCAAAGTTTCCGGATCTCTTCCTAGCTGAGGACTATGGGCAGGCCCCGCCAACCAGCTCGGTATTTTGACGACCTGACGCGCCAACTGTACAGTATTTTGCACCATATCCCACAGGAGGACACCCAACATCTCTATCAGTCAATGACAAGCCGAATAGCTGCTTGCATAAAGGCCAGAGGTGGACCAACTCGTTATTGACTTTCTCAATTTGTGAAGCTTTTTCTCTTGAATAAATCATCCGGTTTGTCTAAAATCACAATAATTTTTTTGCCTGACATGTTTATATCATCTACAGTTTTCAGTCCCTTCCGGATAAATCTTTCGTGCTGCCTCGTTTCTTTGTCTTAGAGTGCAGTTAACACATCTGTGAATAATTATGAGCAGAACAGCTCTGAACACCCAATGGACGATTATAAAATAATGTGAATAGAACCTTTACATAAAACACGGAAACATTATTTGAATTACCATTAGTAGGTAACGACTGTCTTATCAAAAAGACTCAACGTGGAATATAAGCAGAATGTGGATCTTCCAGTCTAGTTCAGTAAAAGTGTGTAAATGAAACTGAATAATGGCCCCAAATAAAATAGTAAGTCATAATATTGAACTTACATTAATGCTGAGTAGAAAATAAATTACACAAAATCAGCACAAATAGTATTCATAAATAAACAACTGGGTTCAAATCCACCAAACACGAATTACTATGTTATTCACAGACGGGAAACGGTTAGCAAGTCGAGTTATCCAATTCGGAACCGGTAAACACTTTACATAAAATTTGGGCTAACAGAAACCTAAAACACCTAGAACAAAGACACCTATAATGCAGCGGACAGCTCCAACTAACTGTTCATACAGTCGACACAGTTAGACGCTTACCAAACAAGTCCAAAAAGCGCCATGACTACAGCTCAATAACCTCACTCTGCCCATAAAGTCTGTAAACATAAAGTACCGGGCTACGTTCCAAAGGCGTCTTTCACCAAACTGGAGGAACGTGCTTCTCGGATGTGAGAACTAATTGAACAGTAACTCAAGCACTCGTTTAGAAGTCCAATTAAAAAAAAAATGGCTCAAACGGCTCTGAGCACTATGAGACTTAACTTCTGAGGTCATCAGTCCCCTATAACTTAGAACTACTTAAACCTTACTAACCTAAGGATATCACACACATCCACGCCCGAGGCAGGATTCGAACCTGCGACCGGAGCGGTCGCGCGGTTCCAGACTGTAGCGCGTAGAACCGCTCGTTCCAATTTCGGTAGTCGCTCTCAGCGTTAATGCTCGTCATGACCGGCAGCGCTTGGCCTTGGATGGCCGTCCTCCAGCTACTGGCTGTAAACGGTTGAGAGAGAGCTGACGCACATATCGCCATTAAGTCGGCGGTGGAGAGCGTGCGTGTCGCCTCGTGGGATGCGAAGATGGCGGTCGCTTAGTTACGCAGGCAAAGAGATCAGATCGCACTTTCGATAGGATATCGAAGTACGGCACATGAAGAGTCTATATATCAAAGATTATGTCAATTTTTCACAAAACGTGTCTCCAGTGCTCTTATATTCTCGATACTCTGTTGTATGTCCTTAGATTTTTTCCAAGTCTCAAATCATGGAGAAAATGTTTCGAACGTTCATTCCTACATGTTGCACGGTCTTTGTGGTGAGCAGTACTTAAATCTGGAGCTCCAAGTGCCTTGCGTCAAGATCTCTATATATTCGGGGATTGTTTGTAGAGACAACGCACAGGCTTTTGATAAGTAGGCACAGATTTTTGGGTTACAACAGAGATTTTAGAATTTAGTGAAAACGAAGACAGCTACGCAATGCCTTTGTTGCGCAAGATTTACACAAAATTGTTGAGCCGACTAAAAGTATGAACCTATTCCACGTAATTCCACTGCATATAACTGTAGCTGAGGATTTGAGCGGAATGAGATTTTGGTTGGGGATTATGTGGGAGTGGGTTAATTTTGGCAAGAAACATTTACCAAACGTAAATAAATTCATCAAAAATTTACAAAATGTAAAATTGATAAGAGGGAGTAATTTTTGAGAACGTTTGTCATGGAAAACACGTGGTTTAAAATCAGTCTTGACGGAGATAAAATTTTTATCTGCAGTGTTACTTGGTTTCAGTCAGAATGTAACCATCTTCCGAGCTATTATATAATGCTGGAAGGCGGTGGAGATGAACGGAGCAGATATTGTGACGCGAAGGACGTAATTTTAGGAATTGAACTCTAGTATCTTGTCCAGTTATAATCCTTAATAAAATGGTCACGAAGCATAAATAAAATAAAATTTCTTCCAGTACAACTCCAACACAATCTGATCTGATCCAGTGACAGTAAGATTGTGGACAATAACAAAACAACGTAAACTCATAAACGGGCTCATAGTCCATAAATCACAATAAGGCACAAAACAAGAATCAACACTCAGTAAGAACAAAATAATACCACAGCCGTGGCCCTCAGACCTTGCAATAGGGGCATACATACACTCAGAATAAAATCCGCCTCTACTTCGTCCCTCCATCAGCAACTCATCACTGCTAACAGTATTAGCAAAACAAATAGTATTTAACTACAGTAACATCACACAAATATCTGAATAAACATTTAGGAATAGAATCGCTGTTTATTCGTCACAACACAAAGAGCTTAGCTCTCTAGAAACATTATCGCAACACACTTTGTGCAAGAAAAATACACTACTGGCCATTAAAATTGCTACACCAAGAAGAAATGCAGATGATAAATGAGTATTCATTGGACAAATGTATTATACTAGAACTGACATGTGATTACATTTACGCGCAATTTGGGTGCATAGATCCTGAGAAATCAGTACCCAGAACAACCACCTCTGGCCGTAATAACGGCCTTGATACGCCTGGGCATTGAGTCAAACAGAGCTTGGATGGCGTGTACAGGTACAGCTGACGATGCAGCTTCAACACGATACCACAGTTCATAAAGAGTAGTGACTGGCGTATTGTGACGAGGCAGTTGCTCGGCCACCATTGACCAGACGTTTTCATTTGGTGAGAGATCTGCAGAATATGCTGGCCAGGGCAGCAGTCGAACATTTTCTGTATCCAGAAGGGCCCGTACAGGACCTGCAACATGCGGTCGTGCATTATCCTGCTGAAATGTAGGGTTTCGCAGGGATCGAATGAAGGGTAGAGCCACGGGTCGTAACACGTCTGAATTGTAACGTCCACTGTTCAAAGTGGAACAAGAGGTGACCGAAACGTGTAGCCAATGGCACCCCATACCATCACGCCGGGTGTTACGCCAGTATGGCGATGACGAATACACGCTTCCAATGTGCGTTCACCGCGATGTCGCCAAACACGGATGCGACCATCATGATGCTGTAAACAGAACCTGGATTCATCCGAAGAAATGACGTTTTGTCATTCGTGCACCCAGGTTCGTCGTTGAGTACACCATCGCAGGCGCTCATGTGTGTGATGCAGCATCAAGGGTAATCGCAGTCATGGTCTCCGGGCTGATAGTCCATGCTGCTGCAAATGTCATCGAACTGTCGTGCAGATGGTTGTTGTCTTGCAAACGTTCCCATCTGTTGACTCAGGGATCGAGACGTGGCTGTACGATCCGTTACAGCCATGCAGATAACATGCCTGTCATCTCGACTGCTAGTGATACGAGGCCGTTGGGATGCAGCACGGCGTTCCGTATTAGCCTCCTGAACCCACCGATTCTATATTCTGCTAACAGTCATTGGATCTCGACCAACGCGAGCAGCAATGTCGCGATACGATAAACCGCAATCGTGATTGGCTACAATCCGACCTTTATCAAAGTCGGAAACGTGATGGTACGCATTTCTTCTCCTTACACGAGGCATCACAACAACGTTTCACTAGGCAACGGCGGTCAACGGCTGTTTGTGCATGAGAAATCGGTTGGAAACTTTCCTCATGTCAGCACTTTGTAGGTGTCGCCACCGGTGCCAGCCTTGTGTGAACGCTCTGAAAAGCTAATCATTTGCATGTCATAGCATCTTTTTCTTGTGGTTAAATTTCCCGTCTGTAGTACATCTTCGTGGTGTAGCAATTTTACTGGCCAGTGGTGTACATCAGATCAAACACACTATACTGCGTTTACAGCCCTACTATGCGAAATAACAACCATTACATTCAAAGCTCAAACCTTGATCCATTCGGTAAATACTGTACCCAGGTCACACGACTCAGAATTCGACAAGCTGACCAAAATCATTGCCGGCCACTAAAGCGCACAGGTAGCGATCCTTTCCTCTTCCAGAAACGGAAGCCCATGTCTGCATATCTACTGGAGCTGCCGTCGTCTTGCCACCGGGGAAAAGAATGACCGACTGCCCTCGTGTCCTGTTGTGGCCACACTACTCGGCCACTCCCAGTGTCGACTACCCGTGCTTCCAGATGTCCGGCACTGCAGCTCACCAGCTAGCAGATAACTTTCTTCCAGTTCGCTCTCCTCCGATTGATTCCGCTGTCTCATTCGCTTTTCGCAGCACCAGCTGCAGCCCACAGCGATGCCTTAAGTTGTCAGCACATGCACCGTACTTTTTTAACACACGGCACATGTGCCTCAGCGTGGTATACACGATCCAGCGGTAGTTACCGGTTGTATCTGGCTCGCAAGCCACTCTAAACACGAAATAAACTGGCGTCAAATTGCTGCGTTAGCTTTGGTAAAACGCACATCTCCCCTTTCAATATGATAGTCAGGATGTCCTGTACGAGGCATACAAGAAAAATAAAATAAACAAGAAATAAACAAAAATAATAGTATTCGTGAGCGTATTATAAGGCAAAAAGGAAAGTACCATGTTCAGTCAATAAGGACATCGGCTTATAAATGTTTCATTACAAGTAGTGTGATACAAATTTACAATAGTTGTCCATACCAGATAAAAATTATTTCGTCATTCACACTTTTCAATAAAACTCTAAGGTCATTCTTGCTTGAGCACTTTTCCTTTTCATTAGCAGAATCTTTACAAGAAGTGAAATATAATACTTAAAACAAGAAAGTGCAAAATATCTTACTGCAAGTAGTGCAAGTTGACTTGTAGATAAAGCTAATCGAACAAACTCATTTTTCAAAAAGAGAGCACCTATATTTCTATAACATCGAATATTATGGAATATAGTTCTATTTAATAGGAATAAAGAATCAGAAGCTACTAAAAAAAGTGAAGGTTACTAAGAAAATGTTTGAATCCACTGAGACGCAAACCAACAACACACCAACTGATTTTCTTTTTTCTATTTTTTATTTACTTTTGTATGAGTCATTAATCTTCTGAATGGTTTGATGTGGCCCGTGGCGCGCCACGAATTGCTCTCCTGTGCCAACCTCTTCATCTCAGAGTAGCACTTGCAACTTAGGTCCTCAGTTATTTGCTGGTTGTGTTCCAAACTCTGTCTGCCTCTACAGATTTTGCAGTGTACAGCTCCATGGCTGTCATTCCCTCATATCCTAATAGATGTCCTATTATCCTGTCCCTTCTCATGTCAGTGTTTTCCACATATTCCTTTCTTCTCCGATTCTGCGCAGAACTCCTAGTTCCTTACTTTATCAGTTCACATGATTCCAACACTTGTCTGCAGCACCACATCTCAAATGCTTCGATTCTCTTCTGTTCCGGTTTTCCCACAGTTCATGCTGTGCTCCAAGCGTATATTCGCGGAAAAAGCTTCCGTAAATTAAGGCCTACCTTTGGTACTAGTGGACGTTTCTTGACCAGGAATGCCCTTTTTGCCAGTGCTGGTCTGCTCTTGGTATCCTTCTTGCTCCGTCCGTTATTTGTTATTTTGCTGTCTAGGTGGTGGAATTCCTTAACTTCATCTCCTTCGTAACTGTCGGTCTTGATATTATGTTCCTCAATGCTCGCATTTTTGCTACTTGTCATTACTTTCGTTCTTCTTCGATTTACTCTCGATCCATATTCTGTATTCATTCAGCAGATCATTTAATTCTTCTTCACTTTCACTGATGATTGCAATGTCACCAACGAATCGTATCACTGATATCCTTTCATCTTGAATTTTAATTCCGGCTCTTTTTCTCAGAATTTCGAACATCTTGCTCCATTTTACATTGTCTAACGCTTTATCCAGATCGACAAATCCTACAAACGTGCCTTGAGTTTTCTTTAGTCTTGCTTACATTATCAACTGCAACCCGTCAGAATTGCCTCTCTAGTGCCTTTACCTTTCCTAAAGCGAAAGTGATCGTCTTCTAACCTATCCTGAATTTTGTTTTCCTTTCTTTTGTGAATTACTCTTGTCAGCAAGTTTGATGCAGATGCTGTTAAGCTGATTGTGCGATAATTCTTGGACTTGTCAGCTCTTTCAGTCTTCGGAATTGCATGGATGATATTTTTCCGAAAGTCACATGGTATATCGCCAGACTCATACACTGGACACACTAACGTGACAACTCGGTTTGTTGCCACTTCCCCCAATGATTTTCGAAAATTGTGATGGAAAGTTATCTGCGTTCTTCTGCCTTGTTTGATCTTAAGTCCTCCAAAGCTGTCTTAAATTCTGATTCTAATACTGGACCCCCTGTCTCTTTCAAATCGTCGCCTGTTTCTTCTTCTATCCCATCAGAGGAACCTTCCCCCTCATAGAGGCCTTCGGTGTACTCCTTCCACCTATCCGCTCTCTCCTCTGCATTTAATAGCGGAATTCCTGTTGCACACTTAGTGTTACCACCCTTGCTTATAACTTCAGCGAAGGCTGTTTTGACTTTCCGAAATTCATTTATTTTTCGATTTCTTCACATTTATCATGCAGCCACTTCGTCTTATCTTCCCAGCACTTAATATTGTCGAGTTTCACTAAACATTTTTGTATTTCCTTCTTTCCTCCATCAACTGAAGTTTTTCCTCTCTTACCCATGGTTTCTTCGCAGTTACCTCCTATGTACCTACGTTATTCTTTGCAACTTCTGTGATGACCCTTTTCAGAGATGTCCATTCCTCTTCAGCTGTACTGTCTGCTGAGTTATTCCTTAATGTTGTATCGATAGCGTTATAGAACTTCAAGCCTATCTCGTCATTCCTTAGTACTTCCGTATCCCACTTCTGTATATTTTGATTCTTCCTGACTAATCTCGTAAACTTCAACCTACTCTTCATCATTACTGCATTGTGATCCGAATCTATATCTGTTCCTGTGTACACCTTACAATCCAGTATGTGATTTCTGAATCTCTATCTGATAATGATGTAATCTGACTCAAATCTTCCCGTGTCGCCACGTATTTTCCAAGTATACCTCCTCCCCTTGTGATTCTTGAACAGGGTATTCGCTATTACTACCTGAAATTTATTATACAACTCAATTATTCTCTTTCTTTTCCCATTCCTAGTCCCAAGGTCTTATTTTTCTGAACCTTTTCTTCTGCTCCTTCCCCTACAACTGCATTCCAGTCCCCCTTAACTATCAGATTTTCGTCTCCCTTTACGTACTGTATAACCCTTTCAATATCCTCATATACTTTCTCTATTTCTTCATCTTCAGCGCTCGATTTCTGCATGTGGCTGTCGGTGTCGGCTTGCTGTAGATTCTGACAAGAACAAACCTATCACTTAACTGTTCACATTATCACGCTCTCTGACCTACCATTCTATTCACAACGAATCCTACTCCCGTAATGCCATTTTCTGCTGCTGTTGATATTATCCTAAACTCATGTGACCAGAAATTCTTGTCTTCTTTGATTTCACTTCACTGATCATTACTATATATATAGACTTAGCCTTTGTATTTCCCTTTTGTTTTCGACTTTTCCAAACACATTCAAGCTTCTGACATTCTACGCCCAGACTCCTAGAACGTTATCCTTTCGTTGGTTCTTCAATCTTTTTCTCATGGTCAGCTCCCCCTTAGCATTCCTCTCGTGAAGATCCGAATGAGGGACTACTCCGGAATGTTTGCCAATGGAGACATCATCATGAACTCTTTCAATTACAGGCCACTTGTACTGTGCTTACCCGTTTTGTGTCTTTAATGGAGTAATTTTCATTGCCTTCTGAATCCTCAGGGCTTTGAACATTACTAATTCTTCTTCCTTTAGGGACGGTTTCCTATCCCAAAGACAAGAGAGTGCCGTAAATCTCTGTCCGCTCCTGCGCCCTCTTTGGCAAGGCCAATGGCAAAGTGAGGGTGACTTCTTATGCCGCTAATGCTGATTATTAAACAAAATTTAAGCGGTGGCAGGTTTCGAACCCGGGACAGATGCCGTTTTGATTACTATTCTGTTTTTCTGCTCTGACCTTTTTTTTAGCAGTCGCTTTATTATTTTCTTCTTTTTTTCTTTCTTTATTTTTCTGATTTAAAGAATGAAAATTTTCTGCCGAACCGGGAACCTATTCCGGATGGCGAGCGGCCTTCGTTACCATTGTTTTGTTGTTGTTGAAGAAACATCACAAAGAAATTCATCTAGAACTCGCCACATGCGACACTGATGCTCTTCGAGCACCGCAGCCCACTAAGTTTATTTATTTATTTTTAAATTGAAGAGCACAGTCAGCGGCAGGCTGGAGGAGGCGAGGCGGGCAGCGGTCTAATTCCGAGTCCTGGTCACGATGTGTCCCCTTCCTACCACCGAAGTGTGCTGTCACAATTTTTTTTAAATCAAGAAATAAGAAAGAGCCGTACGCCAAAAACTATGTTAATAATGTGAACGAAGAGAAGCCATCTTGCCTACTGCGGTCACCTTATCATAGCGGGCGGCCAGTAAGCGGCGGTCGTCATTTTAACGGGCATCGCCGGTCGTTAACCTGTGGAGTGTCCGGGGCTGCTGCACACAGTCTGTTTCAGTTACCATAGGGAAATCGAGGAAACTTCCGTCTGCAGTCAACTTCTTCTCGCGCTCGGCACACCTCAGCTGAGCTGTGGGTCTATGAATGAAGACCCCTAATAGTTAACAGTATTGCGTTCTGTTCGTTAAGAACAGGAACTCGTCGATCATGTGTTGCCACAATCGAGGACTTCCTTTTCGCCGTTGCGGTACAAGTAGAATATCGCCATTCCTCGTACCCAATTAACCGCATTCATCTGCGTCATAGGGAAGTACACGGCATCGTGATGAAAGAGGTCCAGGGGCACAATCGAAACAAAGGAATGGAGGAAAGCCAGTATCTGGCGGACCAGTTTCCAGTACTCGCGTGCGGGGCCACAGTTCAGTCTGTATTTCTTCACGTCTACCATCGCGCAGTGGGTTCAAATGGTTCAAATGGCTCTGAACACTATGCGACTTAACTTCTAAGGTCATCAGTCGCCTAGAACTTAGAACTAATTAAACCTAACTAACCTAAGGACATCACACACATCCATGCCCGAGGCAGGATTCGAACCTGCGACCGTTGCGGTCGCTCGGCTCCAGACTGTAGCGCCCAGAACCGCACGGCCACTCCGGCCGGCCGCGCAAGGGGGGCACATAGGATCGGCAGTTATTTAAATGATATATAGACGTCGTCGAGTTGTAAATTTCTCGTTAGTGACCACATACCACGTCGACCGCACTACAGTTGACAGGAAGGGTTCGTGGATGGCTCACCAAACCCGCGTCGAGAAGAGCGTGGAGTGTCGACGTACTATGTCGTCAGCCGGATTCAAGTCTTGGAGAACACTAAAATAAATCTTTGCTGTCGGATTCCGCGGCTCCGGTATAACTCCGAACATGCGAGAAACGTCGTAATATGTGACAGCGAGGGCGATAAATGCCCAACAGGTACCAGTAGGCATAGCATGTGTGAGACCATCTCTGCCAGGAAGATTGTTGGTGAAAGCCAGAGTTGCCGCATTGAGTGAAAGTGCAGCACCAGTTTTCTGTGTTTGACGTAAGTGAATCCAGCACCTCCTTTGTGGAAGTGAGAAGTAAGATTAACAAAACGGATCTTAAAAGCTGCACCAGCGTTCACCCGGTGTCCGAACACTGCCTGTATTCTGGAAGCCATCATGACTGTCATGCGTAATACGTGCGCGTAATGGTTAAGTTGAGAAGCCACGTATACACTGACGCACTCAGCTCGTTGCAGGATGTCCAATGGTCTAAATTTGTTGAGGTGGGCTGTGAGTTGTTGTAAGACCTTAGAATACGTAAAGGCCGTCATACGTTTTATTTGTAGATGGAGTGATATCCCTAAACATTTGGCAATTGGGATCTTTGTCAGGGATACATCTAGTTCTGCAGGTATGCCTCGTCCCACTTCCACGCATCGTGATTTCCGTAGATTGATCACACCGCCGGGCACCGGCCCATGCTGTTGGAGCTAGGAAAGCGCCTTACGTATTTCGTCACCAGGCCGTGCTATGAACATCACATTATCGGCATACGCGCCACATTGAAGCGTCACGGAGCGGAGGTTGAGGCCTTCCAAGCGTTGCCACAGTCTGTGAAGAGCAGGTTCGAAGGCAATGGCGAATAACGTGGCAGAAAGACAGCCCTGTCTGACGGACCTATTGACGCGGACGGTGCGGACCTATAGCCGTTTACCATAATCCTCGTGGCCGCCCCATGTATCAAACGAAGCACAACAGATGTCGTCAGGCGCGGGATACGGATGTGTTCCATAACTGTACACAGGAAACCTGTTCGACGCGATCGAATGCATGGTCAAAATCCAGTGCAACAAGAGCCTGTAGAGACGGCATGTTTGCATCACCACCACCGCGTCTCTACAGGTTCTCAAAATCGTTAACACAGTAGTAATGCCTCCAAGGCATATTTGATCAGTGTGAATAGTTGGCATTACCCTAGATTTGAACCTCTCACGGAGGATGCGGATCAACAGTTTGTAGTCGGTGTTTAGTATTATCAATGACCGAAAGTCAAGCAGGCGTCCTCCGGGTTTGGGCACCGGAATCAGTACGCCCGCTGTGAACTCAGTTCTCTGTACATTCTGACCCACGTTGGGCCCATAAGATCAAATAACCTTTTGTAAAATTCAATACCGAGACCGTCAGCGCCTGGCATTTCGTTGGGAGCACCACGCAATATAACCTTTCGTAGTTGTTCCAAAGTCACCTCCGACAAGAACGTATCATCATCCTGTGGGTTCCGACAGACGTGTAGTTCGGATAGGACTTCCTTGACTCTTACATCCATTTTGTACTCTCGCTCGTAGAGAAGCGTATATGATTTTGTGAACGCCCGGACGATATTCACCTGCGTTTCCGCTCGTCGCCCACCCGCCGTCTCGACCTCCGTAATGAGGTGCCTCTTGCATCTTCTCCTATCTTGAATGATATGGTGGAGGGAAGGTCGTTCACCACTTACATCATCGGTTGTCCTCGCCCGCACCCGCACGCCCGCGAGACGTGCCGCGGTGGTACGCAGCAGTTGTGCCTTGACATGGTGTTCTGCCGATTGTCGTTCCGGCGGTTGCAAAGCTAGATCGCGGAGCGCAGTTTAGTAGAAATCAGTTGTCGCGGTATACCAGAGCGCTCTGTCTCGTCCATAGCTGGCTAATGTTCTGTAAAAGATCGGTTTGACACACCGTAATCACCATTGCGATCCGGAACCGTAGGTTGGTAATCGCTGTTGGCATCAGCTCCACGCGGACCCAGCTTTCTGTCTGCAATTTACCTCAAGTCGGGCCACATTGAGACGCCACGGACCCATACTCCGTCAGACGCGTTGGCGGGGAAGGATGAGCGTACACACATACGATAGGATAGATGGTCCGTGAATGCTGCCGGCCACTTCTCAGCGCCGACAACTGCCGGTCGCTGGCCGCGTGTGACGTAAACTCGATCCAGACGGCTCGCGGAATGGCTAGTAAAGTAGGTGTATGACTTTTGATTGCCGTTTTGTATGATCCATGTGTCAAACAAAGCCAATCTCTTTACAAGCGCCTGAAGTGGCGTGCAGGTGGTATAGAGCGGCATCTGGTCGGATTGTCTAAGCAGACAACTGAAATCTCCGCCCACTACCAAGTGATCGGCATTACCCTCGAAGAGCAGTGTTATGTCTTCGGCATAAAAGATGCGGCGTTCTCTCCTTCTGTCGGTTCCGTAAGGAGCATACAGGTTCACCAGACGAACTGTATCAACTGTGAATGTGCGACCCTAAGGGCCGACATTAAACAGGATATATCAGTTGCGTAATCCCTTCCCTCAGCAGAATAGCCCCACCACCAACCATATCTGAAGGCATTGCCTATGCGTCATATCCGTAGGTATCGAGACAGAGTCCTGGTCGGACTTCTGGAAGGAAAACAACATCAAGATTCGCAGCTCATAATGTATCTTGCAGCATACGGGTATTGAGAGCAGGAGTAATGCCGTTGACATTGATCGTGGCGATGCGCTGTACCTGTCCTTGGTGCTACATGTGGGCAGTAATCGCGGCTTGGAGCTTCTTCAGGGCGAAGAGATAGGAAGCGGCGGACATATGCTGCATCTCCTTTCTGCCAGTAAAACGCAATCTTCAGTTCATCTTCCCCACAACATTTTCTGTGTGTTCTTTCCTATTTAATTGTTCGTAATTGTAATTCCTAGGTATTAGTTGATTTACGGCCTTTCAATTAGACAGATTTGTCTTGTAATCGAAGTTTAGCGGTTTCCTTTTAGCATTCATGTGGATGACCTCACAATTTTCATTGTTTAGGATCAATTGCCAGTTTTCGCCCCATACCGATTTTATTTCATTTTGTAATTTGATTTGATCTTATGATGAGTTTACGAGACGATAAACAACAGCATGAACCTAAGACAGCGGCTCAGATTGTCTCCTAAATCGTTTACTTAGATAAGGAACAGCAGAGGACCTATAACACTACCCTGGGGAACGCGAGAAATCACTTTTGTTTTACGCGATGAGTTTCCGTCGATCACTACGAACTGTGACCTCTCTGACAGGAAATAAAAAGTCTAATCACATAACTGAGACTGCATTCCGCAAGCACACAATTTCACTACAAGGCTCTAGTGTGGCACAGTTCCAAAACCCTTTTGGAAATCTAGAAATACGAAATCAATTTCAACTCCTTTGTCAATAGCACTCAACACTTCGTGCGTGTGAGGAGCTATTTGTGTTTCATCAAAGGAACGATGTTTTCTTAAATCCGTGTTGACTGTGTGTCAGTAGATCATTCTCTTCGAGGTAACTCATAATATTCGAATACAATATATGTTCCAAAATCGTGCCGCACATGGGCCTGTAATTTAGTGGAGTACCCCTGCTACCTTTCTTGAATATTGGTCTGACCCGTGCAACTTTCCAATTTATGGGTACGGATCTTTCGTCGAGCAAGCGTTTGTAAATGATAACCGCTTGGCCGTCTACATTTTTGAAGGCAGCGCGTTCTGTATTTGTTGTTAATAGAATCACAATAGGTCATCCTTGTTCTTTCGCATAAACTGATAATTTTCCAAATTTACATTATATCTTCTTCATTTCTTTTTGTTTTATTGTGTCGTGTAACCAATTTGGTTTAGCATTATGTCAGTGATATGTTGCTGGATTCAATTTTCACTATATACTCTGTTCTCCTGTAACATAGCGCCAATAAATCTAGTTAACAATGCTAAAACGTATTAATAATTCTGTAAATTTTGGATACGCTCGTTTAATTTCGAACTTTTGTCTCAAACGGGCATATTACGGGTAACACTGTTGCCTTGAAATACATATTACAAACCAGTACTGGAAAGGCACTTTTCAGTATTTTCATAGCTTGAATTTATTACCTGCATCATGTAATTGTAAGAGAAAGGTTTGCACACCACAAAAGTTTTACTCTATGTCTGTAAAGCACACAGCACCAGGGGAAAATATGTATATTATAAAGTGATTACCACTAAAGGACTGGAAACGCAGAACAAATGCTAGGCACTGTGCAGAGATAAATATCTGCGGATGATAGAACAACAAGGAGAACGAAGCGCATGAGATATTCAGTGAAATACATGTAAAACTTAGAACTGTATCAGTACCCATTGACAGATATGAATAGCATGAATAGCCTCACTGGATGATAACTGATTAATTTTATACGTTTTTTGGATTCTCAGTAATAAAATGTAGCGTGCCGCTCTCCAGTGGCTGCTGGCTTTTATATTCAAAATACGAATTACTGATTAATGTAAATAATTAACTTGAAACTTATTTAAAAATATCGCTGAATTTAATTACAGTATGTTAATGCAATATTGCCATGAAATTGGAAGAATGCTCATGCGCACAGTTTTCAAAGCGAAATAAATGTCCTTTGTTCTAGGATGAAAGTTAATTATTTAATTTCCTACCCCTGCAGGGTGTTTAGTGTGAGGTCCTTCATTTTCGAATGCAGCCCATCGACATCCATAGTACGACCTTTAAAACAGTCCGTACTGTTAAAATTTTCAACTCTAAGACAAAAACAATTTACCTGTTATTTTTGTTAATAAATGTGTCCCTTATAATCTAGATGGAGAATTTCTTTTCGCTAGAGTGACAAATTTATAACACATATGTGAAAGAACTTTCGTGAAGACGCAAGCATTGTAATGCGTACGTCAGTTAGTTAGTTACATGTTCCATAGATCATTTGAACGATTCTTTTATCTATATTTTGTGTAACGAGTCAGTTTGGAGGATATGTGTACATTATTAGTGTTAACGTTAATAAATGTGAAGTTATTTTTATTCCGATTCAAGCAACTACACTTAATTTATTTACTTACTTATTTTTACTGATTACCAATTTGTAAGAAGATATTCGGCAATGGAACAGAAGGAGTTGCCCAGCAGGAATGACTGGTGATGGTGGTAAGTTCCTATTGGACCAAACTGCTGAGGTCATCGGTCCATAGACTTAGACACTACTTTATCTAACTTAAACTAACTTACGCTAAGGACAACACACACACACACACACACACACACATGCTCGAGGGAGGACTCGAACCTCCGACGGGGGTAGCCGCGTGAACCGTGGCAAAGCGCCCTAAACCACGCGGCTACCCCGAGCGGCACAGGAATGATTTTAAGCTGTTTTTCAGACATTTTAAGTTATTGGGCAAATAATCAAAGATGTTTGTTGCTTCATATTGAACTACTTTCTGAGCCAATGAGAGAATTAATAATGGGTAATAAAGGTAATTTTTCCTCTATTGTTGTAGATATGGGTATCACTGTTCTCAAATTTCCATGGATTATTTACGACGAATTTCCTCAATATAACGTATTGTGACAACGCAGTTAAAATGCATAGCATCTGGCAGACGTACCTACATGGAGTCCTTACGTGGACACCACATTATTCTTACTGCTCGCTTTTGAGCAATTAGTAATTTCTTTGTAAGTGATGCGTTACCCCAAAAATTAATTCCAGAAGAAATTATTAAACGGAAATATACAAAATGTGTCATCTGATTCTTTTGTTTCCAAGATTAGCAATTATGCGAGAGCAAAAGTAGATGAACTTAATTTTCTGGGAAGTTCAGTAATACGCTTCTTCTAGTTCAAGTTTTCATCAATAAGCACACCCAAAAATTTGGAACATTCTATCCTGTTTATTGAGTTCTGGTCATGTGCTACATCAGTTGTTGGTATGACTCTACTTGTGCAGAAATGAATATAGTGCGTTTTTTTTCAAAATTTAGGGAGAGTCCGTTTTCGGAGGATCACTTTATAATTCTTTGAAAAGTATCATTTACCATCTTTGTTCTTGCTTTCTCTCTAATGAGATTTATTATAACGCAAGTATCGTCTGCAAAAAGTACCAATTCTGCTTGTTGAATGTTAAGAGGAGTGTCATTCCTGTATATAAGGAACATTAGTGAACACAAAAGTTGAGCTTGCGTAACTTCCTTTGTGATTTCTCCCCAGTAATTAAATTTTTCTGCCTTTCCCACATTATTTAAATTATTAAGTTTGTTAGGATGATTCAAACCAGCTACGCATAATGCCATCAGTTCCATAAACTTGGGTTTTTCTAAGAGAGTGACATGATGTGCACAGTCAAACGCCTTGAAAAAATCACAAAAAGTACCAGCTGGCGATATCTTATTATTTAAGGCGTGTCCTATTTGACGACTGAATGGATAAATAGCATTCCAGTCGCGTAAATTTTCCGGAATCCAACTTGTGATATGCTAAGTAAATTGTTTCCTTATTTTTGAAAACATTGCTAGAGAAAATCTGAGATCAAAACAGAATATTTGAAGTTAATTATAAAACAGTCTAGATCGCAAAGGCACATTAATTATAAGGTGACCGGCTGCAATCATCACACCATCATCTTCACACTTTCAAAACCATGTTGGTGGACTATGGCATTCAGCAGTTGCTGTTGTAGCCCATTAACCATAAATATGGTTTTGAAGGTCTACGCAATTGACTATCGTCATTCAGTGATTCCTGCTATGTCGTCATTATGATTTTGAAGATCTAAAGATGGTCAAGTGAAGATCTAAGCTGATCACCTTATAATAAACAAACCTTTGCGATCTAGAATATTTTATAATTATTTTTAAATTGTTTCCACTTTCATCTGATACTACTCTTGAGCACATTGCCTTCTCGAATATTTTTGAAAAGGGGTGCCAGTATGGAAAATGGACTTTAATTTTTTTCAAGTTTGTCTTGTCTTCTTTCTTATAAACAGCTTTAACAATTGCTTATTTTAAGCTATCTTGGAAAATTACCTGTGCCAGTGATAAATTGCATATAACACTATGGACTATACTTATTAAGCTCGAACAAGTTTTCAGAATTCCGTTTGAAATTCCGTAACACCACATGAGGTTTTGTTTTTTATAATTTTTATAATTTTAATAATATCAGTGAGTCCGCAGCTCGTGGTCTCGCGGTAGCGTGCTCGCTTCCCGAGCACGGGGTCCTGGGTTCGATTCCCGGTGGCGTCAGGCATTTTCACCCGCCTCGAGATGACTGGGTGTTGTTGTGTCGTCTTCATCATCATCATTCATCCCCATTACGGTCGGAGGAAGGCAATGGCAAACCACCTCCACTAGGACCTTGCCTAGTACTGCAGTGCGGGTTTCCCTCATCGTTCCCCTACGCTCTGTCAAGGAGTATGGGACTTAATCATCATCATCAATATTAGTGAATGATTGTGGTGCTACTTCCAGCTGCTTAAATTATTGTGAAATGACATTTTTAATATATTATGTTGCTTATTCAACTGAACCATTCAATCCTGCATTCGTTGCCACATTTAAAAAGTGATTGTTAAAAGCACTTGCAACTTGTGAATTATCGGTCGTAGCATTGTCATTTAGTTTAACTTGTAGAATGACTGGCTGGCCTGTCTCAGCCCTATTATATTTTCGAACCGGGGGCAAGAATTTGATAGTAGCACCTCCCCACCCCCCTCCTCACCCCTCCCGCCCAAGTGTTTGAGATAGGACGCCAAAAATTTAAAAAATTCGATTTTTCAAAAATATGTTCAGTTTGTAACTCTCATTTTCCTGAAGACTTTGACATATAAAACATATATGTTCGAGGAAATGTAAGACTTGTTATCTGGCCTTAAGTGTGCCAAAGTGCAGTGCCACGCCTCTTCACATAGCATACATCTGTCGCACATCACTGTATTTCGCTCTGTGGAACTCAAGCGTGTATATTTTGTATTGGAAGCCATCAAGCCTATATTCAGAGCAGTGTGAATTAAAATGTCCTGCAGTGCCTCTCCTGCTTCCAGTCGGCAGCTTCGACATCCCACCGCCCCTAAAAATGAGCTCACTATTAATACTGGGTGGGATTATTTCTAACTGGAAGAATAGGAGCTCTTCAGAAAATTTGCACTCTTTATTGTCTATTAGCTAACATTTCTCTCTTTTGTGTGACATAAAATTAAATATAGGAAACATAAAACCAATGAAGACAAGAGACAAGCAAGACACTACACATTTCTTCAATCGTTAGGTCCCAGCATTTTTTCTCTCTAAGCTTGCTATTACATCGCGTGCTTTCCTTCCTGCGAAAGAATCTATTACCTCATCAACGTTCGTCAAACGTTTTGCTACATGAAAAATCAAAATGTCGTTATTAATACGAAAAATCCCCTAAGACTAGTGCTGTTTCTCGATTTGATTACGTATATTTGGTCACTGTCTGCTAGATAAAACGGAGTAGGTCTTTCTAATATTGCAGCAATTGTAACACACGCCAAATAAGCAAGAATGTTTTGACACAAATGCTCGTTTTTACGTATCTCATTTACACAAATAACACGGCTGAACATAATTCACGAAGCACCAATATCAAATGCCTATTAGGCCTATTACAAGCAAAAAGTTTTATTTTAGGACATGGTTTCACATTTCATTCCAGTTTCCCAAGCATGAGATCGAAAAGTAGCAGTACGAAATTTTTATTTAAATTTGGAATCGTCATATTTTTCACATAATTTGCGTGACGTACCCTTTTATTTTCGTTGTAACAATCTTATCATCACCAAATCACTAATTCTGTAACTATTCCTGTCATTGCCAAAGCTAATTCGCCGGTTAAATTCGCTAACCCCGCCAGAATCAGCGATTTAGTTATTCCGCATTTATTCTCCGGTTAGGCGTTATTACATGTTCTACAACGCGTTTCCCGCGCTGTTCCGAGCACAAAACTTGAGCGGCTGCTAATCGGGGACTGTGCAACTAGCCCTTAGCAATGTAGCGTTCTGGCAAAAAAATTTGTCAAAATTTCGTTTTCTTGGATACGCCGAGAAGATAATATGTACAGGGTTATTACAAATGATTGAAGCGATTTCACAGCTCTACAATAACTTTATTATTTGAGATATTTTCAAAATGCTTTGCACACACGGACAAAAACTCAAAATGTTTTTTTAGGCATTCACAAATGTTCTATATGTGCCCCTTTAGTGATTCGGCAGACATCAAGCCGATAATCAAGTTCCTCCCACAATCGGCGCAGCATGTCCCCATCAATGAGTTCGAAAGCATCGTTGATGCGAGCTCGCAGTTCTGGCACGTTTCTTGGTAGAGGAGGTTTAAACACTGAATCTTTCACATAACCCCACAGAAAGAAATCGCATGGGGTTAAGTCGGGAGAGCGTCGAGGCCATGACATGAATTGCTGATCATGATCTCCACCACGACCGATCCATCGGTATTCCAATCTCCTGCTTAAGAAATGCCGAACATCATGATGGAAGTGCGGTGGAGCACCATCCTGTTGAAAGATGAAGTCGGCGCTGTCGGTCTCCAGTTGTGGCATGAGCCAATTTTTCGCGGGCTACGCGTGAAACTTGCCCGCACGCGTTCAACCGTTTCTTCGCTCACTGCAGGCCGACCCGTTGATTTCCCCTTACAGAGGCATCCAGAAGCTTTAAACTGCGCATACCATTGCCGAATGGAGTTAGCAGTTGGTGGATCTTTGTTGAACTTCGTCCTGAAGTGTCGTTGCACTGTTATGACTGACTGATGTGAGTGCATTTCAAGCACGACATACGCTTTCTCGGCTCCTGTCGTCATTTTGTCTCACTGCGCTCTCGAGCGCTCTGACGGCAGAAACCTGAAGTGCGGCTTCAGCCGAACAAAACTTTATGAGTTTTTCTACGTATCTGTAGTGTGTCGTGCCCATATGTCAATGAATGGAGCTACAGTGAATTTATGAAATCGCTTCAATCATTTGTAATAGCCCTGTAATGTTTCTTACTTGTTATTCCAGTCTGGTAGTCTTGATCTATGGATTTCGCTATTAATTATAACAACTCTGATTATTCGCGCACCCAGTCAACCACATAAAACATCGATTGGAATTCACCCGATCGTGTTCACTCGATTCAGATCGTATGGTCCGGATCCCTTTTGTATATGGGATAGTTCTTTATTTCTAGATGCGATGGACATTTCCCTGGCAGAGACATCACGCACACTAGGTACACGTTCGAAAATCAACTTATGATTCGTTCAGATTGCACGTTTTAGATTTTCATGTGGTACTAAATTTTCTACGCAGAGCTCATGTACAGTTCGTTCAAATGGTTCAAATGTCTCTGAGCACTATGGGACTTAACATCTTAGGTCATCAGTCCCCTAGAACTTAGAACTACTTAAAAATAACTAACCTAAGCACATCACACACATCCATGCCCGAGGCAGGTTTCGAACCTGCGACCGTAGCAGTCACGCGGTTCCGGACTGAAGCGCCTAGAACGGCACGGCCACCGCGGCCGGCGTACAGTTCGTGATAGGTCGTTTAAGTAGTGGTATTTATTTCATCGGCAGTGTAAAAGCCTTTCCAGTCACATGTATCCTTCCTAGCCTGGAAATTTTCGGAGGCTTTAGAGTATTTCTTAAGTCTACCATAGACAAATTCCATGATTAAATGTGAAACATACACTGATATTCATAATAAATCATTCAAAAGTACCGGGAAAAAGCATTAAATGCAGCTACTTTGGTATGTGCTCTTATGTGTTATACGCTGTTCATTTCCACACGGCAGCCGGGTAATTTTAGAGTGGTGGTGAAACTGCAGTGAGTCGAAATCGATGAGCTTCCGCGTTCTACACACAGAAATAACACGACTCTTCATCACTGCGGCGTATATAACACTAATGGTTGATTAACAGCCTGCTGGGAATGTATTTACCAGCCGCCAGCCGGAGCACCGCGAACAAACAGCGGAGGTTCGCACCGTTCCCCCTGTAACACACATACACACACACACACACACACACACACATACACACACACGTACACACCCATGTACACACACACACACACACACACACACACACACACATACTCCAAATGTGCGAGCCTCGCATGACGTTCGCCAGCTAAACGATCGTCCGTCTGGCAGTAAAATTTTATGAGATTCCGCAGCGCTGCCGCGGACATTGTTTGAGCAACGATTCGAGTCGATAACCTGGTCGCGACTATGCAGCCCATATCCGCCCATAGCGCGTTATCTGGCCGCCTCTGAAAAACGACTTCAGCCTGCGTTTCCACTTCCCGCAGGGTTCCCCTTGGTAGGGAGCAGCGCCCGCCAGATGGTGCGTGTCTGCAGCTGCTGCTGCTGCTACTGTGTGGGGTCCCCTTACTGCGAGGTTATTCCTCCAGCTGAGTGTTGAATGTTGCTTCTTTAGGCTTTGTGTACGGCAGTAAACAATCATCACACTTGCTTCCATCACGCCTCTAATACAGTACTTCCCAGCCTTCAGCGGACAAAATATTTACTGAAGGAAAGATATCCTGGTGAAAGGTTACAGTACCACCCGACATTGAAAATAGGTACAACATTCTTCGTTATTCTTGTCAGTACAACATATTTTTTTTCTAATAATAACTCAATTTCAATTAATACAGCGAAGCCGGATACCAGTGTGGGAAAGAATGACAATTTATTTATTTAATTGATCACATGTGCACTCCCACAAAATAAATCCCTACATCCAGTTTGGTGAGATCTGTGAAATGAATGAATGTATGGTCGTCTGCTAACCGCAGATAGTGAATATGAATATATGATCATCTTTGAGACGATCTTTTGGTCACCTTTGGTGGAACCAAAGAGATGAAATTTACCGGAGCTTTGAGCGCCTGAAATGTGCCTGACCAATGGGTAGCATGGTCTTCCCCCACCTCAACGGAGGTGCGAGATGACCTGAAGAACGGCCATGTTTCAGCACTCTGTCGCTGGATCTAGTGTTGGTAAGACCTGTCTTAGGTGTGCTCCGTAAAGACAAAAGAGTGGAGACATGGTATGCATGTGAAATACTTAAGAGTAGTTTGAATAATAATTTCTCTATTTCAGGAACTTTTGTGGGGAGAATTAAATGTCAGGCAGGTAATATTAAGGGGATCGTAGTAATCTTCGGAAGTGACCAACGCTCACAATGAAACCACGTGTAGCAATAAGTTGAAATACTTCCGAGTGCTTAATTTAAGCTGAATTAATAGCGTGTGTACTATAAGTTGAAAATATTTAAGAAATGGCGTGTGCAGGACTTGAAATTAGAGACGAGTGCTTCCAGGTGGTGAGTACTGTGTGAGTCTCAATCTGCGTATGAGACAAAGGATAAAGAGAAGTACTTGTCCATGGATCAGTTGAGGACTCGCGTGTGTGATGAATATGTTCTTAATATTACTTTGCGTGTTATGTTTTCGTGTGACGCTTGATTCAAACGATAATACTCTGAGAGAGAAGCAAGGTGAGTCAGCCGTCTATCCAGCAACGCCACTTGGCTTGCATTGCACAGGAAGACGTGCATATATCCTCCAGAGTTCACAGTAGGAAAAAAAAATTACGAAGTGGGGCAGTGTCGTGTGAAACTGGGATAAATACTAATTGAAGTGGGAAAGCTGAAAGTGATGTGGTTGTGACTATTCTTTGTATTGTATGTTGCCAGTGTGATGTATTTCATGAAATTTAAGTATGTGTTGTTGCCATGGGAGAGTAACAAGATAGTTTCAGAGGCAGTGGGTTATGCATGTTCCTTTTTGTACCGCTCGGTCTGGAGGAAATTTTCGTAATGATGGGTATGAGAGTCGAAGTGTGAGATATAGCAAAAAGATCCACCATCCTATCCAGAAAGTGCACTGTAGCGTTAAATAATTACGAGACCATAGGATAGAGAATCACCAATGTAAAGCCATGCCCACTGGGCGGAATTTCTCATGTGTTATTGTTGTAGGTTATAGAATTTGTGTGTTTAGGTTATAGAATTTATCGGAATAAATAAGATAGTGAAAAGAAAAAGATTGGTGGCCTTTTCCTTCGAATAGTATGTTGTCATGATACCCAGAATTTACAATGTGTACGCCATTCATATTCAGTGCGATGACCACGTGTTGATCAAAGCCGTTAAATAAGAAAGAAAATGTGGTATTGCCAGTGCGTAGTGAACAGAGTTGTGTTGTTGTTGTTGTGGTCTTCAGTCCTGAGACTGGTTTGATGCAGCTCTCCATGCTACTCTATCCTGTGCAAGCTGCTTCATCTCCCAGTACCTACTGCAACCTACATCCTTCTGAATCTGCTTAGTGTATTGATCTCTTGGTCTCCCTCTACGATTTTTACCCTCCACGCTGCCCTCCAATGCTAAATTTGTGATCCCTTGATGCCTCAGAACATGTCCTACCAACCGATCCCTTCTTCTAGTCAAGTTGTGCCACAAACTTCTCTTCTCCCCAATCCTATTCAATACCTCCTCATTAGTTACGTGATCTACCCACCTTATCTTCAGCATTCTTCTGTAGCACCACATTTCGAAAGCTTCTATTCTCTTCTTGTCCAAACTAGTTATCGTCCATGTCTCACTTCCATACATAGCTACACTCCATACAAATACTTTCAGAAACGACTTACTGACACCTAAATCTATATTCGATGTTAACAAATTTCTCTTCTTGATTAACGCTTTCCTTGCCATTCCCAGTCTACATTTTATATCCTCTCTACTTCGACCATCATCGGTTATTTTACTCCCTAAATAGCAAAACTCCTTTACTACTTTAAGTGTCTCATTTCCTAATCTAATTCCCTCAGCATCACCCGACTTAATTTGACTACATTCCATTATCCTCGTTTTGCTTTTGTTGATGTTCATCTTATATCTTCCTTTCAAGACACTGTCCATTCCGTTCAACTGCTCTTCCAAGTCCTTTGCTGTCTCTGACAGAATTACAATGTCATCGGCGAACCTCAAAGTTTTTATTTCTTCTCCATGAATTTTAATACCCACTCCGAATTTTTCTTTTGTTTCCTTTACTGCTTGCTCAATATACAGATTGAATAACATCGGGGAGAGGCTACAACCCTGTCTCACTCCTTTCCCAACCACTGCTTCCCTTTCATGCCCCTCGACTCTTATAACTGCCATCTGGTTTCTGTACAAATTGTAAATAGCCTTTCGCTCCCTGTATTTTACCCCTGCCACCTTCAGAATTTGAAAGAGAGTATTCCAGTCAACATTGTCAAAAGCTTTCTCTAAGTCTACAAATGCTAGAAACGTAGGTTTGCCTTTTCTTAATCTTTCTTCCAAGATAAGTCGTAAGGTCAGTATTGCCTCACGTGTTCCAACATTTCTACGGAATCCAAACTGATCTTCCCCGAGGTCGGCTTCTACCAGTTTTTCCATTCGCCTGTAAAGAATTCGCGTTAGTATTTTGCAGCTGTGACTTATTAAACTGATAGTTCGGTAACTTTCACATCTGTCAACACCTGCTTTCTTTGGGATTGGAATTATTATATTCTTCTTAAAGTCTGAGGGTATTTCGCCTGTCTCATACATCGTGCTCACCAGATGGTAGAGTTTTGTCATGACTGGGTCTCCTGAGGCCATCAGT
Source organism: Schistocerca cancellata (assembly GCF_023864275.1). Lineage (NCBI taxonomy): Eukaryota > Metazoa > Arthropoda > Insecta > Orthoptera > Acrididae > Schistocerca > Schistocerca cancellata. The sequence goes on along the minus strand of NC_064626.1, from coordinate 630,988,109 downwards.
AGTTCTAATGGAATGTTGTCTACTCCCGGGGCCTTGTTTTGACTCAGGTCTTTCAGTGCTCTGTCAAACTCTTCACGCAGTATCTTATCTCCCATTTCATCTTCATCTACATCCTCTTCCATTTCCATAATATTGTCCTCAAGTACATCGCCCTTGTATAAACCCTCTATATACTCCTTCCACCTTTCTGCTTTCCCTTCTTTGCTTAGAACTGGGTTGCCATCTGAGCTCTTGATATTCATACAAGTGGTTCTCTTCTCTCCAAAGGTCTCTTTAATTTTCCTGTAGGCAGTATCTATCTTACCCCTAGTGAGACAAGCCTCTACATCCTTACATTTGTCCTCTAGCCATCCCTGCTTAGCCATTTTGCACTTCCTGTCGATTTCATTTTTGAGACGTTTATATTCCTTTTTGCCTGCTTCATTTACTGCATTTTTATATTTTCTCCTTTCATCAATTAAATTCAATATTTCTTCTGTTACCCAAGGATTTCTATTAGCCCGCGTCTTTTTACCTACTTGATCGTCTGCTGCCTTCACCACTTCATCCCTCAGAGCTACCCATTCTTCTTCTACTGTATTTCTTTCCCCCATTCCTGTCAATTGTTCCCTAATGCTCTCCCTGAAACTCTCTACAACCTCTGGTTCTTTCAGTTTATCCAGGTCCCATCTCCTTAAATTCCCACCTTTTTGCAGTTTCTTCAGTTTCAATCTGCAGTTCATAACCAATAGATTGTGGTCAGAATCTACATCTGCCCCAGGAAATGTCTTACAATTTAATACCTGGTTCCTAAATCTCTGTCTTACCATTATATAGTCTATCTGAAACCTGTCAGTATCTCCAGGCTTCTTCCATGTATACAGCCTCCTTTGATGTGCGTTTCCGTACCCGTTGCGTAATATTCATACAGGAGGATAATTTGTAACTTAATTGTGAGTACGAGAGTTCATGTTACTCGATAAATAAGAATGAATCCACTCGCTTGGCAGACCACTCATCTTGCAGGCCTGACTGCTTGATGCCACAGTATGAGCAAGGCATGTGGGTGCCTCTCACTGGTAGGACCGATATCACTAAAGTTAGAAACTCTTTGGGCACAAGACACTCGTATCTTACTTTGTTTTCGCAAAGTTGGTCAAGGAATGTGACAATTAGTTCCGCTCGCATGGGAACGCAGTTATAACTCTTGTGACCCTGCATTTTGCTGGCGATCACGAGAAAGTGAGAGACAGAGACAGAGAGAGAGAGAGAGAGAGAGAGAGAGAGAGAGAGAGATGTAGGGGAGAGCGACTTATTCCTGATAAACGGCGCTGCAAGCTGTGGGCAACGAAACCATCATACCTGTTTGCGAAAATCTTCTGATCATTCCTACTATTTGTGTTACATCCAAAACTGAAGGCATGTTCTAGGCGTATTGTAATCGCAGATTTCGGATTAGTTGGTTCTCGAGAATCTTAATACGCATAACGAGCAATCAGTAATTCGACACGTGTTTTCCTCCACATGGATGTTCTTACTTTCGATGTTCTTTCTTTGTTTTCCCTTAAAGCCTTTCTCAAGACGGTTACCAATGCCATTTTGTAATTACAGTTGACACAAGAGTTCGTGAGGCTTGCACTTTTGCTAATACGCTGCCACGAATTCTGTTCCTTCTGTACTTGGCCACGTGTATTGTTACTTTGTGATTGGAGTTGCCATTGGGTTTGCAATCTCCGTCTTATTATAAACACGCTGTTAACATTACAATGAAATGAACACCCTTAGTTGCGTACAGGCGTTGACATACGTCAATGGGGACAGATGATAATGTGTGCCCCGACCGGGACTCGAATCCGGGATCTCCTACTTACATGGCAGACGCTCTATCCATCTGATCCACCGAGGACACAGAGGATAGCACGACTGCAGGGATTTATCTCTGGCACGCCTCCGACGAAACTCACATTCTCAACGTATTGTACCGCACTACATTCGTAGTGCCCCCGCCCATTATACTCATTACTCGCGGCGCGTTGCCGATTCCCGTAAGAGTTCGGGCTCCGTTTGTGGATTCGCACAGAAGAAGAAGATGGTCAAATGGCCGGTGAGCCTTAACTATATATTTACTAAGATGGTATCTAACGAGCTGCTTGGTCACCGATGGTATACCATCTTAGTAAACGCTCTTAACAGTCTTACGTAATCATCGGCTTATCTTTTCCATTGTCACAATTTGCCCTTTATCTAACAGACTGTCTTAAGTACATTGCACACGGGTACACAAATGTTCTCCTGCAGCATATAAAGTAAGTTTGTCAATGTATGAGTCTACGAAATCCGGAACGGGTGCACATAGAGATTCTGTTGCGCAAGTTATTACTAATCGTGTTGACTCATTTCTGGGCAATGATCAGTTAGGCGCATTGGTAATATGCGTTAGATCTAGGTCTCACGCGGTAGTATTAGTAATGTGTCTTTTCAATAAATTGGTATGCTAATTTTGAGAAAGAACAGAAGCAAAATACAAAATTTCAGTGCGAATACGTTTCTTCAAATTTCATCTGTTTATGATCAAGCACCTAAGCATCCTGTGCTGATAAGGCGCACTGTTCCAGAGAATACTAACAGATATATGAACACTATCGATCATCTAAATAAATTTGTCACCATAGAATATTGTAATCCATCAAAAGAATACCTCTAGATAAGAGTTGGAAATTATTCAGAAAAGTGTCTTTCGATTTCTTCGGTTGATTTAATCTGATATGCATCGCTGTAACTACTGTACTCCCCGAGCTTACTGGCCCTGCAAGGTATGCCGGAGCATAACTTCGTTGATATCGCCGGTAGGTGTTCCATACATATTTTGAACATATTTCTGATTTGGCTCGAAGTTACTAATTTCAAGTCATTCCCCTCTACTTCCGTGCAACATGTTTTCCGAATTATGGTATTCCGCATAACCCACCCGGATTAAAGGCGCGCCGACCACGGCTCATATCCACCCGGATTGCGGATGAGGGTTCGTGTACTGACCAGGATCGGTGCGGTTTCCCACATCCGACTATGAGTACCGGGCTGGTATGCACCACGTCCTGCCTGAGTTACGATTCTCAAACGTTGGAGTGCACAAGTTAGTTGGTTTTTCGAGACAGGAAGGGCAACAGACTGCCCTCTACTACGAAAATAGCCAGTTTCAACAAGAAAAATGCTGACCTCTTGGAGGTACGGGATAAACTCGAGGAAAAAGAATGTGTTATTCCGTTTTTCTATGAAGAACAATGCAAAAACAAGGTATCGTATGAATGACCTGCATTCTTCTGCTACCTCAGCTATTTCGTTAGAAAGTAACATGTTTCTGCAACCTTCTGATAGGTTAAAACTGTGAGCTGGAGCGGTATTCGAACCCGGAACCTTGCTTTTCGAGGGTAATTCTATTACCAAGTGAGCTATTCAGATATGCCTCACGACCCACCCTACAAGGTCTGGCGCGCAATTTAAGTGATCTGGAAGTTACATAACAGCGTACACTCCACGGCAGAGTTTTGGTAGCATTTTCCGTTTCAACCATTTAGAAAATGTTTTGTTGTAAAAAAGGTAAATTTTCACCGTGTTTTCAGTTAGAGTCAAGTCGGGTTACGGCTGTCAGTGGTCCGTTTTATTCGGGCAATGCATAAAATTTAAGTGTACCTTCGCTTTTCTATTTCGCAATTTATTACATGAATTTGTATGCCTCTGATACCTGTAAGTATCAAAAGCGGCAACCAGTTATATGTAAGGCCGACCGTTGGTGGCTGAGGGGTTCTAGGCGCTTCAGTCTGGAACCGCGCAATCGCTACGGTCGCAGGTTCAAATCCTGCCTCGGGCATGGATGTGTGTGATGGCCTTAGGTTAGTTAGGTTTAAGTAGTTCTAAGTTCTAGGGGACTGATGACCTCAGATGTTAAGTCCCATAGTGCTCAGAGCCATTTATAATAAGTAAACAATCAACGTGAGCTGCAAAAGTGCAGGGGGTGTCAAAAAAGATTTATCTGGTTTCACAAGACTGTATCTTGTACGTGAGTGAATATAGCTATAAGCTTTACTTTAGGCAACCGAAAGTAAAAGTTTGTCTTTGCATCAGTTAATGTGGCCGCCTGTAGGGGCCTCCCCATTGCCGCTACTTCTCTGGTTGGTTACCCAGTATGCGAGACGAGATGGCGATAACATACCACAACGAAAAGCCCCTTTGCGCTTTCCTCCTGAACAGGTGCAACGACTTGAACATGTGTGGTGAGATTTTCATTTAGAGCACGGACGGCACTGCAGCAGGCAGAGAGAGAGTACGGATCTCGCAATGCACTACAGGCCTTGATAGTCGCCTGGACTCACAGTATGCTACATTTTGTGCCGAGGCTTGTGAAACACTTCGTTTATGTACAGTCCTTTCCAACAACGCTGGGAAACTGTAACAACACACAGCAACAGCGGTACATGCATTTACTCCAGACATGTGTCCGAAGGTATGGGTTTGGCTGTTCTCTGGATATTTGTCGTGCGTTTGGTGGAGAGCACAATGAACATCTGTGATATCGAAACGAAAACTTAGATTCTAAACATAAATGTAAAAAATACTTCGAAGCTGTGTGTGTGATCGCAAGTTTCCATCTTCACTCATGTACACTATGTGATCAAAAGTATTCGGACTCTCCCCAAAACATACGTTTTTAATATTAATTACATTGTGCTGCCACCTACTGCCAGGTACTACATATCAGCGACCTCAGTAGTCTTTAGACGACATAGGAGAATGGGGCGCTCCGCGCAACTCGCGGATTCGAACGTGGTCAGGTGATTGGGTGTAACTTATGTCATACGTCTGTACACTAGATTTCCACACTCCTAAACATCGCTGCATCCACTATTTATGTGATAGTGAAGTGGAAACGTGAACGGTCACGTACAGTACTAAAGCATACAGGCCGACCTCGTCTGTTAACTGACTGAGACCGCCGACAGTTAAAGAGGGTCGTAATGTGTAATAGACACAGACCATCACACAGAATTCCAAACTGCATAAGGTCCATTGCAAGGTCAATTGCATTAGGTCCATTGCAAGGTCCATTGCATTAGGTCCATTGCAAGACAGTTAGGTGGGAGGTGAGGAAACTTAGATTTCATGGGTGAGCACACATCACGCCGGTAAATATCAAACGACGCCTCGCTTGGTGTAAGGAGCGTAAAATTGGAGGACTGAAGTGTGGAAAAACATTGTGTGGAGTGACGAATCACGGTACACAGTGTGGCGATCCGATGGCAGGGTGTGGGTATGGTAAATGCCCGGTGATCGTTATCTGACAGCGTGTGTAGTGCCAGCAGCAAAATTCGGAGTCGGAGGTGTTATGGTCTGGCCGGGTTTTTCATGGAGGGGGCTTGCACCCCTTGTTGTTTTGCGAGGCACTATCACAGCACAGGCCTACATTGATGTTTTGAGCTTCCCACTGTTGAAGAGCAATTCGGGGATGGCGATTGCGTCTTTCAACACGATCGAGCACCTGTTCGTAATGCACAGCCTGTGGTGGAGTGGTTACACGACATTAACATCCCTATAATGTACTGGCCTGCACAGAGTCCTCATCTGAATCCTATAGAACACCTTTGGGATGTTTTGGAACGCCGACGTCGTACCAGGCCTCACCGACCGACATCGATACCTCTCCTCAGTGCAGCACTCCGTGAAGAATGGGCTGCCATTCTCCAATTCCCCAAGAAACCTTCCAGCATCAGTTTGAACGTATGCCTGCGAGATTGAAAACTGTTATCAAGGCTAAGGGTGGGCCAACACCGTACTGAATTCCACTGGGGACGCCACGTACTTGTAAGTCATTTTCGGCCAGGTGTCCGGATACTTTTGAACGCATAGTGTAGCACACATAGTGTTCTGAAATCAGTTCATCATTTGAAACGCTCTGTAGCTTGTACCTTGAAACGGAACACGAAATTTCCACGCTTTCTCAATTAAACGAAATTTGATGTACGCGCAAGCCTGTCGAAATTTAGTTTGTGTCAACTTGCATTGCGTTCAAGAATCAGCATTAAGAGAGGAATTTAGGAATATACTACAACTCTCACGCAGAGACTGTGAAGAGCCTTCATGCAATCCACTTGGGAATGGAACGGAAAGAAATCTTAATAAGTAGTTCAATCGTAGATTAGACTTTGAAAGAGCTCTTCTCGCTCACGATGGTTAGGTGAAGCCACACGTTCCATCAATTCCATGTAAAGAAAGAGATTTTTGCTAACAAATTCCCCTACATTTACTCACAGAGTTTAGCAGCTGATGCAATTGCAGATCGAATGGCTTCAATCACATATCGATTCCGTATTAAGCATGTTCATAAATTTAATACACACATTTTTCACAGTAAATTAAATACAAAATTCAGGAAGTACCAATGTGTTTTGAAATGATGCGATAACCATAAATCACTTTTATTAAAAATTTAAATATGTCGTTTGTCATTCTGAAAAATCAATTCCTTTCAACTTTTGTTTGTTCTCCATGCGGTGGCTGAGGAGGAAGTTTGTCTACGTGTCCTTCCGTTGGCGCCACATGGAGAGAGGCAACCAAACGCTTGACAAGTCCTCACCCACGCCATAAAGACGTAGACTAGGCGGGTCGGTGTATCATCACTGTAGGACTAGGAATGCGGGCCAACGTTGTTGTCGTCGAATCACAATAGCTAAGTTATAAAAATGCCACATACAGCACGCTCCGCCTCATATGTTTTATCTGGGTCTCACTCGTTTCTCGTTCGTTTGCGATTGCTTATTCGTTTTTTTTAGCGTGAAAATTGGCACAGCTGTCTAATTTCTTGCTATATAAAAGCATCCTGTAACCTACATTACATTGACGTTCGAGTTAATAGCAAGGCTGGACTCAATCACGCTGCGAAAATATGGTTTCGGACAGTTGCAGAGTTGAAGCCACACACGCCTACGGACGACGCTACGAACCCTGGTATCTTCTGCGCCGTCGCTAAGCTGGTGATCGCTACTATCTTTGCACTTTTCAATGAAAGATTAGGACACGGGTTTCCAGACTTTTTGTCATTGAGTACCAATTTACAGGTTTTGTAATATGGGCCTAGCACCATAGCTTCCACACTCTTTGATGAACCCTCGTGTGCGATAGAGGTTGCGGAAGGACGACTGCCGTAAAGTTGGGGAATGTTAGGGGAGGAATAGTTTTCACCATCTCGCTCAGTGCTGAGAACACACAATATGGTTTTTGCATCGTGCTTGTCAACAACTGTGTATGGTGGAAATGGAACACTAGTAATAAGGTTTCGTGGAAGCACTTTTTCACATAGTCGTTTATGTTCAAACGAGGTAGTATTTTGTAGCAAATACGAGAATTGCCTAGAAAGTAACGTACCGCATGTTTTTTCTCAGCCGAAAGCAATCCTACGAATGCGAAACATTACGTATGTAACGTATGTATTGTTTGAAGTCTTCTGAGTGACTGCGCCAGGTTTCTGTCTCATCCGACTGATAGCGTAGCTGCAGGACAGTTTCAAAATGGCGTCTGTGGGTGATGCACGTTACAAGCAACATGCCGTCATTGAATTTCTTATTGCAGAGAAAGAAACTGTGAGTAATATTCACAAACGCTTGTGCAAGCTCTGTGGAGCATCTGCTTTAGCCGAAGTACAGTTAGTCGCTGGGCACGGAGGGTGAGGTCATCAGAAGGTGGTTCGGCGGAGCTCCACGATTTGCTGTGGTCCGGGACACCATCCACGGCTGTCACACCTGATATGTTGCAGCGGGCTGAGTTGTCATTCGCGAGAACAGGTGCATTACGACTCGCCAGTTGACGCTGCTTCTGCCAATCATTCAAGGAAGTGTGGATGCAATTATCCGCACCATTGGATATTCGAAGGTGTGTCTAAGATGGGGAACCGCGTGACCGCTACGGTCGCAGGTTCGAATCCTGCCTCGGGCATGGATGTGTGTGATGTCCTTAGGTTAGTTAGGTTTAAGTAGTTCTAAGTTCTAGGGGACTGATGACCTCAGAAGTTAAGTCCCATAGTGCTCAGAGCCATGTGAACCATTTTTTTTTCTAAGGTGGGTCCTGCGATGTCTAATAGTGAATCACAAGTCGTACAGAAAAACATTTGTCTTGATTTGTTGCAACATTTTGAAGCTGAGGGGGAGACCTTCTTGTCGCGAACTGTGACAGGTGATGAATCCTAGGTTCACCATTTCTAGCCAGAAAAAAGCGACAGTCTATGGAATGGTGCCATTCCCACTCCCCACAGAATAAAAAATTGAAAGCAAGTGCTTCCGCCATTAAGATCATGATCAGAGTGTTCTGGGACTGTGAAAGTGTGGTACTCATTGATGTGATGCCAAGAGGCGGCATCATTAATTCAGAAATATATGTCAACGCATTAACAGAATTCAAGACGCGCTTCCGGTGACTTCGGCACCACACCAACCCAGGAGATGTTTTGCTGCAACACGATAACCCTCGGCCCCGCACAAGTCTGAGAACTACTGAACACATCGCAAAACAGTGTTGGACAGTGTTACCCCGTCCACCCTACAGCCCTGACCTAGCCCCCTCGGGCTTCCACTTGTTTGGGCCATTAAAGGATGCCACCATACGTTGAAGACGTTTTGAGGACGATGAGGAAGTGATTCACTGAAGCACTGAAGCACTAGTTCCGCCACCAGGACTACGATTGGTACCGACAGGGCATACACGCCCTTGTTTCGCGCTGGAGGAAGGCCATATAACTGGATAGAGATAACGTGGAAAAACAGGGTGTCTAGATAAAACACCATTCTTTCATGTGTGTAACTCTCGTTATGTGCAATAATGAAATGTTGAAGAAAAAAATGCGTTGCATTACTTTCTGGGCAACGCTCGTAAGATGAAAGTAAATTAAGCCGTGTAGACATGTAAGAAATATCATGAAAGTTCCATTGGTTCCTTGTAATAATAATGTGAATCATGGATCTCAAAAACTGTTACCTCGAAAATTGGAGGTCTCTACATCTTTCGCTCGTTGCTGTCCTTTGAATGGTTGCCATTGAATAGGGATGTGAAAATGGAAATGAATTAATAATTGCTTGAATAACTGGAAAAATTGATTGGAAAGAATAGTTGAGAAAATTTTGAAGGTAATTTATGTATCTGCGCACAATCTTGGGTGAACTTTTAGTGATACCGGTATCAACAGACCTTTAATATAATTACATTCAATGTCAATAAACAAAATTTGCATTGTGTACTGCTACTTCCAGTAGTGTGTGGTGCCACATGATCACCGCAACCGTTGAAATTGTCGATTTGTCACACGAAGTACAATATTTTTAGTATAAGTAACCCAAGTTCAATAAGTGACTATGAAGTCTGAGTCATTACCTTCACAGCAATTCCATTGTGTTTAGTCTTGAGTATCACAAAGTCGATGCAGGAATGCTCCTGCAGATACCGCGTAAATTATTTTTGTCTGCATAGAACCTCTTGATGCTGGATCTTGGCGACAAGTGAAATGATGAACAGATAGGATTTGACTTATAACCGTGTCAATAAATATTCCTTTTCTAATCACTTTTTAGAATACTTTAATGAACGATTAAAATACACATTTTTTAACAAACCTGGAACGACACATTCAAGCATACGTCCGTACGCTACCACTTCCCAAAACAAAAGGATGAAGATACACGAATTAATAAATTGTAGAGCGTACTCTGTTTCATACAGATATTTAACGACGTATCAAAACATTAGCCTTGCCACAAAACTACTCGTTAATTTACCTTTGTCTTTGTCTTTGGTTTATAGCTCATTCAGTTTACATATAGCATATATATAAGAAAAGAAAAGGAAGAAAAATATGATTCAATACAAATGCCCCTCCTCCCCCCCCCCACCCCACCACTGTGAACTTACGTCATACGGAGGTTCACAGTGGCTGAGCTTATTTCCCTTTTTTGAAGTTTGATAATCCGGGCTGGTGTGGCATAGTCTTTATTTTAGGCCACTGGAGCTATCCTGAATGGTTATCAATTGATATGGGCATGTCAGATTCCTTTAAGCCAAACACGTGTAAGTTTTCTCTCCTAACCACATAGTCCTATTATTGTCACTGACTGTCCGCACAGAGCTCTGCTTGCGAAGAACATTTGCGCAGCCCAACGTCCGTTTTCGTCCAGTTCGAGGCCGGAGTATCTGTGTTGTGCATTTACAGTGGCCTTCACTGCGGAAATTCGTGAAGCTCCTGTACAGCGAAGTGATCCTTTGTGACGTATTCGATGCCGTGATAACTGATTCCCATATCAGCGGCTCGAGGAATTCATTTCACCTCGTCGCTCTCACATATTCTGTGGGGAGACGAGCCGAATATCAGACATCCGTCGACAAGGTAAGTTCCTTGCTGCTTTTACGACGTTGTCGAGCACAGAAAATTCATGTTACAGGAAGTATTACCATTTTTTGTTTACTACGCACACACCCACGTATTGTTTTAACATACTTAAAAAAAATGGCTCTGAGCACTATGGGACTTAACTTCTGAGGTCATCAGTTCCCTAGAACTTAGAACTACTTAAACCTAACTAACCTAAGGACATCACACACATCCATGCCCGAGGCAGGATTCGAACCTGCGACCGTAGCGGTCGCGCGCTTCCAGACTGTAGCGCCTAGAACCGCTCGGCCACTTCGGCCGGCTAATATACTTACAATTACCACTCTGCAGCCAGGTTTCGTATGTTTTTGCGCTTTGTTTTTGAGCGTCTTTCATACACTTGCATTACATAAAGTTTCTGTAGTGTGCTTTCCACATACTGTACACATAATATAATAAAAATTCAAATACAATTACAAAATTCACTTATCCTATTCTTTTGCTGACATGCCATTATCGTCGCTCATAAACATTAGTCTGTAACATATTCTCTCCCCTTTTTATATAGGGTCATTACTTGTTCCCCCCCCCCCCCCCCCCCCCCCCCATGAACCATGGCCCTTGCCGTTGGTGGGGAGGCTTGCGTGCCTCAGTGATACAGATAGCCAATCAGTAGGTGCAACCACAATGGAGGGGTATCTGTTGAGAGGCCAGACAAACATATGGTTCCTGAAGAGGGGCAGCAGCCTTTACAGTAGTTGCAGGGGCAACAGTCTGGATGACTGACTGATCTGGCCTTGTAACACTAACCAAAACGGCCTTGCTATGCTGGTATTGCGAACGGCTGAAAGCAAGGGGAAACTACAGCCGTAATTTTTCCCGAGGGCATGCAGCTTTACTGTATGGTTAAATGATGATGACGTCCTATTGGCTAAAATATTCCGCAGGTAAAATAGTCCCTCATTCGGATCTCCGGGCGGGGACTACTCAAGAGGACGTCGTTATCAGGAGAAAGAAAACTGGCGTTCTGCGGATCGGAGCGTGGAATGTCAGATCCCTTAATCGGGCAGGTAGGTTAGAAAACTTAAAATGGGAAATGGATAGGTTAAAGTTAGATATAGTGAGAATTACTGAAGTTTGGTGGCAGGAGGAACAAGACTTTTGGTCAGGTGAATACAGGGTTATAAATACAAAATCAAATAGGGGTAATGCAGAAGTAGGTTTAATAATGAATAAAAAAATAGGAGTGCGGGTAAGCTGCTACAAACAGCATAGTGAACGCATTATTGTGGCCAAGACAGACACGAAGCCCACACCTACTACAGTAGTATAAGTTGATATGCCTACTAGCTCTGCAGATGATGAAGAAGTTGATGAAACGTATGATGAGACAAAAGAAATTATTCAGGTAGTGAAGGGAGACGAAAATTTAATAGTCATGGGTGACTGGAATTCAAGAGTAGGAAAAGGGAGAGAAAGAAACGTAATAGGTGAATATGGATTGGAGGAAATAAATTAAAGAGGAAGCCGTCTGGTAGAATTTTGCACAGAGCATAACTTAACCATAGCTAACACTTGGTTCAAGAATCATAAAAGAAGGTTGTACACATGGAAGAAACCTGGCGATACTAGAAGGTATCAAATAGATTATATAATGATAAGACAGAGATCTAGGAACCAGGTATTAAATTGTAAGACATTTCTAGGGGCAGATGTGGACTCTGACCACAATGTATTGGTTATGAACTTTAGATTAAAACTGAAGAAACTGCAAAAAGGTGGGATTTTCAGGAGATGGGACCTGGACAAACTGATTAAACCAGAGGTTGTACAGAGTTTCAGGGAGAGCATAAGGGAACAATTGTCACAAATGGGGGAAAGAAATACAGTAGAAGAAGAATGGGTAGCTCTGAGGGATGAAGTAGTGAAGGTAGCAGAGAATCAAGTAGTTAAAAAGACGAGGTCTAGTAGAAATCCTTGGTTAACAGAAGAAATATTGAATTTAATTGATGAAAGGAGAAAACATAAAAATGCAGTAAATAAAGCAGACAAAAAGGAATACAAACGTCTCAAAAATGAGACCGACAGAAGTGCAAAATGGCTAAGCAGTGATGGCTAGAGGACAAATGTAAGGATGTAGAGGCTTATCTCACTAGGGGTAAGATAGATACTGACTACAGGAAAATTAGTCCTTTGGAGAAAAGAGAACCACTTGTATGAATATCAAGAGCTCAGGTGGAAACCCAGTTCTAAGCAAAGAAGGGAAAGCAGAAAGGTGGAAGGAGAATATAGAGGGTATATACTGTACAAGGGCGATGTACTTGAGGACAATATTCTGTAAATGGAAGAGAATCTAGATCAAGACGAAATGGGATATACGATACTGCGTGAAGAGTTTGACAGAGCACTGAAAGACCTGAGTCGAAACAAGGCCCCGGGAGTAGACAACATTGCATTAGCACTACTGACGGCCTTGGGAGAGCCAGTCCTGACAAAACTCTACCATCTGGTGAGCAAGATGTATGAGACAGGCGAAATACCCTCAGACTTCAAGAAGAATATAATAATTCCAATCCCGAAGAAATCAGGTGTTGACAGACGCGAAAATAACCGAACTATCAGTTTAATAAGCCACAGCTGCAAAATACTAACACGAATTCTTTACAGACGAATGGAAAAACTGGTAGAGGCCTACCTCGAGAAAGGTCAGTTTGGATTCCGTAGAAATATTGAAACACGTGAGGCAATACTGACCTTACGACTTATCTTAAAAGAAAGATTAAGAAAATGCAAACCTACGTTTCTAGCATTTGTAGACTTAGAGAAAGCTTTTGACAATGTTGACTGGAATACTCTCTTTCAAATTCTAAAGGTGGCAGGGGTAAAATACAGGGATCGAAAGTCTATTTATAATTTGTACAGAAACCAGATTGCAGTTATAAGAGTCGAGGGACATGAAAGGGCAGCAGCGGTTGGGAAGAGAGTGAGACAGGGTTATAGCCTCTCCCCGATGTTATTCAATCTGTATATTGAGCAAGCAGTAAAGGAAACAAAAGGAAAATTCGGAGTGGATATTAAAATCCACGGAGAAGAAATAAAAACTTTAAGGTTCGCCGATGACATTGTAATTCTGTCAGAGGCAGCAAAGGACTTGTAAGAGCAGTTGAACGGAATGGACAGTGTCTTGGAAGGAGAATATAAGATGAACATAAACAAAAGCAAAACGATGGTAATGGAATGTAGTCGAATTAAGTCGGGTGAAGCTGAGGGAATTAGATTAGGAAATGAGACACTTAAATTAGTAAAGAAATTTTGCTATTTGGGGAGCAAAGTAACTGATGATGGTCGAAGTAGAGCGGATATAAAATGTAGACTGGCAATGGTTAGGAAAGCGTTCCTGAAGAAGAGAAATTTAAGTGTCAGGAAGTCGTTTCTGAAAGTATTTGTATGGAGTGTAGCCATGTATGGAAGTGAAACATGGACGATACATGGTTTAGACAAGAAGAGAATAGAAGCTTTCGAAATGTGGTGCTACAGAAGAATGCTGAAGATTAGATGGGTAGATCACATAACTAATGAGGAGGTATTGAATAGAATTGGTGAGAAGGAGAGTCTGTGGCACAACCTGACAAGAAGAAGGGACCGGTTGTAGGACATATTCTGAGGCATCAAGGGATCACAAATTTAGCATTGGAGGGCAGCGTGGAGGGTAAAATTCGTAGAGGGAGACCAAGAGATGAATACACTAAGCAGATTCAGAAGGATGTAGGTTGCAGTAAGTACTGGGAGATGAAGAAGCTTGCACAGGATAGAGTAGCATGGAGAGCTTCATCAAACCAGTCTCAGGACTGAAGACCACAACAACAACAACAACAACATTACTTGTTATTTAGTTTTAATACATTTTGTCAGATTTCATTTTAGTTACACATTATTCCATTCTAATTACTCACATCAAAAAACATTTGGGTCACCTCGGTAACGAGAGTTCCGGGTCCTGCAGAGAAATTTGGAATAGAGATCAACATAAACATCATTGCCGCCCTTTTTATTGCTCATGAAAACCACAAATTGCATGTTGTACGACCATACAGCGAGACCTTCAGAGGTGGTGGTCCAGACTTCTGAAGACACCGGTACAATACGCAGTAGCACGATCTCTTGCGTCGATGCAAGCCTGTATTCATCGTGGCATACTATCCACAAGTTCATCAAGGCTCTGTTGGCCCAGATTGTCCCCCTCCTCAAGGGCGATTCGGTGTAAATACCTCAGAGTGGTTGGCGGGTCATGTCGTCCACAAACACTCCTAATCAATCTACCCCAGGCATGGTCGATAGGGTTCATGTCTGGAGAACATGCTGGCGACTCTAGTCGAGCGATGTCGTTATCCTGAAGGAAGTCATTCAAAAGATGTGCACGTTGAGGTCGCGAATCGTCATCCATGAAGACGAATGCCTCGCCAATATGTTGACAATATGGCTGCACTATCGGTCGGAGAATGGCATTCACGTATTGTACAGCCAATACGGCACCTTCCATGACCACCAGCGGCGTACGTCGGCCCACATAATGCCACCCCAAAACAGCAGGGAACCTCCACCATGCTGCACTCGCTGGACAG
Organism: Schistocerca cancellata; assembly: GCF_023864275.1. NCBI lineage: Eukaryota > Metazoa > Arthropoda > Insecta > Orthoptera > Acrididae > Schistocerca > Schistocerca cancellata. The sequence goes on along the minus strand of NC_064626.1, from coordinate 630,973,106 downwards.
TGTGTCTAAGGTGTTCAACCTGAGCGGGTTGCCTACAAACATGTCTCCAACGATTGTCTGGCCGAAGGCATATGTGACACTCATCGGTGGATAGAATGTGATGCCGATGCTGAGCGGTCCATTCGGCATGTTGTTGGGCCCGTCTGTACCGCGCTGCTTTGTGTCGTGCTTGCAAAGAATGACCTCGCCATGGTCATCGGGAGTGAAGTTGCGCATGATGCAGCCTCTTGCGCACAGTTTTAGTCGTAATGTGAAGTCCTGTGGCTGCACGAAAAGCATCATGCAACATGGTGGTGTTGGTGTCAGGGTTCCTCCGAGCCATAATGCGTAGCTAGTGGTCATCCACTGCAGTTGCAGCTATTGGGCGGCCTGAGCGAGGCATATCATCATCAGTTCCCGTTTCTTTGTATCTCCTCCAAATCCGAACAACATCATTTTTGTTCACTCTGAGACGCCTGGACACTTCCCTTGTTGAGAGCCCTTCCTGACACAAAGTAACAATGCTGACGCGATCGAACCGCGGTACTGACCGTCTGGGCATGGTTGAACTACTGACAACACGAGCCGTCTATCTCTTTCCTGGTGGAATGTTTGGAACTGATCGGGTGTCATACCCCCCTTCCGTCTAATAGGCGCTGCTTGTGCATGGTTGTTTACATCTTTGGACATGTTTAGTGATATCTCTGAACAGTCAAAGGGACTGTGTCTGTCATACACTATCCACAGTCAACGTCTATCTTCAGGAGTTCTGGGAACCGTGTTGATGCAAAACTTTTTGGGATGTGTGTATATGACTACACATTCTACTCTATTTTGGTTATACATGCTTCATATAATATTCATACACCAATAGGTTCTGTTTCATTTACAGAATTAATTGACAAACATTTCATTTCTATTTGCAATGACTTCTTGTCAGAGCATATTTATCAATTCAAAAAGAATCAAAGTAGTATACAATAGTCGGTACAATAGATACTACGCGCCACTCAGGGTTCGGCTCTCTAGCATTCGCCAGGAAGGATCTACACACTACAGGGTTGTGGAAATTCCACAAAAGGCATTGATGTGCTCATTGTTTTGTTAATAGACGTAACTGTGATCCCAAGAACAAAATGGTGTGTTGTTTCTAAGCACAACTCAAATCTGACGATATCAATCATATCAAATACTTATTCTGTGTTCATTGTATAAAGGATAACCCTTTTCGGGTGCTGAGGTTTATAGAGTTGTATCATCAATACGATATATTATGTGTAATGACCGTAAAACAATGTTTACATAAGTAACAAACGTGCATAAAAATTTCAACGTAATTCAGGTGTTTGACGCTTTCGTGTGTAGTCAACACTCACAGCAGATAGGTTTCGACCCCTTGATTATTTGGTAGTGCTCAACCTTAGTTCAGCACCGTGATATGTGACGTACTGCAAATGTTTTTTTCTTCATATACTTCCACACTATCACATTCATATGTAGCATAAACTTACAACCATATTTAATTGCGGTGCCGTCCTTTCTTATGTATATGTGCTATCCAACACTCTACAAGCATTTATCTTTCTTCACTTTAGGATTTGTCGATGCCTCATTCCCTGGAAGAAAAACTTTATACTAACTTAAAACTAAATCTTCATAGATTAGTGCATGGTGGCTCGATGGCTACTCATACCTTCTTCATGTATTCAACCATGTATTCATTCACTTCAGTGTGCAGTCGTGTTATCACAAAACTTATTTCTCGTATGTGCGTCTCTACTTCTAAAGTGTATTAGAGGCATGGTGCGACTTCTTATTCAGTTTGCCACTTATACTGTACTCGCTTATTTACCTTCAGCATGACTTTTCTCGTCTATCAAGTATGATTAGTGCGTGCACTTCCAAAACTTAAATTTGTAACTATTGTTCATCTGTAAATATAATACGTATATATAGTAGCGAAGGTTAAGGAAATGTCTCGTAGTTTAGCGTCCATTTCCTCTGTATATAATCCCTTAACTTATCTTTGTATGAGTGTATTTTGTAGATAGTGGTAGTTGTAGTATAGTCTCTCCCTTAATTTTCTATGTCTCTGTTTGTTTGATAAGCCTTACAAATGCTAATGCTGGCTGTAGCTCATCAAGTTTGTTTGTTTTGGGTGCTCCAACACTTCCAGCTGTGCCTGCCTAGCGCCCACGTTCTTGCGGTTTGTTGACTAGCTTGCACATGCGCTGCGTCGCTCTGATGCCACCTACGTCGCGGCGAGTTGTGTATTGCATTGCACGCTACCGTGCGTTTCATAATTTCATTTATTTGTTTACAACTGGACTACGTGCAAGGCAAAGCGTTGTATTTAGAGTATCGTCGTCTCCAGACACACAAAAGTAAAATTCTTCCATATTACAACCACTCATTTTACCGTTTACACATTTGACATATAAGAAAAAAACACAAACAAAAATTTTCCTTAACAAGTAACAACATGAATTCTGGAATCTGACTTTCCAGCAGCCTAAATCTAATATTATTATGCGTATATACAACTTAGAGGGTATTCAGCCCTTCTTTGAATATATAAACGTTTTCATGTGTTTGTCTGGGTGAACGCCCGTGTTTGTGTGTACCAATGTGTATGCTCCCGGGCAGGGGATTTTAGTAATTATGTACAGTCCGGTGTATAGTAATTGCCACTTACGGTTCAGTTTTCCAATTTTTGTGGATTTGTGTTCTAAGTAATGCCTTTTGTCCTATATGAAACTGTATTGTACGTTTCAACTTTATCGTCAATTCCTTTCGTGTATTTAGCCCAGGTTTCAAGGTTGACTGCTGCTTTTCGTATTTTATCTTCCAGTGATAATTCCTGTATCGGTATCTTGGGCAAAGGTTTCTCCCACTCGTCTGCTTGTTTGCGATTGAACATCAGCTCATTTGGTGTAAATCCAGTTGATGTATGGGGAAGGTTGTTAACAACCTGTAAGAAGGTAGTGACATATTCAATCCCCTTGGTATATTTATGAGGTATATATGTCCTCACGAGTTTGACAGAGCACTGAAAGACCTGAGTCGAAACAAGGCCCCGGGAGTAGACAACATTCCATTTGAACTACTGATGGCCTCGGGAGAGCCAGTCATGACAAAACTCTACCATCTGGTGAGCACGATGTATGAGACAGGCGAAATACCCTCAGACTTCAAGAAGAATATAGTAATTCCAATCCCAAAGAAAGCAGGTGTTGACAGATGTGAAAATTACCGAACTATCAGTTTAATAAGTCACAGCTGCAAAATACTAACGCGAATTCTTTACAGACGAATGGAAAAACTGGTAGAAGCCGACCTAGGGGAAGATCAGTTTGGATTCCGTAGAAATGTTGGAACACGTGAGGCAATACTGACCTTACGACTTATCTTGGAAGAAAGATTAAGAAAAGGCAAACCTACGTTTCTAGCATTTGTAGACTTAGAGAAAGCTTTTGACAATGTTAACTGGAATACTCTCTTTCAAATTCTGAAGGTGGCAGGGGTAAAATACAGGGAGCGAAAGGCTATTTACAGTTTGTACAGAAACCAGATGGCAGTTATAAGAGTCGAGGGGCATGAAAGGGAAGCAGCGGTTGGGAAAGGAGTAAGACAGGGTTGTAGCCTCTCCCCGATGTTATTCAATCTGTATATTGAGCAAGCAGTAAAGGAAACAAAAGAAAAATTCGGAGTAGGTATTAAAATTCATGGAGAAGAAGTAAAAACTTTGAGGTTCGCCGATGACATTGTAATTCTGTCAGAGACAGCAAAGGACTTGGAAGAGCAGTTGAACGGAATGGACAGTGTCTTGAAAGGAGGATATAAGATGAACATCAACAAAAGCAAAACGAGGATAATGGAATGTAGTCAAATTAAGTCGGGTGATGCTGAGGGAATTAGATTAGGAAATGAGACACTTAAAGTAGTAAAGGAGTTTTGCTATTTAGGGAGTAAAATAACCGATGATGGTCGAAGTAGAGAGGATATAAAATGTAGACTGGCAATGGCAAGGAAAGCGTTTCTCAAGAAGAGGAATTTGTTAACATCGAGTATAGATTTAAGTGTCAGGAAGTCGTTTCTGAAAGTATTTGTATGGAGTGTAGCCATGTATGGAAGTGAAACATGGACGATAACTAGTTTGGACAAGAAGAGAATAGAAGCTTTCGAAATGTGGTGCTACAGAAGAATGCTGAAGATAAGGTGGGTGGATCACATAACTAATGAGGAGGTATTGAATAGGATTGGGGAGAAGAGAAGTTTGTGGCACAACTTGACTAGAAGAAGGGATCGGTTGGTAGGACACGTTTTGAGGCATCAAGGGATCACAAATTTAGCATTGGAGGGTAGTGTGGAGGGTAAAAATCGTAGAGGGAGACCAAGAGATGAATACACTAAGCAGATTCAGAAGGATGTAGGTTGCAGTAGATACTGGGAGATGAAGAAGCTTGCACAGGATAGAGTAGCATGGAGAGCTGCATCAAACCAGTCTCAGGACTGAAGACCACAACAACAACAACATGTCCTCACAAAACTGTTGAATTCCTTAAACACCCTTACTATGGGGGATGCTTCGGGATGAAATTTGGATGCTAAAATGTGTTTGATTTGGTTAGAATCTACAAACTCTTTCCATATACATCCAACAAAATATGAGGCATTATCAGTTAATATGACTTCTGGTTTATGTACTATTGCAAAATAATCCTCTTTGATTCGTCCTGTAATTGAACTGGGTGTAACTTTCTGTACAGGATACACTTTTACGTATTTTGTGAAAATATCGTACAGACTGGCACTTTGAACAGTGGGCGTTACATTTCAGATGTGTTACGACCCGTGGCTCTACCCTTCATGCGATCCCTGCGAAACCCTACATTTCAGCAGGATAATGCACGATCGCATGTTGCAGGGCCTGTACAGGACTTTTTGGATACAGAAACTGTTCGACTGCTGCCCTGGCCAGCATATTCTCCAGAACTTTTACCTATTGAAAACATCTGGTCAATGTTGGCTTAGCAACTGGATCGTCAAATACGCCAGTCACTAGTCATGATGAACTGTGGTATCGGGTTGAAGCTGTATGGGCAGCTGTACCTGTACACGCCATCCAAGCTCTATTTGACTCAATGCCCAGGCGTATCAAGGTGGTTGTTTTGGGTACTGATTTCTCAGGATCTATGCACCCAAATTGCGTGAAAATGTAATCACATGTCAGTTCTACTACAATATATTTGTCCAATGAATACCCGTTGATCATCTGCATTTGTTCTTGATGTAGCAATTTTAATGGGCAGTAGTGTATTATGTTTACCTGTAGACGGACCGTCTGAAATTGCCATGCGTACCGCTAGTGGTACGTGTACCACCGTCTAGGAGTTCCTGCTCTTGAACTCTTCTGGCTGTTTAACAGCTGTCAGTCTCTTTCTATGAAGTGTTCTCCCGAGTGTGTTAGAGTTAACAACTTTTCTTTGTTTGCTATAGAAGCGTGGTGGTTAACTTGATCTGCTGTCGTGTCGTCGTTCCGGTTTAACATGCTGTGGGCTGGAGGAAGCGAACTTCTTTAGTTTTGTAATACGTTTTCAGGTTAAATATTCTTCTGTGTGAAATATCACAGTTTCCGCTGACAGTTCAGAACTGCGGATCAGTGGTTTCCGTGGTGGAAAGGCTGCCTCTAATTCCATTTTTGTATGAAAAAGTAACTGAATTTTCTTAAACCTGACCCAGAATATTTCTTACCTGTGACCACCCACCTGCCCCAACGTAATTCATACAGCCTTGGGAAAAAGCACCTACAGTACAAAGAGAAGTCCGCTACTGCAGAGTCATGGTGACAGGAAAATTTCTCTTGTGGTAAGGGACTGCGGCAGTCAGTGAATAAGGCGATCTCTGATTGAAGCCATTATTACTTCACTACCAGAATTTCGTCAGTTCTTTCATCAGATAGATTTTATAAAAGATTTAACTCAATTACTCAGACTCAAAGTTCTGAGACTAACACCAAATTTTATACAACGCCACTCTCTGGACTGTCTTATGCTGGCTATAGATGTACTTTCAGATGTAGATGAAGAGTAATGTCGTTGGATGCAAGTTGCCGGTACTGATTATGCCATTGGAAAGTAGGAGTGGAACTGGGTTTGTGAAAACTGCGGCGGTGGTGTGCAGCGCAGCCTACAAGCCAGGGGCGGCGCGGTGTCGCGCCTCAGCCTTTGTGTGGGGGTGGCGGGCTGCTGGCTGGGATATTCTCGGAGGCGAACAAAAGAGGCACCTTGTGCGAGAGCGGCCCCGCGCTGCCAGCAATCTGCCCTCAGAATGTTTTGCCCAGAGTGTTTGTGGCGCCTGACAGCGGATAGCCTGCTGCGCATAAGCGCGCTTCTGTCTGTGTCCAGCCTGCACGGGGAACGCACTGTCATGTGTGGCGCCAGAGTAAACAAACACGCACTTTCTTATCTTTCGACAGTCCTGACAAACAGTCACACGAACCTTTTCACCAGAGAGTTAACAATAAAGCGTCGGACCTTTGTTCATCTGGAAAACTGTGCTCTTTAGGCGGGAGCAAGCTACTCGACAGCATTGCTTTTTTCTACTGGATATTAGATGGACGGTAACGGCCCGCCAGCTGTGTCCATAGCTCAGTCAAGTAAGTCATATCGCTTGTCTTATTTTCATTTCTATTTGTCACAGTCTAAAGCCTTGACGAAGATGCAGTATGAAGACTGTTTGATAAGGGTAAACCATAACATAATACAAATAATTTTGAAACTAGGGCAGTCACAGCTAAAATAGTTATAAATGATTGACTGACAATTCATAGAGTACAATGGATGTTAAACTAAAGGTGTATAAAACTTTTAAAATATGAAACAGAATGAGAAGTTCAATAGTCTGCTTCAGTGGTATTTATTTAAGTCGATTGAGACCCTCCAGAACAGGTTTCGTAATTTTTAAGTTGCATCTTCTGGTGTATATGAATGCTGTGTCACATGGTAGAGGGAGTTATTACTGAACGCCGTACATTCAACGTTGGCGTGACTATGCAAAATTCTCAGTTCTCCTCAATCGATAAAAGTCATCATCAATGCTGACTGTCCAGTCTGTGCTAAAATCACGAACTGTCTTCACTTTACCGATTAAAATATGTTCCTGAGCGTCTGTGTCATCACCTGTTGCTTGACATAGGCCAACAGGAATTTATTTTAATTGGTAAAGTGAAGACAGTTGGTGATTCTAACACAGACGAGACTTTCATCACTTATGATGGATTTTATCAATTGAGGAGGATTAAGAACTATGCCTAGTCACGCCAGCTGTTACTCTGCTGCGTTCTGCAACAACTCCCTATACTATGTGACGTAGCATTTATGTACACCAGAACATGCTACTTGTTGTTGTTGTATTGGTCTTCAGTCCTGAGACTGGTTTGATGCAGCTCGCCATGCTACTCTATCCTGTGCAAGCTTCTTCATCTCCCAGTACCTACTGCAGCCTTCATCCTTCTGAATCTGCTTAGTGTATTCATCTCTTGGTCTCCCTCTTCGATTTTTACCCTCCACGCTGCGCTCCAGTACTAAATTGGTGATCCCTCGATGTCTCAGAACATGTCCTACCAACCGATCCCTTCTTCTAGTCAAGTTGTGCCACAAGCTCCCCTTCTCCCCAATTCTATTCAATACCTCCTCATTAGTTATGTGATCTACCCATCTAATCTTCAGCATTCTTCTGTAGCACCACATTTTAAAAGCTTCTATTCTCTTCTTGTCTAAACTATTTATCGTCCATGTTTCACTTCCATACAATGCTACACTCTATACAAATACTTTCAGAAACGACTTCCTGACAGTTAATCTATACTCGATGTTAACAAATTTCTCTTCTTCAGAAACGCCTTCCTTGCCATTGCCAGTCTACGTTTTATATCCTCTCTACTTCGACCATCATCAGTTATTTTGCTCCCCAAATAGCAAAACTCCTTTACTACTTTAAGTGTCTCATTTCCTAATCTAATTCCTTCAGCATCACCCGACTTGATTCGTCTACATTCCATCATCCTCATTTTGCTTTGGTTGAATGCTACCTAAAAGTTGCGAAACCTGTTGTGTGGGTCTCTAATCGACTTAAATTAACACAGCTACAGCGGACTATTGACGTTTCATTCAGTTTTATGTTTTATAATTTTAACAACTCTATTTAAGCAACCATTGTACTGTTGGAATTGTCAATCACGCTTTACGTAATAGTCGTACATGATATTGCTATTGTTCATTATATTTTGACATGCCCATGTGGTATTTAACTACAAGGGTTTTGAAGGGAGAAACGATTTACGGAAGTAAATGATAGTATGGGTGATTCTGAGGACAAAAAATCATCAGAACATATCCACTCACCTCTTGAGATACATCTGAACTGTCGTAAATAGGGAAGATGTTTATCAACATGTTATTATTTGGTTGTATTTTGTTGTCACTTTTCGTTAAGGTTTCTTGTTTCTACGGGACATCACAAACTTCTCTGTCTTGGCTTATGTACAGAACAGTACATAAATGTAACGCATATTGCACATTATTTATAGGATGGTGGTGTTGATACAGCAAAGAGGATTCATGCTTCCCGCTACTGTACTACAGTTCACAGTGTCTTTTAACTATGTGCAATGTTTTCCCTATTACAAAAATGGAAGACCATTAGCTTTATAATGCAATGGCGACAGTCAAAATTTCTCTGGGACTGGGATTCGATCCCGCATTTCAGCATATCGCTCGCCGTACTAATTGGCTATCCGAGCACGACGCAGAGCCTGGCCCAAACTTTTGTATGTCGTCGACCATATGTCCACAACCATCCCGGCACTCAGAAGACCACGATTTGATCCATTTCAGTTTCGCTCAGTTGGCTGTAGGAAGCACGTGTGCGTCTCTATGCATGGTTGGCAGCTTGCTTCACACGTTTGCACCACACCGAGCCTTCGGGCAGTGAAGATTTCCTATTAAACGGTAGATACAAATGCACTCTGGTAGCTGTGCCACTAAGCTATGTGTTGGCGGGCGACACTGAAATCATTGTCAGTACACAGACTATCCCCCAGGTGGCATATACCGTCATCGGATCAAAATAGACATTGTCTTCTCAGGTGCACTATTTTTTTCCGGCAGTGTATAATTATTTGTTGACATAGGTACTTTCATCTTGAAACATCATCTCTGTTTGCTATTGAAGTAAATGTGAAAGAATGACAGGCACTGCGTGACTGAGGTGCACTGCCACTGCATGGAAAAGGGATGACAGTTTGCTGTTGATGTTTCTTGGGGAAAATACGTCGAAAGGATAGTGATGGTCAGCGTGGACGTGGCAAGAAATTTACTAGAGAAACCTTTCCTCGGACGGCTGACGATCGATAGACAGGATACACCGCTAATTTTGTATGAGTCAGTAGAGAAACTCTGGCCATACAAGATAGCGATCCCTGGGCCTCGGAACGGCTTGATGGTTTCTGTACTAGGAAAACTCTTACTCTCGCTCAGTTAGAGTCTTCTTGAGAAACAAAACAGTTGCGGCACTACTTCAGTCTTTATTGCATGTGTCCAAGCACCCGGCGTTCACTCCGATCCAGTCGAATGCGTAAGCTTGTCAGAGGATGACACGAGTCGTCAGCCTGGCTTCGAAGGTAGTTTTATGTTTCATGGACCATTTGTACCATTAACCGTAATGACTTGATATGTGTCATCTTACATTCGTATGTTATTTGGCTGAACGCTGACCAATATTGGTTTCTTTTCTTTTCTTTTTCGTAGCTTGCCACACCTTGAGAACGTTTGTGTCTCATGGTAATGCCGAAGTCTAGAAAACTTGAGCTCAATTATAGGCTTTTAGGGGGTTTTCAGTTATAGCAGCAAACAGAAGGAATGAATATGAGAACGTCCAAAGAGAAACATTTTGTTGGTTGCCTCTGATTTATCGCCAACGAATGATAACATTCCTCTACTGATAAGAAGTTTTGACTCAGCTGCCGTCGAGTCATACTCATAAGCATCCCCATCCCGTTCAGCTCTGATTACTTTGATACTGCTTCTGCAGTTCCGCTCCATGCGGCACTGTATTTTTTTCTGTTTCTTTCGTGTCCACTTTTAAATCGGCAATATAACTCTTACCTGCAGCTCAAAGTTGACATCTTGCCGGTTTGCTGAGACCCAGATGGCTGAACGGTCAAGAGGCACGGCTGTATAGCCTCTGTCAGCGGATAAAGGTCTTAATCTACTCGAATCGCGAAAAATACCAAAGTTTACCAGGGATGACAGCTCCCACTCATCCGCCAGGTACGGAACGCTGACCAGTTGCACGCGTGACAGCAGTCCATCACACATGCCGCCACAGATCATCGTCTACCGACGGCCAACTCTTCGCCGTCGACGGACGATACAAGATGATAGTGAGATTAAACATCCAAGTTAGCCCATCATTACGTACAGGGCTATTACAAATGATTGAAGCGATTTCATAAATTTACTGTAGCTCCATTCATTGACATATGGTCACGACACACTGCAGATACGTAGAAAAACTCATAAAGTTTTGTTCGGCTGAAGCCGCACTTCAGGTTTCTGCCGCCAGAGCCCTCGAGAGCGCAGTGAGACAAAATGGCGACAGGAGCCGAGAAAGTGTATGTCGTGCTTGAAATGCACACACATCAGTCAGTCATAACAGTGCAACGACACTTTAGGACGAAGTTCAACAAAGATCCACCAACTGCTAACTCCATTCGGCGATGGTATGCGCAGTTTAAAGCTTCTGGATGCCTCTGTAAGGGGAAATCAACGGGTCGGCCTGCAGTGAGCGAAGAAACGGTTGAACGCGTGCGGGCAAGTTTCACGCGTAGCCCGCGGGAGTCGACGAATAAAGCAAGCGTGGAGCTAAACGTACCACAGCCGACGGTTTGGAAAATCTTACGGAAAAGGCTAAAGCAGAAGCCTTACCGTTTACAATTGCTACAAGCCCTGACACCCGATGACAAAGTCAAACGCTTTGAATTTTCGGCGCGGTTGCAACAGCTCATGGAAGAGGATGCGTTCAGTGCGAAACTTGTTTTCAGTGATGAAGCAACATTTTTTCTTAATGGTGAAGTGAACAGACACAATGTGCGAATCTGGGCGGTAGAGAATCCTCACGCATTCGTGCAGCAAATTCGCAATTCACCAAAAGTTAACGTGTTTTGTGCAATCTCACGGTTTAAAGTTTACGGCCCCTTTTTCTTCTGCGAAAAAAAACGTTACAGGACACGTGTATCTGGACATGCTGGAAAATTGGCTCATGCCACAACTGGAGACCGACAGCGCCGACTTCATCTTTCAACAGGATGCTGCTCCACCGCACTTCCATCATGATGTTCGGCATTTTCTAAACAGGAGATTGGAAAACCGATGGAGCGGTCGTGGTGGAGATCATGATCAGCAATTCATGTCATGGCCTCGACGCTCTCCCGACTTAACCCCATGCGATTTCTTTCTGTGGGGTTATGTGAAAGATTCAGTGTTTAAACCTCCTCTACCAAGAAACGTGCCAGAACTGCGAGCTCGCATCAACGATGCTTTCGAACTCATTGATGGGGACATGGTGCGCCGAGTGTGGGAGGAAGTTGATTATCGGCGTGATGTCTGCCGAATCACTAAAGGGGCACATATCGAACATTTGTGAATGCCTAAAAAGCTTTTTGAGTTTTGTGTGTGCAAAGCATTGTGAAAATATCTCAAATAATAAAGTTATTGTAGAGCTGTGAAATCGCTACAATCATTTGTAATAACCCTCGTCATTGCACCCTGGATCCAACACCCCTTATGTACTTTATATTCAATTCCGATTTTAACAAATTACCATTCCTATTCATCTTTTATTTAGTTACATGTACTGCCACATCAAAGACTAGAAGTCTTATTTCAGCGAAAGGTGACATTAATGCCAATCAATCTTGAAGCCCAGCGAAATGGTAACAATTAATTATTATCTGTATCTCAGTACAATCACGATTTAGCACATTTTGAAGCTCGACTTGATATATGAAACAGATGTAATAACATGATACACCACACTGCTGTACGAGCAACTTCTATTACGAGACAAACACTTAATTTTGAGCTATTGGTGACAGTATACTGCAAAAATGTACGCTGAGGTGACAAAAGTCATGGGATACCTCCTAATATCTTGTCGGATCTCCTTTTCCCCGGCGTAGTTCAGTAACTGGACGTAGCGTTAACTCAACATGTCGTTGGAAGATCCCTACAGAAATATTCAGCCGTGCTGCATCTACAGCATCCATAAGTACTGCTGGTGCAGGATTTTATGCACGAACTGACCTCTCGACTGTGTCTCATAAATGTTCGCTGGAATTCATGACGGGCGATCTTGTGTGCAAAATCATTCGCTCGAATTGTCCAGAACGTTCTTCAAATAAATCACAATTGGGTCCCGTTGAAATGGTGCATTATCATCCATGAAAACTCCATCGTTGTTTAGGAACATGAAGTCCATGAAAGGCTGCTAATGGTCTCCAGGTAGTTGAAAATAACCATTTCCAGTCAATGAGCGGTTCAGTTGGACCAGAGGACTCAGACCAATCCATGTAAACACAACCCACACTCTTATGGAGCCACCACCAGCTTGCATAGTGTCTTCTTGCTAAGTTGGGTACATGGCTTCGTGGGGTCTGCGCCACACTCAAACCCTACCGTCAGCTCTTATCATCTGAAATCAGGGCTTATCTGATCGGGCCATGGTTTTCCAGTCGTCTAGGGTCCAACTGATATGGTCACGAGCCCAGGAAAGATGCTGCAGGCGATGTCGTGCAGTTAGCAAAGGCACTCGCGTCGTTCGTCAGTAACGCCAGATTTCGCCGCGTTGTCCTAACAGATACGTTCGTCGTACGTCCCACATTCATTTCTGCGGGTACTTCACTTAGTGTTGCTTGTCTGTTAGCACTGACAACTCTACGCAAACGCCGCCGCTCTCGGCTGTTAATTGAAGGCTATCGGCCACTGTGTTGTCCGCGGAGAGAGGTAACGCTTGAAATATGATATTCTGAGCAGGCTCTTGACATTTTGGATCTCGGAATGCTGAATTCCATAATGATTTCCGAATCGGAATGTCCCATGCGTCTGGTTTCATTCCGCGTTCAAAGACTCTTAATTCCCCCCGTACGGCCATAATCACGTCGGAAACCTTTTCACATCAATCACCTGAGAACAAATGACAGCTTCGCCAATGCACTGCCCTTTTATAACTTGTGCACGCGATACTACCGCCAACTGTGTAAGTGCATATCGCCATCCCATGACTTTCGTCTCCTCAGCGCAAAGCAGCTTCATATAGCGTAACATTAATTACTTTTGTCTGCACTTTATTACCACTATAATTGTGTTTCATTTCATTTGATTCCAGCCAACTATGAGTCATGCAAAAGACTTAATATTACATTGTTTTCAACCTTCCTTCTTGCTCACAACTCTGTTTCTTTTTTTCGGTTTCCCTTTCCTTTGAAGTTTTTGCTGATGCTATGCATATCTTCTCTTTTAATCTGTTTCCCTGTAAATATTCTCATATGGACTCTTTGGTTGTCTTTTACGACAAATGCTGAAATGTTCTGAGTCATTTGTGAGTCTCTCTCTGTTCCAAATAAGCTATTTCCATGCATTCCTTTCAAATTTATTAAAACTGTTTTTTCTCTTTTTATTGTTTTACTGTAGAACAATGGTCTTAGTTGGCATTGGATCATTCTTAAGTCATCACTCTTTCGACTGGTTTCATATTCTCCAACATTTCCTCTACTGTGTTAAGCTTTTCATCACTATGTAATTACGACATTTAACATTTTCTATAACATTATTTACATTTTCTAGTTATGGTTCGCTGTGCAGCTCATTATATTCCTACAATGTTCCTCTCGTCTTCCTCTTCTTCAAATAAGCATATTCCACAGATGTCTTTTCTAACCAGTTTTTTAGTACTTCGTTTCACACTTATCTCTTGACTTCATTTCTGAAACTTCATCGCAGTATAGCGGCCAACTCTCTCTTGCAGTTTGACCAAACTGAATACTGGTCACGTCACATACGATTATTGATCTTGGACGCATGACTGATAGCAGCTATTCAAAACGAAACATCCAATCACAACTCAAAACTTTACAGTCGATTAAAACAAATTGGTCACCCGTGGTCTAGGAGTAGTATAGTTGATTAGTATCTAAAACGTCGTCAATCCCGAATTCGAACCCCGCCATTGCTTAAATTTTGAGTAAAAGTCATAAGCATTGGAGGCCGAAGTCTTCCGCGATAAGAGATCACCCTTATACTGTCAACCACCTTGCCAAAGAGGGCGGAGGAGCGGACAGAGGTTCAGGGCACTCCCTTGTCCTTGGAGTGGGAAACAATCCCTAGAGATGGAAAAATCACCAATGGTCAACGACATGTGGACGCAGAAGGCAATCGAAACCGCAGCACTAAAGGCACACATAATGTGTCCACAGGACACGTGGCCTGTAATTGAAGTGTCAAGAGGATCTCTCCATTTGCAAAAGATTCCGGTATAGTCCCCCACTCGGATCTATGGGTGGAAACTGCGAAGTGGGAGATGAAGAAGGAGAAAAAGATTGATTAACTAACGAAAGTGTAACGTTCTGCGCGTCGGGGCGTGGAATGGCAGAATCTTTAAAGAAGTAGGGAAGCTAGAATATCTGAAATGGCAAATGGAAAGTCTCAATTTGTATATAATGAGGATCAGTGAAGTCAAATGGAAAGAAGACAGCGATTTCTGGTCAGATGAGTGTAGGATAATATCAGCAGCAGCAGGACATGGTAGAATGGGAGTAGGATACGTTATAAGTAGGAAGATAGTGCAGAGAGTGAGTTACTGTGAACAGTTCGGTAGTAGGATTATTCTCCATAATCGACAGCAAAATAATGCCGACAACGATAGTTCAGGTATACATGCAGACGTCGCAAGCTGAAGAAAGTATATGAGATTATTGGAAGGGAAGATGAAAACCTAGTAGTTACGGGGACTGCAATGCGGTTGTAGGCGAACGAATAGAAGAAAGGGTTATGGGAGAATATGGGCTTGGTACTAGGAATGAGAGACGTGAAAGACTAATAATTAAGTTCTGCAATGAATTTCGGCTAGTAATAGCTAATATTCCGTTCAAAAATTACAAGAGGAGGAGATATACTTGGAAAATTGTGACAAAATAAAACAACTACAGCCGGCCTTATGATTTTATTTTATTTTGTTGCAACCAGTTTCAAAGCTTCAGTGCGCCATCCTCAGGTCTGCATGCATAAAAGAGAAACGATAACATTATCAACTTCTCAATCAAGTTACATAGAAACAGATTAAAAACAGAATGAGAAACAATGGCAAGACTCTACAAGCGAATTTACACCAAACCTGTGATAGAACGGACAGATACATCTATTGTCACATATCTAAAATATACCATAACGAATTTCCACTCAATACATCGTACAATTATACTATCTATTAAAAGTTTCTTTAAATAACTAGTCATGATTTTTATTGGCCATCCGGACATACATTATCTGCACAACCCTGAGATAACAACATACAAATCGTGTCAAAGTCAAACCACATTATTAATTGACCACTGGGGAGGCCACACACCATGCCTACAATTAAAACGTAGGTAATTGACATTTTTCCGTCCGACGTAAACTGTGAACGTGTGACAGCAATCTATAAATTGTCAATACATGTACTATTACAACAAAAACACTGGCAATGCCACGAGTTGTATGTAGTGGAACCTAAGTTGAGGTAATGTAATGCAAATCCACGTGAAACTGAAGACAGGTAAATAATCACTAATGTATCACATATGACTAAAGTAGTTGCATGTTAAAGAAAGCGGCATTTAAAGATTTACAACTCGTGGCATTGCCAGTGTTTCTATTGTAGTATTACATGTATTGCCAATTTATAGATTGCTGTCACACGTTCACAGTTTACGTCGGACTGAAAAATTACAAGTACTTACGTTTTAATAATGGGCATGGTGGACTGATAAGGAAAGGAATGAGGAGGTTCTGCACAGAATCAGAGAGGAAAGGAATATATTGAAAACGCTGATAACAAGAAGAGACAGGACTACAGGACATCTGTTAAGACATCAGGGAATGACTTACATGGTACTAGATGGAGCCGTAGCAGGTAAGAACTGCAGAGGAAAACAAAGATTGGAATACATCCAGCAGATAACTGAGAACGTAGGTAGCAAGTGCTATTCTGAGATGAAGAGTTTGACGCAGGAGAGGAATTCGCGGCATGCCGCAGCAAAGCAGTTAGAAGACAGATGATTAAAAGAAAGAAAAAATTGTACCAGACAATCACAATGTAGCCCCGGAGTAGGCATCTCGGATATAGTAAAAAGTAGCTGAATGGTGTGAAGTTTTTCACCATGTCCAGAGATACGATCTGTCAAAACAAAAATTAAGTAAATGTTGCAACTTGTAATATTTGCACATCTGAAAGCATCAACATAATGATCACACACACACACACACACACACATACACACACACACACACACACACACACACACACACACACACACACATGCATACACGTAATCTTTTTCCCAAGCAACTCCGTAATTCAATCATTGTGCCACTCCTGGTTAAGGATAATGGATCCTCAAATTAAATATTTCCACATATAAATAGTTCTATGACACTTTTCCAGTTTATCAAAACTAGACATGATTGTCTCAATGGGATTCCGCGATCGTTCATTAAACAAAATATGGCGTTTCAGTCTTCGATCGCTATAGTAAGTAAACCGTGACAGTGAACCGTGTGTTCTGTACGGACAAGTTACTCTGTAACTACAACATATGATCTGAAGATGGGCAGCTAGCCCGAAACCGGTAATTGAACATAAAGAATAGCGATCGAAGACTGAAACGCCATATTTTACTTTTCCAGTTTTTACATTATGACACGGTATCATGCTCGGAAAATTTTTATGTCAATCATCTTAGTTGGGCCAAAACTGATATCAAAGTATGCCAAATATTATGCCGACTCTGTGCTAGGGTATTAACTTCAGCTTGCAGTGGAACCCATTACATCATAGTGACATGATAATGTTCATGAAAATGGAACAGCCTTTCATAGTGCAGTTGTTCACTGCTCACTGAAACAAACAGCAGTGTGGAGTTATGGATTATGCTGGACGTATGGTTGCTTAGTCAGTGTCATGATTAGACTAGCTGATGTCTGTGCATGCATTTTTATACAATCTGCAAACGTAAGATAAATGCGCATTTGTTGCAGTGAAAGTCATCATGTCAACTGATCATCATTCCCATCCCCCACCCTGTAGTATCTGGGGACATAGTGGTGGTCAGCTATCAACAAACCATCATTGCCCCATCTTCGTTTGAAGTAATGACATCCCTGTGCATGAAATTCTGGTCCATTCTGTTAGCTTTCGAATGAAATTCCAATCAGTACCATACCTTTCCAATCCATTACATTCTGTTCCATTCCAACTCATTCTGTTCCGGTTTTTGAATGACGTTCCAATTCTTTTCCACTTCATGTTTTATTACTATCTGTGAGATTGTAATTCCGATCTGTTCCAGTATATTCACTGTAACATGCGACAATTTCTTACAATTTTGTTTCTTTAAAACAGGACAATTAGTTACCATTTTTGTTCTAACATGAGTCGGTTTCCTATAGTCTTGCTGTAACGTGGTTCAGTTTGTAACAAATTTGCTGTGACAGTGAGGGCAGTTTGTTATAGTTTTGTTGTAATAAGGGCAGTAGGTTACAGTTTTACAGCAACACGGATGGTATTTTGTTACAGTTTTTCTCTCACATGGATAATTTATGACAGTTACAGTGCAACATGGAAGACCATTTTTTACCGTTTGGATGCAATGTGTCGGACAGTTAGTTGTAGCGTTGCTGCAACGTGTTGAATTTGTTAAAATTTAACTGCAATATGGATGACAATTTGTTAGAATTATGCTGTAACCTGATGGTCGATTTGTTAGTGCTTTATTGTAACTGGGTCTATTTTTTATAGTTTTGCTGTAACACAGAGCGCTAGTTAATACAGTTTTCTGCGCATGGCGGATTTTTTACAGTTTTGCCCTAACACAGGCAATTTATTACTATTTTATTGCAACGTGGGTCAGTTTGTTTAATTTCTCTGTAACACCGGAGGACAATTTGTTACATTAACACTGCAACGTGGGTTCACTTGTTACAATTTGCTGGAACACGAAGGCCAATTTGCCATAATGTTACTGTAACATGGATGATTATTTAAAGTTGGCGGTAACATGGAGTGTAATTTGTTACTGTTTGCTGTAAGTGGGGGCAGTTTGTTATAGCTTCGCTGCAACATTGCTATATATGATGTGAGGTATTATGTAGTCTACACTGCGTGACAACAGGCGATGAGAAACCTTTTTATAGTGCAAGATAAATACCCTAGCATGGGGTCTACAATGTTCGTCTCCCTTTGAGATCGTTTCTTGTCAATGAAACTATTGTATTTTGAGGATAATATCACAGTTTCTTAGCAAGGCAGTTCATACTCCATGTCCTACTTAGAGAATCGAAACACTTAGGTAAAAAATGATGAATTTACTCCATGGGGTCGTATCCTAGATAGGTTGCCAGTTGAACCAAGACTGTGTAAGATGATGATACTGGACAATTTTTTAATTTTTTAATTTATTTATTTATTCTTTGTACTGATGCGCTAGCAACTGTGGCTACCAACAGCTTCACTTTCCTAGAGGTTTTTGTAACTGGTATGGACGTATGACAGTTACCTATTGACATATCAGAAAAAGAATTTGCTGGTATTAGGCATTCAAGTAATATTGCCATGCCTAGTGCATTGCAAGCAAGATGTATGGATGAATAGTGTACTAGCTGAAACTGATTTTTGCGGACATAAGATCTTCTCAGTGCCAATATTGTGGGAATAAGTTTGTTTAATTAGGTCATTCACATTGACAAAGACAGCTTCAGCTGTATTCTCGATCTGCACTTGTGCCCATTTGTGATTTGTAAAGTTACAGAATCAGTTTGGTAGCTCGTATTTATTTGAATAGGTTTCAGCTATCAGCACTCTTTCTTACAAGTTTCAATGTATCTGTATTATACTTGTAGTAGGTTTACCAGGACTTATTTTAGGTTTATTATTCAAGATTTAAAAGCTGTTGGTGATAGATACACTCACATTTGCTCTAACTTATTCTTGTTCTAATATTTGGAGTTTAAATTGTTTGTTAGTGTTATGGAAAGTTATTTTAAAAATGTTTTTGGGCTCAGGAAATGCAACATGTAATTTGTGGAACTGTGAGGAGCCACCAGCTTATATGAACTCTTGATTGTGCAGTTGTTAAACGTATTCTATGTATATGTTTCAGAAGTACCAGTGAATGAATGTCGTGTTGCCCACATCCTGTGGAATGGCATGCCCAGTACTATGAACTGGACCTAGGAGGTTTGAGTCCTGTCCACATTTGTTTGATAGTAAAAAGAAGCAAACTGGATACCTGCTGGAATTTCTAATTGTATTATAATTCCATGGAAAATGTTTTGTGTTTTGTTACTTATGATCATAGTGCTGGTTCATTTTAATAAAATTGTTGTTGTGGAAATTATGTTTGTTTGATGACCTTGGTCTACCACGCCCCATGCACCTAGCTCAATGGCCATTTCAGTGGTAGCAGAGCATGGTTCTCTATTAGCTGCTCAGTTTAAAAATTTGAATTAAGCATCACTTGTAACAGTTTTTTGAAATAAGGGCAAATACACACTTTAGCATTCGTAAGCGGAGTCTGTTTCTTGT
Organism: Schistocerca cancellata; assembly: GCF_023864275.1. NCBI lineage: Eukaryota > Metazoa > Arthropoda > Insecta > Orthoptera > Acrididae > Schistocerca > Schistocerca cancellata. The sequence continues at coordinate 630,953,228 of NC_064626.1, read as the reverse complement.
CTTTTACCTTCTAGGTGCATTATTGTGCACTATGAAACCAAGGGATGTCCTGTGCATAACGTATTTAAAGAAGAAGCAGTTGAAATATGAACTCTGGAAACATGACCAGTCACAAGAGGGAAGTATCGCTGAGATGAGTGCTCAGTTGTGCAAGGCAGTGGCTTGCCCCCAGCAAGCCACCACAGGCAGTGGGGGTGGAGTGAGTGCCACGCTATTGATTTGCTCCATTTCTATCTCATGCATAGGGGGGAATATTCAGTTCTTGGGATGTAGTAATCTGTCCTGTGCGCAAATGTATCAAGTGCAAATTAGCAATTGCTACAACTGTATTTAGCACTTGAAAATAGTTAATAGTAATCAGTAAGAGACTGACATGATTAATGATTTACAGAATACTGTTATTGAATTACAAATGAAGTTGAATGCATTACTGTGACACACCTCTTCGTTTGGCTACGAAGCAACGAAGAGGAGGTCGCTCTACATCATGAGAATGTGGGTGCGATTAACAGCGGGATCATTAGGGGAATGGTGGGTATATAGAGCATGATTTTGCTAAGTTACCCACGCTAATTTTTCTGATGTTCTGTGGTGCTGATGATCTTTCAATGAGAATGTTCAAGAAATAGTCAGCTTTTTGTGGTTCTCTGCGACCTTGGAAATCCAAGCTGATATTCTTAAGATCAAGCATTCAGTGATTTTTTTTAGATTTTATGTCCCTTGTTTCATGGTTGTTTGAGCCGAAAGATGTCATTTTGTATGAGTGTGGTATAGCTGGAGAATTATGAGAAAGGGTTGTATTGGAAAGACTATCAAGTAGGGTTAGGATTAACTTAAGTAGTCAGTATTTATTTTGAGTGCAGGGACTTAATGAAATGTTGGCACGGTATATACAACAAATTCGAATGGCCGATGTTGCCCAGAAAGTTTGTGTCATGGATGGCGAAGTTGTAAATACTTTAAGAGGGATATAACTGGATGGCCATTCACGGATATTATTTTCTGGGGTAACCTCCACTGATGTGTATAAGGTGGTCTCTAACTCCAAAGCATCAGGTTTGCTGGTGAAAGACGTGATTACAGGGATTCCCCTCGTATGATTCAGTACGGAATGTAAGATGTCCCAGAACCTAATGAGAGTACTATCTTAGTATGAAGAGCTTGTTACAGTTGCGGTGGGTCTGGGCATTTGGAACGTGGTTGTCGTTCAGGGAAAAATAATTTCACGGTTATCTGAGACCAGAGGAAAATCGGACATAGTAGAAGTCACGTCCTACTGAGAAGCTGTAATATGGTGAAGGTGATGACAAGACTTCACTATGTGTGTGTTGCTCGCCCAAGAAACTATTTGTGGCTTTTGGATTCTGGGAGCAACGTCTCTGTTCTGAATTATACCTGGTCTTTGAGGAACCATCACATACTTTTCTTTATTTTCTTTATTGCAACCTGTGAGTCGAGATTGCTATACTTTGAATGCTCAGCTATTAACATTACTTGCCTGGATATGAGCGTTTTCTAAAACTGATGGCTTGTCACCACCAGTAAAGTTATTTTTGTCTGGGCTGTGATTATATTCAGGATTCTGGAGTGGTTTTATTTTACGCTGGTAATTACTTTTATTCTAAATTATAGTCTGATAAGTTATATAAACTCTGTGAACATAGTGGTGTTCAGGGCACGTATAATGTATGAAGTGAGTGTGCCGAATTTTAACTTGGGCATATTCAACGTCGTGAGCCATTACACCAGTGCTTAGGGAGTTTCCCAGTAACTTAACTAACAAGCTAAGGGTAACGGACAAAATAAAGTATCGGGTACAGCTGTCAGATCAGCTACTGTTGCGCCAAGCCCCTTGTCGCGTGTCGTCACCAGAAATGAAGATCCTGCGCCGGCTGATCGACCAGATGCTACGTGATGGGATGATTAGGGCATCGACTTCGCCTTATGCATCGCCGATGTTCCTAAGGCTAACTGCTGAGGGTTCAGGCCAGTTGTGGATTATAGGTCTTTAAATCAAAAGGTCAGTTGGATTTGGTTCCCTTACCTGATCTCCACAACTGATCCACGTTGATTTCTGAGAAAGGTACCTTAACGTTCTAGACCTCAACCAAGCTTACCACTGAAGTCTATTGGCTGAGGTTTCAAAGCGTATTACCGCCTTTTGATGCGAACTTACATGAGTGTAATCGGGTTCCTTTGGTTTATCTAACAGAGTGGCTGTACTTTCAAGCCCTTCATTTACATCTACATGGTTACCCAAATCACGCTTAAATGACTGGTGGAGGGTTCATCGAGCCACCTTCACAATTATTCTCTATTATTCCAATGCCAAACAGCGAGCGAAAGAAACGAACACCTATATCTTTTCGTGCCGGCACTGATTTCTCTTATTTTATTACGATGATGGTTTCTCCCTATTTAGGTCGGTACCAACAAAATATTTTCGCATTCGGGGGAGAAAGTTGGTGTCCGAAATTTCGTGTGAAGCTTCCGCCGCAAATCCTGTTTCATGTCAGTGACACTCTCTCCCCTATTTCGCGATAACACAAAACATGCTGCTCTTCTTTGAACTTTCTCGATATACTCCGTTAATCCTATCTGGTAAGGAATCCAAACTACAAAGCAGTACTCCCAAAGAGGATGGACAAGCCTAGTGTAGGCAGCCTCCTTAGTAGATCTGTTACATTTTCTAAGTGTCTTGCCAATAAAACGCAGTCTTTGGTTTGCCTTCCACACAACGTTTTCTGTATGTTCTTTCCAGTTTCAAGTTGTCCGTAATTGTAATTCCTATATACTTAGTTGAATTTACGTCCTTTAGAATTCAGTGATTTATAGTGTAACCGAAGTTTAACAGATTGTTTTCAGCAATCATGTGGATAACCTCACACTTTTCATTATTTAGAGTCAATTGCCAATTTTCGCACCACACATATATATTTTGTAAATCGTTTTGCACGCTGTTTTGATCTTCTGATCACTTTAATAGACGAAAACGACAGCACCATCTGAAGACAACATAAGAAGGCTACTCAGATTGTCTGCTAAATCGTTTATATGGATAAGGAAGAGCAGAGGGTCCATAACACTACCTTGGGGAGCTCCAGAAATCACTTCTGTTTTACTCGGTGACTTTATCAAATACTACGAACTGTGACCTCTCTGAAACGAAATAACGAATCCAGTCACATAATTGAGGTGATAGTCCATAAGCACGCAATTTCACTATAAGCCTCTTGTGTTGGTCTTATTTTTTTTGGGGGGGGGAGGAGTTGGGGGGGGAGGGATTTGAGATTTAAATTGCCTGGACGAGATTGTGATATACAGTGGAAATTTTTCTGGAAAGTAGAGCATGTCCACCAAGTGTTGGCGTGTTTTCATAGCGCAGGTCTCCCCGTAAAAACGCCTATAGTTAATATGGCACATGAGGAATCTGCTTCCTAGGACATTTAGTGTCGACACATGGGGGTAAAATAGACCAGAGGCGAACTACTGCGATCAAGAAGTTCTGACCCTCTAAAGATAAGAAAGCATCCGTCCATTTCATAGGGATGGTAAAGTCTTTCTACGAAGTTGTAATCTAAATTTGCCCATCTGGCTACACCTTTGAACCATTTATCTACGAAAGGGAATGCGTTTCACTTGACTGAAAGCCAACAGGCGGCCTATGACGCATTGAAATCTGCCTTAAGTATTTCCCCTGTTCTGACTACCCCAGATTCTGATTGGCAGTTCACAGTCCAGACCAATTCAGGCGTCATGACAGTTTTGCTGGAGAAATAAGATTATGACAGACGGACTGGTGCGTATGACTCCAGGTCTTTGTCCCTGCTGAGGTAAAATATTAAGTCTATGAATTGGAGATGTTGGCGTTCTTCTTTGCACTAGAAAAATTCAAATTCTGTCTTGAACATTGACCCTTGGGCTGCATTTTTCCACTTTCAGCCTACTGTTTCTCTATCAAGCACTTAAGAGGCTTTGACAATCCGGTGACCGATGCTCTAAGCCACATGCTTGAAAAGGATGTTGAGGATCTGGTAATCCTGAAGACATCGAGGGCGGGACTTGTGTTTCAACTGCGTTACCTGAGACACCGTCCTCATTTGGAGATCTCAAGGAAAGACAATAACAAGACCTTCACATTGAAAACAGACTTGCCATTAGGGAGAAAGGGCCCGGTTACCACCTACAAAAGGGCTTGCTCTGCTGTCTTGCTCTTGGGACTTACAGAGTGAAAATCTGTCTTCCATGGGAGATAGTGCCAGAAATGTTCAAATATTTTCATGAGTCTGTGCTATGCGTGGGCCTGGGACTGTATATATGCACCAAATTAAATAATAACTCACTTGGCCATCCCTAAAGAAGGACGTGTGGTGATTGGCGTATCATTGTGAAGCTTGTAAGTTTACCAGACTGTATTCCAACGCATGCAATGGTTTTCTTCACTCCATGTTGGCTGACAAAACCCACAGACAAAGTGTTTTTTTATTATGTAGGGCCGCCGCCTCTCACGCAGAAGGGTAATAAATATATGCTCATTGTCACTCATGCCTTTTTGCATTTCTTATGGATGATGCCGACTGGAGGAGTAATAGCTGTACTAACGATTAGGCGTATTTGAGGCACATAAATGTATAGTGAGTGATAACGCACCTGATTTTGTTCTGGGGCAATTCAAGAGATTTTTTGTTTCAGAAAGGCACACCTCACAAGACTACCATTTCTTAATTTCCTTAGTCTTCTTACACTGAGAGGCTGTTTCGTAATTGGAAGTAACATTCCATTTTCGAACTCAAAGTTAGAACGACTGTTCCTTGGGTGAACCTAGTAGTTGATACTGCCTTTCGTGAAGCCCATAAGACGACACTGGTGGCTGTAGTGCCCGCTTATTCTGAGAAAGTTACTCCTGAAGCCGTACTGGACGAATGGAGGTTGGCAAAGTTTAATAATGACCACGAAAATCAAAGAGAGCTGGAACGATGCAAACACAGTAGACGTCCCGCCAAACTGCGAATCCGAGATACAGTTTCAATAAGAATTTCAGTGCCCAAGGGAAGGCCGACAAGAAAATCTCAAATAAGTCACTACCCCGTTGTGTGGAAGCTTGTAAGATTGTAAAAGTGCTAACGCCAGTTATCCTTCTGGTTGAAAACCAATTTACAGAAAAAGACGCAATGACCAGGAAAGTACTTGGGCTCGAACAAGCACAAATACACCAAAATCGTGCGAGAAATAATGTAAAGGTCTCTTATTGCACTAGTGATACTCCCGCATCTGCAAAACTCTGCAGTCGTCCGTTAGAGGCCTCTGCGTATGCCATGCCGCATTGCACACTGACCTGCCGGTACGCCAGTCGGGAGCAGTAGGGACGGTGCAGTGTGCCTCTGAAGTTGCGTTTTGTGACATTATTTGTGTATTGAAGCGTCAGATGGCTCGGCGATTGGTAATAAATCCTGCTAATTTATTGCGATTGGTTGAGATGAAGTTACGAAGAACCCTTCTTCGTGAAGATGGTATTGGTGTAGAAGACGAATCATTCGAATGTTTTCTGGTATCTATTATAGTGCAGAAATATGAGCATAAGTTAGAAACAGATACTGTTGTAACACTAACACATAATGATGATGATAGGCATGATAATGACGAACAACTCATTGCAACGGTAGTGCTACGGCAAGTGCGGGAAGAGGCGATAGAAGCAGTGACAGTGAATACCAACCGTCTCCCAAGAAGAGGGTTAAAGTTGCACGTATCATCACGGCGTTTGATGACAACACACTTGAGATCATGTACGATGATTATTACGTAAGAGGTTTCGATACATACGAGAAGCTTCTGAAAAGATACCCTAAACTGAAGTCTAAAAGCAATATTAAAAACATACTGGATTACGTGGCAAAGAAAAGAGAAGGAAATACAGTTTCAAAGGAAATCGTACACTGCTGTTCAAGACCATCAAGGAGCGTGTAATGGCGAAATTCGATGAAGCGCGAGATTGCGGTTGCGCCGTTCATTATTGGCATTTATAACATTGGGCATTGGACGTAGCGAGAAATCTCGGGTGTACAAACTTTACAGCTTCACTAGGATTTATTACTAATTTGAAAAAGGAGTTTAGGATAACATCACGCCGTATCACTATGCCCCAAGTACGAAAAGATAAGGATAACGAAGAAGAGCAGATTGAAAGAGTTCAAAAGTTTGTTGTTGACGTCAATGAGCATATCACGAGAGAAAACATCGATATTAGTTCTGTATGGAACTGTGATCAGAGTCAGTTCAACTATGAACTTTCTTGTGACAGAACACTATCCATGAAAGGGGAGAGAAACACTGTCGCGATGTTGCAATCAGTTAACTGTGCAACACATAGTTACACGATCGATGTTGCTATAACAATGGACGGACGATTGGCAGACAAACTCTATATTTACTTCCAAGAATCCAGTGGAAAGTTTGGTACCCGCGTGTCAAGGGAAATAGAAACGCGGTGCCCTCCAAATGTCGTCGTCGATGCAAGTGTGAGTGGGAGGATGACGAAACAACATCTGAAGACGTTTTTTCTGTCAGTTTTGAATCCACATTTGTCGAGAAAGTCATTAGTACTTTGTGACTCCTGGTCTGGACATAAGGATGAACGAGTACTACTGGAAGAATCTGGCGGAAAACATGTAGATTTAAAAATCATTCCGCCTAAAACTACAAAATATGCACAACCTCTATATGTGTATTTCTTCAGGAAATATAAAATATATGCCAAGAGAATAACAGACTTCATTAAACTACGTTCCAGTAATATGCAGCCGAAATTGCACGACAGATTCTTTATCATGAATATGCATTCTGTCATTTACAGTTATATGCGGGAGTATACAGACCAATGCTTCGTTGCGCGTGGCAGAACGCTGGCTATGATATTGGTGAACCAGTGAACAACTTGAAAAGTGTCATTGACGTGGCGTTCAACACTGATATTATAGAATGTGCAAATATGCCATGCGGCCAACTTGCATTTCTTCACTGTGCGTTTTGCAGTCATTCGTATTGCTCGGAGCATTTGATTGACATTCCGCATTTACATTTATACACTCCTGGAAATGGAAAAAAGAACACATTGACACCGGTGTGTCAGACCCACCATACTTGCTCCGGACACTGCGAGAGGGCTGTACAAGCAATGATCACACGCACGGCACAGCGGACACACCAGGAACCGCGGTGTTGGCCGTCGAATGGCGCTAGCTGCGCAGCATTTGTGCACCGCCGCCGTCAGTGTCAGCCAGTTTGCCGTGGCATACGGAGCTCCATCGCAGTCTTTAACACTGGTAGCATGCCGCGACAGTGTGGACGTGAACCGTATGTGCAGTTGACGGACTTTGAGCGAGGGCGTATAGTGGGCATGCGGGAGGCCGGGTGGACGTACCGCCGAATTGCTCAACACGTGGGGCGTGAGGTCTCCACAGTACATCGATGTTGTCGCCAGTGGTCGGCGGAAGGTGCACGTGCCCGTCGACCTGGGACCGGACCGCAGCGACGCACGGATGCACGCCAAGACCGTAGGATCCTACGCAGTGCCGTAGGGGACCGCACCGCCACTTCCCAGCAAATTAGGGACACTGTTGCTCCTGGGGTATCGGTGAGGACCATTCGCAACCGTCTCCATGAAGCTGGGCTACGGTCCCGCACACCGTTAGGCCGTCTTCCGCTCACGCCCCAACATCGTGCAGCCCGCCTCCAGTGGTGTCGCGACAGGCGTGAATGGAGGGACGAATGGAGACGTGTCGTCTTCAGCGATGAGAGTCGCTTCTGCCTTTGTGCCAATGATGGTCGTATGCGTGTTTGGCGCCGTGCAGGTGAGCGCCACAATCAGGACTGCATACGACCGAGGCACACAGGGCCAACACCCGGCATCATGGTGTGGGGAGCGATCTCCTACACTGGCCGTACACCACTGGTGATCGTCGAGGGGACACTGAATAGTGCACGGTACATCCAAACCGTCATCGAACCCATCGTTCTACCATTCCTAGACCGGCAAGGGAACTTGCTGTTCCAACAGGACAATGCACGTCCGCATGTATCCCGTGCCACCCAACGTGCTCTAGAAGGTGTAAGTCAACTACCCTGGCCAGCAAGATCTCCGGATCTGTCCCCCATTGAGCATGTTTGGGACTGGATGAAGCGTCGTCTCACGCGGTCTGCACGTCCAGCACGAACGCTGGTCCAACTGAGGCGCCAGGTGGAAATGGCGTGGCAAGCCGTTCCACAGGACTACATCCAGCATCTCTACGATCGTCTCCATGGGAGAATAGCAGCATGCATTGCTGCGAAAGTTGGATATACACTGTACTAGTGCCGACATTGTGCATGCTCTGTTGCCTGTGTCTATGTGCCTGTGGTTCTGTCAGTGTGATCATGTGATGTATCTGACTCCAGGGATGTGTCAATAAAGTTTCCCCTTCCTGGGACAATGAATTCACGGTGTACTTATTTCAATTTCCAGGAGTGTAGTTAAGATTGATACATTGCGTATTGAGCCTACATTTACATATACAGTGATATCTAGAGCATGACTGCAGAGTTTTGCAGAAAATCGACACCCACCAGCACATTCAAAGGTACATAATGCTCCTGTAACCAAATGTTCATACAGATCTGTTTGCTCGAGCCCAGGCACTTTCCTGGTGAGTGCACCTAACTCATTTTAAGGCTGCTCTTGGTACTTAAAGTTTTTTTAACCATACCCTCAGGGTATTTTAATTTAAGGGGAGGAGTCTGAGCCATATTGTGTGTAATTATGCTCTTTGGCTATTACCCAGCAACATTGTCGTACATGGCACCTGAGAGGACATGTCCAGTGACCTCTGAACTTTTTACTGGCGTACCAAGCTTGCATGGAAGAGTCTCTGTCTGGCGGTCAAGAAGGAAGGTATGATCTAGTAACAAGAGAACTGAGGCCATTCAGAGTGGAAAAGGTGAGTGAGCTTCAATAACCTAGTAATTCTCTTTTGAAATAACCGTACACAGGACAGAAGCATATCTGCGGGAATGTCAGCACAGGCGTTTTTGATGCGGTCGACCATGCCTTCACGGCGTGTAGGCATTTGCTGGTGAACCTTATCTTTTAAATACTCTTCCTAAACCGGCCATTCCGAGCACATATAGGTGCCGGATTAGCGGAGGTGCTGAATTTTTGAGTGTCTAAAATTTATTGTAAACACATAGGGATTGTACTTTATTAAATCAAAAGATACATTGATTTTTACAGAAAACTTAGTTCTTGAGTGTGTACATGCATGTTAGTATCAGTCGACATTCACTATGAAACATTTCACAAAGTTTTAGTTGTCTCCATGACGATATGCGACAATAGTATGCTTTATCGCACAACGGCTTTACAAGCGTTTCATAGGTCCTGCCATGTTTCTGATTGTTGCATAATCTACTCCAGGGAGACGTCTCCAGCTTCAGCACCAGTAGTCTGAGATATCCTTATGTTCTCATCTCCTCTGTCCTCTTATTTCAGATTCATCGTAACTTTCCTGTGAGCCTATGACTACCTCTTTTCTGCTGAAGTCTGGTCATAAATAATTGCTCGTCCAACACTGTTGCCAGCAAGAACGGTTTTCTGCGAAGAACCTCAGTTCAGTTTATGTATAATTTCGAATTTCTGCTTGAAGTGTAGCACATCGTGTTTCCCTTTAGAAGCCATGATAATGACCCGTAAGGAAAGCCACAATTTCAAATTGTACAACAATGTTGAACATTATAACAATATTGTTTCAGACGAAATTTAATTACTGTTGGCGTCATGTCAGGTTGAACGACTAGAAGCTGGGCCGGCCGGTGTGGCCGAGCGGTTCTAGGCGCTTCAGTCGGGAACCGCGCGACCGCTACAAAAAATGGTTTAAATGGCTCTGAGCACTATGGGACTCAACTGATGTGGTCATAAGTCCCCTAGAACTACTTAAACCTAACTAACCTAAGGACATCACACACATCCATGCCCGAGGCAGGATTCGAACCTGCGACCGTAGCGGACCGTAGCGGACCGTAGGGGACAGTTCCATAGCACTCAGAGCCAAAAATTGAATAATGTTCCTGAACTCTTAGAATACTGTGGTTATAAAAAGAACATATGAGTATTTTATATTTTCATGCGTGTGATTTACACAAGTTCATCAAGGCACTGTTGGTCCAGATTGTCCCGTTTCTCAACGGCGATTCGGCGTAGATCCCTCAGAGGGGTTCGTGGGTCAGGTTGTCCATAAACAGCCCTTTCAATCAATCCCAGGCATGTTCGATAGGGTTCATGTCTGGAGAACATGCTGGCCTTTCTAGTCGAGCGATGTCGCTATTCTGAAGGAAATCATTCGCAAGATGTACATGATGGGGGCGCGAATTTGCGTCCATGAAGACGAATGCCTCGCCAAAATGCTGCCGATATGGTTGCGCTATCGGTCGGAGGATGGCATTCACGTATCGTACAGCCATTACGGCGCCTTCCATGACCACTAGCGGTGTACGTCGACCTCACAGAATTCCACCCCAAAACAGCAACGGATCTCCACCTTGCTGCAGTCTCTGGACAGGTTGCCTCCAAACACGTCTCCGACGATTGTCTGGTTGAAGGCATATGCGACACTCATCGGTGAAGAGAGCCAATCCTGAGCGGTCCATTCGGCATGTTGTTGGGCCCTTGTGTACCGCGCTGCGTGGTGTCGTGGTTGCATCATGCAGCCTATTGCGCACAGTTTGAGCCGTAACGCGATGTCCTGTGGCTGCACGAAAAGCATCATTCAGCATGGTGGCATTGATGTCAGGGTTCCTAAGAACCATAATCTGTAGGTAGCGGTCATCCACTGCAATAATAGCTCTTGGGCGGCCTAAGAGAGGCCTGTCATCGACAGATCCTGTCTCTCTGTATCTCCTCCATGTCCGAACAAAATCCCTTTGGTTCACTCCGAGACGCCTGGACACTTCCCTTGTTGAGAGCCCTTCCTGGCACAAGGTAAGAATGTGGACGCGATCGAACTGCGGTATTGATCGTTAGGCATGGTTGAAGTACAGACAACACGAGCCATGTACCTCTTTCCTCGTGGACTGACTGGAACTGATCTTCGTCTAATAGGCGCTGCTCATGTATGGTTGTTTACATCTTTGGGCGGATTTAGTGACATCCCTGAACAGTCATAGGGCCTGTGTCTGTGATACAATGTCCACAGTCAATGTCTATCTTCAGGAGTCTGGGAAACTGGGTGAAGGAAAACTTTTTTTTTATGTTTGTATGACCACAAGCACTGTGGCACTGTCAAGTGGTTGAAAAGACCGAGCGAATGCTGTATCGTTACTCTTTCGGCTCACTCTGAAGATGGCCGAACAGGATGCGGCCGAAATATTCTAAATATTAGAAGAAGATATGGAATTTATGCTGTTGGACGCCCGAAATTTAATGGGCAGTAACAGCATGCAAAACATGAAGATGGCGAATAAGTATTAGGTCCAAACCGAGTAGAGAGACGAGAAGCGGAAACCTAATTACATAATTTAATCAGCCATTGCGTTAAAGGCAGACGACTTGCCCGGTTCGTGAAAGACACACGGAAGATTGTAGGTGCACTTGGCTTTTACAGCCAAATAATACAGCTTCGGCAGAGCACTGCATCGATACCGATCACTGTATGTGGTATGAAAATGTCTAAATTCTAGCGTCGACTTCATTTTATTGGCACTCGGCGGTGAAAGAAGCAATGAAAATACGTTTGATGAAAAATTTAATTAATGGAGTTTGCAGTTTCAGCATGGACAAATCACGGAATCCGGCGCTGTCCGTAATAAGCTCGTAACATGTCGCTGCAGTGGACTTCCTAATAATACACCGGTATTCCACTATGGAACGAAAGCGTGAACAAAGATTCAATTTTTTTGCGTAGCTCTTTGCCGTTTATATATCTGTGACCGCATGCGGAGTGACGTGGTTCGCGAAAAGGACGGGAGTGTTGTATCTTTAAAAGACACTGTAGACATAAAGATTTAAGCCACTCCAGGACCCTAAAACCGTGTACCTTCCCCTACCTTTTTACGCCCGAAACACTCCCCCCCCCCTCCCGCCGCCTTCCCCGGATACCTAAACCCCACGCAACCCCTCATGCATATTCAGCGCTGTATACTAGTGTCGCAAACCCAGAATCTCATCCACATGAAAGACTCCGTTATCAACAAAGTCAATGACCAACTTCCCATTCATCCCTATTCAGATACATCTCTTCTTTTGGAGGAAGTGCATCCACATCCCCCCCTCCCCAGCCCTCCCGCGTGAAAAATTCTCCACCAAAACAACCACATCCTCCACAACGATTCGTAACGTTCACAGTAGTAATTAAAAATGATGGTTGAGAAATTACAGACAAAAAAATTAGAAGTGAACTGAACGCGCTACCAGGAATCAATGTACACAGATGTAAAGTACTACTCATTCGAAGAGATAAAGTGACATCACTACTTACAAGGGAAAGTTCCCATGCCCCTAACCCGTCAGATTTAGTGATAAAATGTCCCAGAGGATATTCCACTATCATAGATCAGGCATGAAAACTGGAAGAAGCTGTGGTGAAAAAAGAAACAAAATCAAAACAGTTAACGGTCCAAGCTCAAGATGTGCAATATCGAGCGTCGGTGTGGTCACGATGAGGGACTGCAAAGCGGAAGATCCGTGTTCAAGTCTCCCTCGTGCCCCATTTTTTCGCAAAGTTATGAACTCTTCGTCCGGTCAGTGACGTGTCCGTTCTCCTTCTGTAATCTTGGCAGTTATACTATATATTGGTTATAGAATATGAGTCATGTTGTGAGAATATATTACCGTTGCAAGTAAATGTGACGAATAGTGTGAGCAGGCAAGATGATGCATAGAGCCGGCCGTTGTGACCGAGCGGTTCTAGGCGCTTCAGTCCGGAACCGCGCTGCTGATACGGTCGCAGATTCGAATCCTGCCTCGGGCACGGATGTGTGTGATGTCCTTGGGTTACTTAGGTTTAAGTAGTTCTAAGTCTAGGGGACTGATGACCTCAGATGTTAAGTCCCATAGTGTTTGGAGCCATTTGATTTTTGATGCATAGACCTCTCACAGAAATGAAAACAACAAACAAATGGGTGTGAAATATGTTAAAACAAAGGAATTCAAGAGTAAAAACTTCCAAAACGGAACACAAGACGCATAACATGTGATACTTGTATAGAACAAATCGGAGGTACTTATTTCTGGGATCCCTTCCTTACACCTTGCTGTTGCAAACGGCCATTATACCACAACGCAGACACAAATATGAATACAGCGAACAGACACGTAAGTGACCAGACGGAAAATTTATAACTTTGTGAATAAAAAAAGTGGGGGGAGGACATTTGAACACCAGTCTCCCCCTTCACAATCCAACGCCGTGACCATATACGCCCGACGACGCGGCTATTGAAAATCGTTCAATGTTGGACATGCCCCCAGGAGTCCACAACTCTTCCGTGGATACGTGCGTGACGAGCACGGGACCCCGAGCTTGTGCAGCTCTTTTCTTTCTGGGCTGCATACCTTCCCTTTCCACATCCCTCCCTGCCCCCCATCCCCCCTCCCCTCCCGCCCTTTCCCTTCCCCTTCTCCATCTCTTTGGGAGTATGTTTTTGTGAAAGACTGAAGTGGTTTCTCTTCTTTTATCTCCACAATATAAAGTACCTGTCCCTCTCTTTCCTTGATTCTTCTCACTACCTTCTTCTCTACTGCGGCGATTGAGAGTTCTTCTCTTCTTTCCTTTTCTTTGCTCCTTCCTTTTCCTTTCTTTCCTCCCTGTACGTGTCTGCGTGTCTGAAGGCGTTCCCACGCATAGCCGGTGACGGAGTAACGCGTAATTCCCCGCCCCGGAAGGTGTGACCTGAGGTGTGGACAATCACCTAAGGCAGGTGTGCTCTCAGAGAGGGCCCCCACGAGGAAGGAGCGCCAGCAATCATGGGGGATACTTTCGCAATCGTTTCTTATACTTCTACAACTTCTGACCACAAGAGAAAGCTAGATGAGTCTCAGCCACAGAAAATTCTTACGTCAGTGCCAACATTCCTAGTTGTTTCTCGGACTGACGAAGAAACAGCAAACCCTTTCATTATTCAGAAAGGTGTCGATGCAATTGCAGGTTCTGTAGTCTTGTTCCAGGTTACGAAATGGTGCCCTGTTGTTAGAAACAGACAGTGCCCTCCAGGCACACAAAATGTTTCGGACTACACTGCTACACACTTCCCTGTCCGGGTGGAAGCGCACTGTACTTCAAACTCATTGCGCGGGGTGGCTTATACAAGATCACTCAATGGATTATCAAATGAGGACATTCTAAATTACCAGGGAGTAACGCCTGTACATCGAGTAATGAAAAGGATTGAAAAGGAATTAAGAGCGACCCGCACTCTCTTCTTGACGCTTGGCAGAGTTCAGCTTCAGCGAACATTAAAGCGAGCTATAACTTCAGTTCGCCCTTACATCCCCAACCCTACGCATTGCTGGCAGTGTCAGAGGTTTAATTATACCCGCCAGTCGTGTTCCAATCCGGCCAATGCGTTACCTGTGGCAGGGATGCCCATAAGGGGGACATGGGTCGACATTTTTCTGAGATATCGAGCTCTTCTCACTACCCACCAGCCTTTCTCCCGAAGAAACGGGTAGCAGAAGAGCAAACTCTTGCTTTTTCCTCTCAAAATTGCGAAAGCTGTAATGTCCGTTTGTTCTAAGCAGGTACGCAAACATGCACTCTCCTCCTCTCGCTCTTCTGCTCTGGGACTGGATGGTATCCAGGTCCGTATGTTCCTGCATCCTTCGCCTTTATAATCGACTTTGGATCTACAGTACCTCTTCCAGAAGTTGGCGGGAAGCTATCGCTAGTCCTGTTCCGAAACCTGGAAAGGACAAACATTTCCAGTCCAGCAATCGCCCAATCTCTCTTACGAGTAGTCTTTGTGAGTTTTGGAGCGTATGGTAAATTGCCCTTTAGGCTGGTGGCTGGAGTCCTGAAACTTTTTAACAACTTCCCAATGCGGTTTCCAAAAGCATCGCTCCGCAGTTGACAATCTTGTTGCTCTCTCCACTTATATCATGAGCAATTTTGTCAGGAAACGCCAAGCGTTAGCTATATTTTTTGATCTGGAGAGGGCATGCGATACCTGTTGGAGGACAGGCATCCTCTGCGCACTTTTCCCTTGGGGCTTTCGAGGTTGGCTACCCCTTTTCATCTGTGACTTTATCATAGAGCGCACATTTAAGGTGCGGGTGAACACTATCCTGTACTTTCTCCCAGGAAATCGGGGTGCCCCAGGGCTCCGTGATAAGTGTTGTACTGTTTGCCATCGCCATAAATCCAATTATGGATTGTCTCCTTCCCAATGTCTCAGGCTCCCTCTGTGTCGACGATTTTACAATCTACTGCAGCTCTTAACGCACCAGCCTTCTCGAACGACGTCTTCAAGTATGTCTCAATCGCCTCCACAAATGGAGCATCGAAACCGGCTTCTGATTTTCTTTCAGTAAGACCGTCTGTGTAAATTATTGACGTCGTATGGAGTTTTATCCACCCTCCCTACATCTAGGCCCTGTTGGCCTTCCGTTCGCGGACGTCGCCAATTTCTTGGGACTTATATTTGACAGAAAACTGTGCTGGTCCTCCCACGTTTCCTATCTTTCGGCTCGCTGTCTGCGATCCCTCAACACCCTCCGTGTTATGAGTGGTACCTCCTGGGGAGCGGACCTCGTGGTCCTCCTCCGCCTATATCGCACCTTAGTGCGCTCGAAATTGGACTATGGAAGCATAGTTTACTCCTCTGCATGGCAGTCTATTCGTCGGCGTCTATAGTCTGTCCACCACCGTGGATTGCGTTTAGCGTCTGGAGCTTTTTACACAAGCCCCGTGGACAGCGTTTATGCTCAGACTGCTTAACCTCCGCTGTCAAATCGTCGATCTGTCCTTCTGAGACGTTACGCTAGTCATCTGTCTTCCATGCCTACTCATCCGACCCATACCCTTTTTTCGACGCTTCCTTGGCTTTAGGACTTCCGTCAACTGCTACATTCACTTGCCTTCCAATTTCCTAAAATTTTCCTGACAAATGAGGGTTCGACGCCATCTTGGCTTCGCCCCCGAACTTGCCTTCTCCGTGATTTTTGTCAGCTTCCCAAGGATACTCCCCCCTATAGTTTATCGTTGGGCATTTGCTGCTCTGTGTGCCCAAATGGAGGATGCCACATTTATTTACACTGACGGCTCCAAGGCCACCTTTCGTGTCGGGAGTGCATATGTTATTGACGATAGATTTCGGCTTCCCGACAAGTGTACGGTTTTACTGCGGATCTTTACGCTGTTCTCCATGCTGTCCAATACATCCGTCGCCATCAGCGGATGCAGTACGTTATATACTCGGATTCGCTCAGCTCTCTCCCCAACCTCCAAGCTCTTTATCCCGCCCACCCTCTAGCACATCGAATTCAGGACTGCCTCCATATGCTCCTCTTGGGGAGCATCTCTGTGGTGTTCCTCTGGATCCCAGGGCATTTTAGTATATTCGGAAACGAGGCAAAGGCTGCTGTCTCTCTTCGTCAGCCCGCTGTTCGCATGGTTCCCTTAGCCGATCTACGGAGCGTTTTATGTCGTCGTGTTGCTCTTTTATGGCACACACATTGGTCTGCACTCCAGGATAATAAACTGCGGGACATAAAACCTCTTCCCTGTGCCTGGACCTCTTCCTCCAGGTCTATTCGTCGGGAGGAGGTAATTTTAACTAGACGCCGGATTGGGCACCGTGTTTTTAGCCATCGACATCTTTTAAGTGGCGATCCTCCCCCGCTTTGTCCCCACTGCTCTCAATCGTGGACGGTGAGACACCTTTTACTTCAGTGCCCCTGTTTTAATCCGCTACGCGCCCGTTTACAGCTGTCGCCTGATACATCTTCATTTTTAGCAGATGCCGCGCGCTCAGCTGATCGTGTCCTTGAGTTTATATGTGTTAGTCAGATTACATCGGTCATTTGAAGCTCTTTTCAGGGAAAACAACCCCCCTTCAATAGCACTTTTCTAAGATATTCTTTCGTTTTTAGTTTCCCTCCTACTTGAGTTTAGCTGCCACGTCTGCTGATTTAAACTCCTGCATTTACTTTTGAGCTACAGAATGGGCGCTTATGACCAGAGCTGTTTCGCGCCCTAAAACCACAATACAAAAGTTGCACATCTTGAAGTTGAACCGTCCACTGTTTGTACTCTTACTTTGCTTCTTTTTTCACAGTTCTCTACACCTTCTTCCTGTTTTTAAGCGTTGTCTGTCTTCAGGTTTTGACGGGTTGTCGAGGGGGGCATCTTACCGCTAAATCCGAGGGGAATGCGATGGGGAATATCCGTCGTTAATTAGTTTCAAGAATCAGGCGACACTATAAACAAACCTATAAAAACGGGCCCTCGATCTACCGCAAGAAGCATCCTGTAAAATCATCTAGAACGATGACTCAAATGTCAGCAATGAGTCCAATACAACGAACACCAGTCCTCAGAGCACGATAAAACCATCTTCATTAACAATATCCGGAACTCAAATCATCAGTTACCTGCAACAGAGCAGTCTCATTATACGTACTGTCACAAGTGTAAATTCAAACCGGGATGGAGGCCGTCCATGATTTCTTTGAACAGACTTAAATGACACCCTTAAATGCTAGTGATGATGAAACAGGATATGCGAGGCAATTGAGAAACTTATATAATACTGGAAGAAGGAACTGTCAGTTTTACGTGTGGAGGACTGTGGAGAAGGGGAAAGAAAGCTAAGGACAATTGTGGGAGAATATTAACTGGTGGAAATAAATAGGAAGAAATTAAGTATGTTACAACTGGATAATAGGCTTAGGACCTACATGATGAACTGAAGATCTAAGTGTGTAGGTGCATTCATTGTAACTACTGACAGTCGCGTCATAGACTAGTGAGTACGAACAATCAACAGAATAAAAAACGAGAACACGAGGGAACAGGAAGATAAGACGGATTGGGAATTTACCGAGTCCAGGCAAACAAGATGGCTGCAGTACAGAAGAAAGTGATATGGATGGAAGTAATTAGGGTTTGTAAATAATTATAGATGTTGCGAAAGATAAGATCAAAAAGTGAATAAACAGCAATTATTTCATCTTATTGATGAGGATCGATATGTAAGAAGTCTGTGAGCATACGGCAGCGGCACTGGTTGCCTGGAAATGTACGTACTTAAGTACACGTTCAAAGGGTAAATAAAAGTTAAAGAGACACACGTAAATAATTGTATACGAAGATGTTCAATGAAAACAGGAGAGAGAAATGAGAGAAAAACGTTGAAAGTCTCTACGGTTGTTAAGAATAATTAAAAGAGGTCATAGAGTAAGGAAAAGAAGTGTATTTGGAAGAAATGTGATCGATGTTTGGCAGATGATACAATGCTTGGGATCGATAAAAGCAGCTGTACATTCAGAGTATCTGAAATCAATGGTAGCTCTGAAAAAAAATTACTGGATTCAGGACCAGAGCCAGCGAAACACTTTACATACTCCAGATTTATGGAAAACATATGAAAGAGGTAACTGATAAAAACGAAAATTATCCTCTAAACGCACGAACATATCATGCTTGTCAACTTCTTCCTGGAATAATGTATATAATAATGGAAAGCAGAAGAAGCGCCTGGCTAAGTGTAGTTTGTTTTCGAAAATACAGTAGTAACAATGGTTTAACTCACACCTTGATAGTGGAATTAAAAGGAAGAATAAAAGACCCAAGAAATGTTCGTGGCATTTGTGGGCTTAGAAAATGGTTCAAATGGCTCTAAGCACTTTGGGACTTAACATCTGAGGTCATCAGTCCCCTAGACTTAGAACTACTTAAACCTAACTAACCTAAGGACATCACACACAACCATGCCCGAGGCAGGATTTGAACCTGCGACCGTAGCAGCCGCGTGGTTCCGGACTGAAGTGCCTAGAACCGCTTAACCACAGCGG
Organism: Schistocerca cancellata; assembly: GCF_023864275.1. Taxonomy (NCBI): domain Eukaryota; kingdom Metazoa; phylum Arthropoda; class Insecta; order Orthoptera; family Acrididae; genus Schistocerca; species Schistocerca cancellata. The sequence continues at coordinate 630,934,192 of NC_064626.1, read as the reverse complement.
CCGGCTGTGGGCTTAGAGAATATCTTTGACGTGAAATACTTTCGAAATCCGGTGAAGAAGGTGAATATTCTACCGATACAAGCGAGTAATGTACAGAGACGAAGTCAAAATAATTAAAGTGGAAAACTCGAGGGGGAAATTTTATTGTCAGGAATGATCTAACGCCCATTTTAAGTTTATAGCCACTATTGCGTCATCGTTATGACGAAGTTGTGATGAACAAGGAATAAAAATTCAGAAACTGACTAAATACAACAGGAGTGTTTGCCCATGATAGCTTCAAGGACGACACAGCTCTACTCGTCGAGAGTAAGAAAAGCATGGAACAATTATTCTGCGTACTTGGCGCCTGATACGGAAAAAAAATTATAGTGAGCAGTAAAGAGGGCGACTTGTTAAACATCATAGTTTATGACTGTAAAGTAGAGGAATGGACAGAATTCTACTTGTCTCGAAGCAGGACGCTCGGATCATGGAGTATCAGGCAGACGTCATAAACAAAAGATTCTATGTTATCAAATACAGTCATTAAATTGCACTGCAAGCTCCTGCAAAAGTATATTAGATATTTCCTTTTGTGTGGAAATGAAACACACCTTATAGAAAACATTTAGAAGTAACTGGGGTGACTGGAAATGAGATGCTACCGAATGGTGTTAAAATTTTCGTGGACACATGACGTGTGAAATGAAGTTGTACTATAAAGAACCGCCATGTAAAGAAGTCTATGATAAGCTGTTACTATAAGAACGTACAGGTACACATGTGTAAGTACACACAGTCGTGTAAGGAAGTGTAAGATAAATTATTAACAGAAGAATGTATTGGTCAACATGCACAGCAAGCAAAGTGCGGGACAGAATAGGATGGGACAGATAAAGATGGTGTCGATAACACAGATTATCGAAGAAATTGGGTGGATAAAGAAATCAAAAAGATGAGATCAAGATTAAGAGTCAGCAGGGCACCAAAACAGTCAAAAATTGATGACTGTACAAAAAACAAATCACATGTTCTACCCAGTGTGTATGACTTCTCAGTACTCGCTTTTATAAAGATAATAAAAATATGATGAAAGAAAATTCACTCATAAGCCACCTAAAAAGGAATTTCCAGTGGTCAGTTCAACTAATCTTTCATTACATTTTACAATTATTTGTGGGTTTGAGGAGAAATTAAAGTGATTTTATTAGACGCTTTATACCAATGTTTTGATCATTGTGTGGAAACGAAAATACCGTGCTGGTTCTATAGTAACCTCACTTAATTATAAACAACTTAAATATTTCAAATGTCACTTGATGCAGTAATAAACCATTTCAACTTGTAACGCCGAGTAGAAAAATGGAGACAGAAACGAGGAAGAAATAAACTCTCGAAGGAAGTCATCCTGTTTTACAATTCAAAATGACATACACCACATCGTCCGAACGTAATATAAACCAAGCGAAGCACTAACAGAGCTCTGAATCTGTTGATATTCGACGACATAAATTAGAAAACGTCTGTTAGGATCCGCTGAAAAGGACCAATAATTTTCATTATAGTAAATTCATTACGAAGTTCAACCAATACCATTAACGTATACACGCGTTGACGTTCTCATATTGTCAAAATGGAATAAATAAACTGATTTGTGCTACTGTGGGTAATGGTGCAATTATTGGAAATTCTAGAGGTTTACAGATGGGTGGGAACAGAATTAATTTATTTCATGCGTCGCTAATGCTTAATAATCTAGCAGAGGCATCGAGTTGTAAGGATGGGTATTCATTATGCACATTGACTTTGGTGGTAGATATATTTCAGAGTGAGACGTTAAGTGATACTAGAAACGTATATTAAGATTCAATCATTATTCATGATAAGATTAAATAAACCTTTACGTATTCGTTGATTATAATTCTTGATAATACTTAGAATGAAAAATTCATATAAAATACCAATTTGACCTTGAGGGAGAGATGATAAAGTCTGTAGAATCACTTTTTATTTTTCTCGAAGGCTCTTACCAAAAACTCTCCACTCCATCTTATTAAAATAAAAAAACAGTTTTACCCTCCCACAAGTTTTGGATGTACCGTAACGAAACGTAAAAATTCTGCTAACCTACTGCATGAAAACTGTCTTGCTATCATGGTTGCTAAAATTACCAGACTAGGTATCTTATTGACATGAATGCACAAATTTACCTACCATAATGCCTTACACTCCAGCCAATGGAATAATTTACGAGGAGCCAAGTCAAGAATGGCAACGATTTTTGAGGATGATAAGGAATAATGTAGAACTACAAATGCAAAGTAATTCTACGGTTAATAATAACAAGTTAAGAATAAAATTTAGATGGAAACAATGTGTACCACTAAATGACTGAGTACGGTGCCCCATCTCACAAACTATGGCGAAGGAGGGAGAGGAGAAGCAGTCTCGTAAAATGAGTCCATCTTGCACCGGTTGGTAGGATCCAGTATGCCCAGTATAGACCCTTTGCAACGGCTATGATGAAGTTCTCAACGGCGGCTACGGGAACTGGCAAAAGAGGCACCTCCACTCCTAGGGTTAACACAAAAATATTCCAAGTCTAACAATCTTAGTTTTAACTCTGATAGAGAAATGTCTACACACAGAGCAAAAATAGGACAACTATGATGTGCGATGTAGAAACAATATTACTCGAGGTAATCAGTCGACCGCACCTAAATGCAGTGCAAGTGGAGTGTCTGTACCATGATGCTAAGAACACTTGAGGACATCTGAAACTGAAATTTAAGAGGAAATGTAAATTTGCAACTGTAAATAAAAATTGGGAAACTAATGAAAATGATAAAATTTTTGAACAGCCATCCAAGAAATAAAGTATGCTGACGAGCTAACAATAGACAGTGAAGGCTACCGAATTTTTAAAGGTAAATTGGCAATTATAATTTCCAGCTCAAATTCCAGAATTTAAGATAGTTTAAAAATTATCTAGAAAACAAAAAAACAAAAAAAAACATGGATATCACCAAACCCAAATATGGATGAGTCTCGTACTGATCATGTCGTCGGCTCCAGGTACAATTTTCAAGAAATCAAACACATTATAGTAAAGAAAGTCTGCAGTTAGATCACAACCCACCTCAGATCCAGAAGAGATTTTTTCCGTAACAACAAGAAACCCACACAAAAAAAATGAATCACATTAGTGCAATAAAGAGAATTAATAATGAGCCTATGAAGGAAAATGAGTGTGAATATGTCAAAAGATACTAAAATATGAATGTTGAATCCAACATGTTTACAGAAACAATTAAAATATTGCATTTGAATCCAACAAGTTTACAGAAACAATTAAAATATTGCATTTGAATAACTGTGAAAAATAAAGAAAACTTGAAAATGATGGAACAAACAGTTATTATAAAATCTATCAGTTTGAGAAGAAGCTAGCAGATAGAACAATTAAGGCACAAAAGAGTGGCTTAAAGGAGCAGCAGCTCTAAACTATAGAAGTATTCTTTAAAAAACATAATGCAGGGCGCTATTACAAAACATTCAAGAATTTTAAGTCTGGCTACACTCTGCAATCGCTATGCTGCAGTGAAGAAAACTGTAAGCTACTGGTAGCATATTTTAAAAACTTACTGACCTGCTAAAAACCGACCAAACATCTGTAATCCCGCGATAATATACCAAATGAAAGGTCGAAATTGCGTTGTGTCGATATGATTAAGAGTTCCATCAAACAATTAAAACAAAGCAAACACCCAAGTGAAAAAGGCCTTACAACAGAAATTACGAAAGCTAGTGTAAATCTAGAAGTCACGATTATAAAAGAAAACTAGAAAAATACTCAGACACTGAAACAATTCTAAAAAACTGTCGGTGACATCAATTCAGCAACTTCATAAAGCGAAACAGCTACCAGTAATTACAGAAGTATTTAGTTTCTACCCTTAGAATACAAAATATTACCGAAAACTCTTCTGGACATATAAAATCCTCAAGCATATGAACAGAGTGGTGAGTGTCAAGCTAGTTTTAGGGGTAACACATCCTGTTCATCTAAATGTACAGGAATAACTTCTAGTCCTTCCCAAGATGTATCAGAAGTCAGGCAAAGAGATAGTTTCTTACCGCTATTATGCAGCTACTTGCTGATAAAGGCCATAAGTGCACGGGAAACAGAGGCAGAAAGAAACTTTGGAACTCTTGAAGGAAACACCTGAAATGGCATGTCTTCAAAAATCATTAGAAAACACAGAATACAAGACCAGAATACAGCTCACCCTATCCCAACTAAAAAAAAAAAAAAAAAAAAAAAAAAAAAAAAAAAAAAAAAAAATTCGAACGTGGTCAGGTGATTGGGTGTCATTTGTGTCATACGTCTGTACGAGAGATTTCCACAGTCCTAAACATCCCTAGGGTACACTGTTCCCGATGTGATAGTGAAGTGAAAATGTGAAGGGACACATACAGCACAAAAGCGTACAGGCCTTTATTATCTGTTGACTGAAAGAGACCGCCGACAGTTGAACAGGGTCGCAATGTGTAATAGGCAGACATCTATCTAGACCATCACAATTGCAAACTGCATCAGGATCTACTGCAAGTACTATGACAGTTAGGCGGAAGGTGAGAAAACTTGGATTTCATGGTAGAGCGGCTGCTCATAAGCCACACATCACGCCGGTAAATGCCAAACGACGACTGGCTTGGTGTAAGGAGCGTAATCATTGAACGACTGAACAATGGAAAAACGTTGTGTGGAGTGACGAATCACGGTACACAATGTGGCGTTCGTATAGCAGGGTGTAATTATGGCGAATGCCCTGTGAACGTCATCTGCCAGAGCGTGTAGAGCCAACAATAAAATTCTGAGGCGGTTGTGTTATGGTGTGGTCGTGCTTTTCATGGAGCGGTCTTGCACCCCTTGTTGTTTTGCGTGGCACAGGCCTACATTGATGTTTTAATCACTTTCCTGCTTCCAACTGTTGAAGAGCAATTAGGGGATGGCGATTGCACCTTTCAACACGATCGAGCACCTGTTCCTAATGCACGGCCTGTGACGGACTGGTTACAAGACAATAACGTTCCTCTAATGGACTGGCCTGCCCACAGTCTTGGCCTGAATGCTATAGAACACCTTTGGGATGTTTTGGAATGCCGACTTCTTGCCAGGCCTCGCTGATCGACATCCATACCTTTCGTCAGTGCAACACTCCGTGAAGAATGGGCTGCCATTCCCCAAGTAACCTTCCAGCACCTGATTGAACGTATCCCTGCGAGAGTGGAAACTGTCATCAAGGTTAAGGGTGGGCCAACATCCTACTGAATTCCAGCATTACCGATGGAGGGCGCCACGAACTTGTAAGTCATTTTCAGCCAGGTGTCCGGATTCTTTTGATCACATAATGTAAGTGAAAATATAAACATAAGACGTGAAAAAGAAACAATTATAATCAAAACTAAAAAAATGGCAAAAACTTAAATGAAATCGAGAGAACTGTACAAATTAAAAAACGTGTGTATGTATGTATGTATGTTCCACATCTCCTCCTAAGCCACTGGACTGCTTTCAACCAACTCGGTACACATATCATTTACTGTGTGGAAAGAATCACAGGGGGGTAAAAACCACCCATCTACAAAGGAGTTGGGGTGGGCGTGGAAAATCAGGTATTCCATGATGAAGGATACCCGGATTTCAGGTATCCAGTATTTGACAATTGCAGTAAACTTTACATGTAATTTCAAACCTTTACCAACATTTTTCTCGCTGGCGACCCTCACAAAATGATCAAAGAGAAAGGGTTTTTCGCTTATTACATTTTCGCTGTTCACATAATAAACATGATGTTTAATTTATTATTTCTTTTCTACTGACTTTTTCGTTAAAAATTTTGCACGCAGTGTTTACATAATCACTGAATATACTAGAAAAATTAAATCACTGTACGACACATTGTTCAAGAGACATGACGTCATAGTGACTGTATGAAAAACCACTGCATCATGCAAGGTATTTAAATTTATTACTTCGTCGCCACTAATTATATTTCCAACAATTTTCGCAGACAGTATCCAAATTTGTTACTGGATGTTTAAAAAAAATATATTTATCATCGTGTGACTTGTAGTCAGGAGATGTGACGCCATACACAATAGCTTGTATGAAAATGAAAGTACAGGGCGAAATTTGCTAGATGTATAGATGAAGTATGTTTATAAATACTGGGGAAATACGTTAAATATGTAAAAAGTCATCCTAAGCACATGAAACAATTTAATAAAATTTTGTACTAGATACAATCAGGAGAGAAATACAGTACAGGTAAGAACTACCAGCCTCATATTTGGGTGAGCATGATAACTTGGAGAGAGAAAGGAGGATGTGGAAATGTACAAACAGCGAAGAGGAAGGAGGAGTTAGGCACAGATAGGGGGAAGGAAGTGGACAGAGAAGGGGGGGGGAGAAGGAGGAGATGAACAGAGAAAGAGACGAAGAGGAAATGGAAAGAGACATGAAAAGGAAGAAATTGATAGAGAGATAGGGCAGGAGAAGATGAACAGAGGGCCAGGAGGAAAGGGACAGAGAAAGGGAAGAGAAGGATATGGAGAGCAGGTGATGGATGCAGAAAGGAAAGGAGAGGAGATCAACAGGCAGAGAGGATGGAGGAGATGGCAGAGAGAGGGAGGCAGGGATCAACGGAGAGAGTGAGAGGATGGGATTGACAAAGAGAGAGTGAGGAGGAGATGGAATTTATGGAGGGGGGAGCAGATAGGCAGAGGAAGGAGCAGCAGATTGGTAGAGAGATGGGAAAGGAGGACATGGACAGAGAAAGGTACAGGTGGAGGTGGACATTGAGTGTGGAGTGGCAGAGGTGGACAGAAAGAGGATGTGTTAGAGATGGGCAGAGAGAGAAAGGAGTGGAAGTGATGGACAGAAAATGGAAAGAGGAGGAGATGGTCAAACACAGGGAGAGAAAGGACTGACAGAAAGATGGGGGAGAAGATGGACAGGTAGAGGGAAAAGAGGAAATGAACAGAGGAAATGGAGGAGGTGGACAAAGGAAGGTGGGAAGAAGACATAGTCAGTGAGGGGGAGAGGAATGTATGGACAGAGAGAGGGGGAGAAAGAGACGGAATTTGAGGGGGGGAGGGATGGACAGAGGGTAAAGGAGCAAATGGGCAGAGGAAGATGGAGCAGATTGTCAGAGAGATGTGGAGGAGGAGAAGGACAGAGAGAAAGGTAGGAGGAAATTGATAGAGAGTGGGGGATGGAGGAGGTGGTTGGAGGTTGAGAGAGGTGTAGGTGATGGCTTGGGAAAGGAGGGATGAATAGAAAGAGGGAGAAGAGGTGGATAAAGAGAGAGAGGTTGGGTAGAAGCAGGGAGGCAGAGAAGGTGGGTAGAGATTGGGGAAGGACAAAGAAAGAGGAGATGGAAAGAGAGTGGGGGAACGAGGAGATAGGTAGAGGGAGGAGTGAGGAGGAAGTGGACTAATAGAAGACTGGAATAAATATCTGGGTTTCTCAGTTAGTCTACACAATAAAAAAGGTGTTTTTAAAGACGCTGAATTAACATTATAATGCAGTTGTAAAACCAGAAGAACTGTGTGGGTCAGAAACATTACTTTTATGTGGACACAAAATGGCATTCGAAGATCTGGAAAAGGTAGAAAGAAGAATCTTGCAAAAAATCAAGAATGAAGATAGTAGTTAGATTTTGAGACTAAGTGAGGAAATATACTCATTCTGCTCTAAAATAACAAAAGAGGTCAGAAAAGGACGTTTTACACTTTATGAACATTAGAGAGGGTAAAGGAAGACATATTAACAAAGAAGATCCATCCACTCTTCCAAAACAGGAAAACGGACAAAGAAATTGGGTGTAGAGCAAGACAAAAAATGACTTAGAAGAAATGCATACTGTACAAGGGATGTATATCTGACATTGTGTGTTGCTCCTTGCTTATTTTTGGCTGTGCTTAATGGTTGTTGTTGTTGTGATCTTCAGTACAAAGACTGGTTTGATGCATCTGTCCATCCAGTCTATCCTGTGCAACCTCTGCTGCAACCTACATCTTTCTGAATCTCCTTACCATCTTCATCTCTTTGTACCCCTCTATAAATCATCCCACTCCCACCCAGATATCCCTGAAGTACTAAATTGGCAGTTCCCTGATGTCTGAGAATGTCATATCAGCTGATACCTTCCTTTAGTCAAGTTGTGCTACAAAATTTCTTGCCTCCCCAATTCTGTTCCATACCTCGTCTTCAGCATTCTTCTGTAGCATCACATTTCAAAATGTACTATTCTCTTCTTGTGTATACTATTTATTGCTCATGTTTCCCTACCATACATGGCTACACTCCCGACAAATACATTAATGAAAGCCTTACTAATACTTTAATTTGTACTCGATGGTAACAAATTTCTCTTTTTTAGAAACGCATTTCCTGCCATTGCCAGTGTAGGTTTTACATCCTCTCTACCTAGGCCAAAATTAATTATTTTGCTGCCCAAATAGCAAAACCTATATACTAGTTTAACTAACTTCTTTCATAATCTAATTCCTTTAGCATCACCTGATTCACTTCGACTACACTCAGTTATCCTTGTCTTTCCTTTGTTGATGTTCATCTTATACCCTCCTTTCAAGACACTGTCCATTTCGTCAAATTGCTCTTGCAATTTTATGGTGTCTCTAACAGAAATACAATGTCATCGGCAAACATCAACGTTTTTCCAGGATAAAATTTTCACTCTGCAGCGGAGTGTGCTCTTTTTCTCAAATTGTTTTATTTGTTCTCCCTGAACTGTAATTCCTATCCCAGTTTTTTCTTTGGTTTCCTTTACTCCTTATTCAACGTACAGAACGAAAAAAGTCGGGGATACGCTGTAACCCTGTATCACTCCCTTTTCAACCACTGCTTCCCTTTCATACCGCTCGACTCTTATAACTGCGATCTTGTTTCTATTCAAGTTATAAATAGACTTTTGCTCCCTGTATTTTAGCGCTGCTACCTTCAGAATTTCAAAGAGAGTATTCCAGTCAACAATGTTAAAAGCTTTCTAAAAGTTTACAGATGCTATAAACGTATGGATGCCTTTCCTTAACCTATCTTCTAAAATAAATCGTGGGGCCAGTACCGCCTTTCATGTACCTACAATTCTCTGAAATCCAGACTATTCTCTTCTGAGATCGGCTTTATCAGTTTTTCCTTTCTTCTGTAAGGAATTCATGTTAGTATTTAACAACTATGACTTCTTAAACTGATAGTTCGGTAATTTTTACTCCTGTCAGCAACTGCTTCTTTGTGATTGGGATTATTACAGTCTTCTTGAAATCTACGAGTTTTTAGAATGTCTCATACAGCTTGCAACGAGACGGAAGAGTTTTGCCATGGATTGTTTCGAGTTAGGTGTTTCAGTGTTCTGTCAAATTATTATCGCAGTACCATATCTCTTACCTCAAGTTCATCTCCCTTCTACAGACTCTGTTTATAATCCTTCCATCTTTCATCATTCCCTACTTTGGTTAGGACTTTGTTTCTATATGAGCTCTTGATATTCACACAGCTGCGTCTCTTTTTCTCCAAAAACCTCTTTAACATTCTTGTAGGCGATACCTATCATTCCCCTAATGACATATGCTTCTAAACCCTTACATTTGTCTTCCAGCTATTCCTGCTTAGCCATTTTGGAGTTACCATCAATCTCATTGTTTTAGACGTTTGTATTGCCTTTCACCTGCTTCATTTGGTGCATTTTTATGTTTTCTTCTTTCATCAATTAATTTCAATATCTCCCGTGTTATCCAAGGATTCTTACTAGGCCTCGTCTTCTCACCTATTTGATCCTCTAATGCCTTCACTATATCACCTCTTAAAGTTTCTGTCTTGTACTGGATTTCTTTTCCCTGTTCCAGGCAACCGTTGTGTACCTCTCCTTCTGAAACTCTCAACCGAAGGGTCTAGTCGCTATGTTCATGTACGTCAGGTATGAAACATGTTTGTAACTTTTTGTAGAACAACAGCGACCTGATCCGGTTTCCACAGGCGGCACTGAAGTACTTACGGCCAGAAGGCTTGGTTAAGGTATGTAGTGATACACACAAAACTTCCTCGTGAATCTCTCTATTAACCAAAAGCATATCAAAGTCCCTAGAGTAGTTCCTGAGATAGCCTTCATAAATAAAAAGAAAAAAATGGTTGGCGGTCTTCAATTTATGGTATGTATAGATACATACAAACTTTCTCTTGAGTCTATCTATTAGTGGAAACAATGTCTCTGCAATAGCTCCTGAGATTAGCCTTCGTATACAGACAAAAGCAATGCAGTATTTATAATTGTATAGATTATTTAGTGGGGCTCCTAGGAAACACGATACTCATTAGACACTGTTACACTTAAAAGTTAGTAGTCAAATGGCTCAAATGACTCTGAGCACTAAGGGACTTAACATCTGACTTCATCAGTCCCCGAGAACATAGAACTACTTAAACCTAACTAACCTAAGGACATCACACACATCCATGCCCGAGGCATGATTCGAACCTGCGATCGTAGCGGTTGCCCGGTTCCAGACTGAAGCGCCTAGAACCGCTCGGCCACTTAGGCTGGCTTAATAGAGTCACCAATATTCCGTTACTGAATGATCAGTATACATTAAAGATTATGTTCCTTTCGGTACACACCAGACACCCCTTGATACGAGGGAAACAACGTCTTCTTGCATAACGTCTTCACCATCTGTGGGTAGCGTTTGTGGCAGTATTCCCAGTGAATCTCGTTGCTGACCTGCTAAGACAATGGAAGACCTTTGTCTTCCTGCTCGTTGGTCTCTTACAGTTTCATCTACTGTGAGAAAGGCGAACAATGAGTCTAGCTGCGATTAAACTTTCCCATTGGCTGAGAAGTAATCTTTCATTCTCAAAACTTCAAGGGAAGGACAGATAAACTTAATTTCACGCATGCTGTTGCATCGTTTACGAAATACGAGATAAAGGAGGGAAAGGTAATGAAGTTTCTCATCTTGTAATTTCTTTAGGCTGAAATGAAGCCTTTGGCATCTGGATGAAAGTGTACATTTTGCTTTCCGTTTTATGTGCTGCTACACGCACTAGCGTGTACTTGTCCCTCAAAGACCGTTTGAATGAGAATAAACATCTCTGCAATTTTATATGCAGACTTTCCAAAGTCCTCGTTGCAGGAATATATTGCTCCATCAAACAGTCCTCAGGATGTATACCTGTCCTGTTGTTCTAACATGCTGAAGTCTTTCAAATAAATCGATAAATGTTTTTAAAACATTTCTCATTTTACCACGTTTATCTTCTTCGTGTACACTCAGTCCAGATGTATGGAGGACACAACTGTTACAATTCCTCATGCTCTACGTGGAGGAGAAAATATCCAAAATCGGAGACGTTGTCAGATGCAATATATAACAAAATTGGCAAGGCAAATGAAACAAAGAATATTTTGTGATAGAATGTCGTAGTAAACAGCGGTAAGATGCACCTTCTTAGATAATAGAGTGACGTTAGAATTCCACAGCCATTGCTTGATATGCAAAAAGCATAGAATCCTTGTAGATGCTTTACAGACTAGGAAATCAGAGGAGGTGCAATAAGAACCATCCATTTCATATCTAATTAGGATTTATGTGCACAACAATGACCAAACAAACACTTAAGAATAAATTAATTTTAGTGCTACAGAACCATCCATACGAGGGGGAAAAATTCGAAAGCATTTATTGACAGTGATTTAAACTACGGCTGTATATGGTTAACCTTCGCGATAGATAAAAGAAAACCGCAGTAGAAATGGGAGCGGTATGGGTGTTCAATGATTTCAATAACATATTCTCAACTAAAGTAGACAACGAAAGAAATGACATTCAACACCATACGAAGAGGAGAAGCTACATTAGCTGGATGACTTTTTAGCCAACGACAGATTTAGAGTAAAATAGTTGGGATGAAAAATTAGGTCCGGTTATGGTCAGTGTATAATTTAATGTGAGAGGTGAACTGCACCAGAATGGCATAGATGGCGAGAGACTTAAGACAACAGCTCCGTCGACTATGCTTTTGTTGTTAGTGGATTATTAAATTAGATCAGACTACAATGGGTTAGAGTAAACGTTTTGTTACTTAGATAGCTAATAGAAATATCCTCATTGTCGTAGAGTATGTTACAATGATTGTTTTGGATATAGGAATTAACTGCTATACTAAATCATGACAACATTTAACAGTGCACCTGAGAAATATATGTGGAGATAAATTAGGCGAAATGACTAATATTCGACTTCTCGACTGAGTCTGTTGAATGTAAAAGGAGAAAGCAGTAGCAATTCACTGTCATTCTGGTGGATGATGGCTGGCAATTTCTTATTATACCATTACATTGCAAATTACTGTGGGTAGGGCAATCAACTGTTCGTTTTGTTGTGGATTATACAGTAACTAAGTATCTGGCGGTGCCCGGGTAGGTGTTTATTCTATTCTTCTACTAGTCTATCTCCTTCTTCCACCTCCCCATCTCCTCCTCCGCCCTTTATCGGTCTATGTCCTGGTCTTCTCTCTTTCTGTTCACCTTCTGCCCCCCTCTCTGCCTATCTCTTCCTCGTCTCAGTCTATCTCTTCCTCTTTCTTTTCTCTATCTGTCTCTTCCGTCTCTCTGCCAATTTTCCCCTCCCCCTCTCTCAGCACATATCCTAAGCCTGCCTGTCTCCAACCCCTCTTTCCCCCTGGTTGTCTGTTCATATCATGCTTCACCCTTCTCTTCTTCTCTTTCCACATTCATTAGGATGCTGGTGGTTTTTACTCCCTACCTCCAGTATTTCTTTCCAGAACAGTGACTGAAATATTTCAAGGGGGTTAGGATGAACATTTTTCCCGTAGTGTTGTCCACATACGAAAATGTTAAATACATTCCAGCCGGCCGCTGTGTCCGAGCGATTGTAGGCGCTTCAGTCCGCAACTGCGCGACCGCTACAGTCGCAGCTTCGTAATCTGCCTCAGGCGTGTATATGTGTGATGTCCTTAAGTTAGTTAGGTTTAAGTAGTCCCATAGTGCTCAGAGCCATTTGAACCATTTAAATACATTTCATATACGTTTAACATATTTCACATGTATTTCTACACTTATTCTGTACCTTTATCGAATTTCGCCATATAGGGTCATTTTCAGGCAGGTTGATGTTCATGACATCGTATCTGCTGAACTACGTGCTGTACTATGATATAACTTTGCTATTACATACAGTGGTATATGTGAGTACTGCCTTCCAAATGTGTTCTGAATAAGATTAATAGTAAATTAGCAATAAATTGAAATGTCACGCATGATGAGGCAGTTTTTTTTTAGGATTCTCAGTGTTTATTACGTCATATTTCCTGAACTATGTGTTGAAAAAGGATATACAGGATATAAAAAAGAAAATGACACACTTGAAGGTCGGCATGCGATTCCTCCGCCAGATCCAAGATGAAAGTTTATCTAGCAAAATCAAATCGGGTGCATTTTGAAAACACATTTTGAAAACGAGGAGCTGGCAACACTGTTACATCGTGGAGCACATCAGAATGCACAGAGGAACGTGTATCACCCTGCACTACTATACTAGCCGTCGTCGCTCACTGAGTAGACTGCCAGGGCATCGAACCCTCATCCAACACGGAACTATGGTTCTAATCCTCGTCACTTTCTGTTTTTAGTTTTTAGACGTCCGTTTCCTAGTTCCCGTCGTTTATAAGCAGAACATCATTGTGTCACATGGCAGTTGCTTGTAACATGAGAGTGGGATCCTTGAAATTGCATGCATGTTGTCAACTAACTGCACAGTGCACGACCATAACTTGTCCAGCCGAGTTCTTGTATGGCGGCTTCCCGATTGAGTACACAAACGATGAATACTTCGATATGCTTTTTACGCTGGGTGTATCCGATAACCAAGCCGCTGCTGCTGCTCGTATGTATGCTATATGGCTCCCTCAAAGGCGCCATCCCTATAAGAATGTTTTACGTCGCCTGGAGCGTGTCTTCGGTAAACTGGTAACATTTAATGGACAGAGTTCGTCCAAGAACTAGACGGACTCCACAGACAGACGATGTGATTCTCGAAACCGTTCACTAATCACCTCGGCGAAGCAACCGTGACATTGCGAGGCAGTTCCAGATTTCCCGAAGGCTGTTTGTTGGAGTATTGTAAGGTGAAGAGCTGCATCCATATCATTACATGTTAATATCAGCGGCCAGAAGACCGAGTGCGGTATTGTGAATGGTTTTTCCACCAAGTGTAAGATAACGAAAATATTGTAAACAACCTGATATGAAATGACGAATCTAGCTTCATTAGTGAAGGTATTTTCAACCCCCATAATGGCCTTTATTGGTTGGGACACAACTACATGTCACCCATGAACGTGGCATTCTAGACACGCTTTGGAATATACCTGTGGGCTGGAAACGTAGGAGGAGTAGTTTTGGGCCCTTACCTACCGATAGACACGTTAAGTGCGCTCTTTTACCGTACGTTTCTTGGAAACATATTGCTGACACATTAGACAACGTCCCACTTAGTTTTCGCCGACAGCTATGGTTTTTGCATTATGGTGCACTTCCATACTTTGGAATGAATGTGCGAAACTGTTCAAATGAAGTGTTTCCAGGGAAATGGATTGGTTGTGAAGGGCCGATGTTCTAGACTCCACGTTCCCTGGACCTTAATCCACTAGATTTTTATTTGTGGGGTCACATAAAGGAACAAGTTTATAATACTCCATCCCTGAATTTACACGACCTGACAGTTTGCGTGCATGCCGCTTCGGCAGTGGCGGCTGCAGGTATGGTGCGAAAGATCCAGCGAAGTATGATCCACTGACTGGCGAAGTGTTCACAAATCCAACGTGGTCGCTTTGATCATCTTCTCTAAAGTGAACGTTGCTCGTACGTGTACGTGCTTGTTCTGTGAAGAATCAGCATGGACGTAGACGCACAGAACGGAATTATTGCAACTATCATAGTGTGCAATCTAGTGTATCCTACATATTATGATTTTTGTACTTCACTGAATACAGACGATGTTTCTGTATCAACTATTATTTTCTGTTGGCTTTTTATTTTTTGGGGGGAACATGATAGTGGAACGCAAACTATATTTCCAAACAAAATGTAGCAAATCTGCAGCTAACGTCAAAAACTGCAAAAAGTTCCTTGTAGGCAGAGGGCAGACGGAAGGCAGGGATGATGGGAGACAAGCACCTGTAGGGTGCCTCCAGCTTGATGACAGGGTGGGGGCTAGGTTGGGCAGGAGTCGACCACACGAGTCCTGGCCACGACGTCCCCAACACCATTAACTGACCAAAAGCCAACAAGAAGGGACAATCAAGGAAGGAGATAATTGTAATCATGACAATCCATCATGTGAGACAGGTAGGTAGGACAGAAGAGAGACAGGAAACAATGACAATGCGTTATCAGTCACTGCGTCCACCGGATTCTCGAAGTAACCTGTGGGTGTGTTAGCAGTGCACCTTGACAGCAGGTGAGCCAAGCACACCAGGCACATTCGAGCTTAGAGGGGAATCATGAAAACCCTACAGAAGTAATTGGAGAAGAAGGCAGAGTAGCGCGGACGTCGTACAGTCGCAGCATGTTCGTTCTATAGGGGTGGGGGGCAGGGGTGGGGATCGAAAGACCAAACCGCGATTTGTTCCCGTCTGCGTAAAGATAGGCGACTACATCCTCCAGGCGAATGAAACTGTTCATTTCGACTGTGGATGGATGGGCACAGAGGAAACAGGCGACCATTTGCCGCCTCAGTGTCCAGACTTCTCCTGACGAACATCAGTGCTGATCAGGCGATGGGTGTCATTGTTCGTTGTGACCAACGGAGCATAACGGACTCTCCATCAAACCACTCGCATGTAAACGCTGGTTAGCGGCGCATTTTCCACATGGACGTGATACCATATCTTGACTGTTGTCAAGAGGTATGGCTAACGAAGGTTCCGCCATACCGTAGTCCACCTCGTTAATGGATGCTTGATCTCAACATTGTTGCAAGATATGCCCTGAAGTAATTGAAAGTAGATATCCTTCGGACTTTGGGTGTGGATACATAGAAGGTCGGGATGCACGAACCTCCACAAAATAGACAGATGTGTGAATAGAGGCGCAACATGTGTTACCAACACCGGCGGGGAGATGGCCTACCAACACCAGCAGGGAGATGGAGGTCGGCGCGTAAATGTCTAACAGTTGTCATGTGACTGAGTTCCCTGTACCTCACCAATGTTGGTTCATGATGTTCAGATATAAGGCCGCCGCACGACACTGGACGTGGTGAGTCTAAGTCGCACTGTCTCCAGGGAACTTTAAAAGGGTTGCCAGCCATCAGCAAGTAGCCCAAGATAGCTGTCAGGCTGCGACCAATCACTCGCGACATCGGAAGCACCTGTGCTGTGTGCACCTGCTTGGGAACTACAGGGACTTTCAGATAATCCACACACTGAAATACATC
Organism: Schistocerca cancellata; assembly: GCF_023864275.1. Classification (NCBI taxonomy): domain Eukaryota; kingdom Metazoa; phylum Arthropoda; class Insecta; order Orthoptera; family Acrididae; genus Schistocerca; species Schistocerca cancellata. The sequence continues at coordinate 630,917,668 of NC_064626.1, read as the reverse complement.
AGGGGGGGTCAGAGGCGATGTCACTGAATGGTTGTGCAAGTGACTTGGGGGGCAACAGTGAAGTAGACTGCTGTGGTGTGACAGGTGGTGATTGTACAGATGATGCCAATGTTGTGGAAGCTCTGGATGCAAGATAGAGCCACCAATTCCTCTCATGTGAATCCACAGTCAGTTGGCATCACCACAGCTTTGCCAACACTCAAAACACTGCCCATCATGTCTGCATGTACCAGATTGGTTATGGTGATGGCCTCTTTCTGTCACTGTGACAGCAGCAACACGTCATCTACATAGTCATACACCGGAATGTGTATTGCTGTACGGTGAATCCCGACAAGTGCGTTGTGAGACTCTAAGTAAGTGGGTCCAGGGTGAGAGGATAGAAGAGAATCGATAGTGGGCATTCCTGACAGAAGGGATGATGGATTGGTACCAGTATGGCGATGCTAGTCTTAGCCTGGAGAAAGGAGTGGGCACTGGTATAGGGGCAGCCTAGGGTACCATTGAAGTGGGCTGGGAAGTCCATCTGCTCCATGACAACAGAGAGGTAACCCTGTTGCATCCGATCAAAAGTTCTGTCAAAGTCGCTGGCTACGAATGTTGCACGGAAATTGCACATAAACACTAACGAGATCACATCTCGACATTCGTCAGTGGCCATCTGGACATTGATGGGTCTATCCGAATCGTTTGTCAGGTGGGTATGATACTTGGAAAGATCCGACGGCAACGTGTCGCCAAATATGTGCAAATATCTTGTAGATGGCAATGACTAAGGTTAGGGAGCGGTAATGGGCAACCATAGTTCACTGTGATGACTTGAGAAACTGGGATGATAATGCCTTCGCTAAATGCCAGCAGAGCCGTGGCGGCTGTCGTCAAGAGTTCTCGGAACATCGCAATGGCTTTGGTGCCACAAAATCTGGGAAAGCCCAGTTAAATTCCACAAGGAGACCATCCATCTTTTGCTGTCATCACAAGTGATGTCCTCCATCAGATTTTCTAGCTCAATGTCCAATATGGCGCGAGTGGTGTGGGACACAACTAACTCCACCTCAAGAACTTCATGTTGCTTGTCCTGGTAAACGTGAAGAAAATGTTCCACAAAGCCAACCAAGATATCTGCCTGGTTGATGGTCCAATGCCCTTTGTGAGTGACGAGCTGAGAGACCAGGTATTGCCGGCTGTGTTTTCTGGCGTTCACTACATGGTGTATTCCGCCACTCTGTTTCTTCACAGCGGGTCCTGATGACCACTCCCTGATGCGATGTATCAGTGTCACTATGTGAGCCTTGTTTCCTGTTGCGGCTCATCCTAACGTGCAGAGAGAGCAGTTGCCTATCAAGGTCACAGAGCACGGTGAAGCTGTAGTCTGTTATATTGCAGTTTCAGTTGCAGAAGACACGCTGTATTTTAGGCTTGGGGGACTCCAGTCCACCGACGTATGATTGTCGGATATGCTGGGCAGTGGTGTTTGCACCCCATCCAGACCTACGCTGCACGCTGCCTGCAGTCGGGACTGGTGAGGTGTGTGGTATTTGATTTCCATGGCACACAGATGCGTCACGCCACCAGCTGTGGCAGGAAGATGGTGCTGATGTAGATACAATGTTCCGAGAAAGCCAAGGGCCAGTGTTCCGCATCTTGGAGATAGCAACGATGAGCCCCTGAGAGGCATAAAGCCTATCCAGATGACTCGCAGAGTGGCCCATCAGATATGCGTAGCCATGTCGAATCTGCCAAGTGTTACAGAGGGAAAGATTGCAGAAGACAAAGTACACTTCCTGACAGGAACTGAGGTTTGATTGTTGGTCTTTCTGGTGTAAAACACAACTGAAATCTCTGCCAAGCAGACAATCTTAGTAACGAACCAGAAAGAGGGGAGCGATCTCCTCAGAGCAAAATCGAGCTCTTTCCCTTCTATGGTCAGAACCGGACAGGGCATGTGCATTTAATTTACAATGAGGATGCCAGTCGCAGGTGGCAGGCACACTACGTACTCAACTCGACATCAATGTCGCAAACACAAATAATTTCCCTCAGAAGTTTGAGTTTCAAGTGAGGGCTAATGTTGATATTGTAGCCATGCGGTTCGACTAAGGCTATGGCCGACCGCATGGTGGAGGGGGGGGGGGGAGGAGGGGGAGGCTCTCGCTGGCAGGGATCAGAACAGCAGCACGGCGTGTCAGGTGTTCCTGGAATCAGCGCTGCTGCCATTCATTTATTGCTTCTTCACAGGCGCTGCAGGATCTGAGCGTCCTCGATCTGCCAATATCGTCGGAGCTTCGGCTGTGTCCACGCAATCCAACACAAATATCGCTGATGGCGTCTGCAGAACAACCGAGCCGCCAGAGGAGTGGTGTTGTTCTAGGCCATTAGTTTGCACAGGCATCGCTGTCGTCACTTTTGGGTCGTCAGCCAAAGTAACCTTGCTGTCCTCTTCATCTTGAGAAATCACCGAGGTTTCACCAGGGCCATCTGTCATGAAATCCAAGATGGAAGGCAAGGCATCCTGGTAGGAGGTCCTGCAGCTCCGCCCATTGTACCTCTCGGTTATTGCTGCTTGCGCACCCGATCTTCAACATCGGAAGACTGGAGGGTTTCCCGACGTTCTGGCACAAAAGCCATCGTAGAAACGATGAGTGATAAAAGTTCTATCGAAGCATCTGGCACGACGTTTACAGGCACCGATGTTGTAGGAGGAGGGAGGGTTGCAGCCGTTTCCGTTCAGTCGGACTCCGCCGGTAGGCATGTCACTAGTGCCAGTGGCTCTCTTGGTCGCCTATCGGTGACAGGGAATCCATTAGGTGGAGTCTCTCTCAGCATCTCAGAGGGCGGTAGTTGAGTGGTTGCAGGCTTTCCGATCGGAGACCACCCTCCTTGCCACACCTAGAGCAAGTCTTGGTTGGCAGACGTATATAACGACTACGCGACACTTGCGCTGACAGTTAAGTAGGACGGTACATGACAATGAAGATCAATCGTGATCTGATGCACCACATTTAAAATGGAGCATGTACTGAATGGCACCCAGCACTCCACTCTGCGGTGTGACCGTGAACCACGCCGCAGGGCTGGAAGGCCGCTGTGACTTCATCCACCGGCAGCTTGAAAGGTAGCTCAGACACGCGTGTGGTACGAACACGCAGGCCAACATGCGCCCATCGTGACCGTGCCGACGTTGCTATCAGCATGACAAAACCAGACGCCATGCAGAGCAGATTTCAAGATCCTGTCAGAAGCCGCATTGTCAACGTCGTTGACATACATGACTCTACTAAGAATGGAAAGATATATTACCAGCATGTCGGATGGTGGTATCTTTGCATCACGGAGAATTGTTCTACGCCGGCCGTTGTGGCCGAGCGGTTCTAGGCGCTTCAGTCCGGAACCGTCCGACTGCTACGATCGCAGGTTCGAATCCTGCCTCGGGCATGGATGTGTGTGATGTATGATGTCCTTAGGTTAGTTAGGTTTAAGTAGCTCTAAGTTCTAGGGGACTGATGACTTCAGATATTGCTCAGAGCCGTTTTGATTGTTCCACCTGTAACGTTTTTGGTTGTGTATACTCATTCTTAAAGCAGCTGGATATATTTATAATAACAATCAAACTTAGTATAAGTGCGCAAAGTATACAAGGCCGGTTGTGCGCGTCACAGCCTGTAGTTAACGGGACAGCTCCAGAACAGCGTAGAGTTCATGCTACCTGTTGTTCTTGGCCATGCTGCACACAATTACAGCGTTGCCAGAGACTTTTTTTTGTTAAAAAAATCGCTTTCCTATTAAAATTGTTGGTGGGACTAGGTTTTGCTACATATACTTCTGTCTTGAATTCGGACGAGGAATCGCACGCTGTCCGCCAAGTGCGCCATTTTTTTTTCTTCATCCTATGTATGATATATGTGAGTATTGTCTGAAAAATGTACCACGAATAACGTTAGTAGTAAATAACTAATAAATAAAAACGTCGTGCTTCATGCGGCAGTTTCAATGCATGAACAGCAAAAATATAGCAAACGATAAACATTTTTCCTGTCATTATTGCGTGGGGGTTGTCAACGAGAAAAAATTTCGTAAAGATTCGAAACTACGTTTAAAGATTTTTGCAAGTCGCTAAGTGTTCTCATAGTCAAATACTGGACGAATAAAGTGTGGTTATTCACGCGTCGTGACCTACGCAGCTTTTTCACCTCCACATCCATCACCTTGATACGTAACTGGTTCTTACCCCCACAGTGATAGGTGATTTTTACCCCCACAGTGATGACTTCCAGCCAGCAAGTGTTATGTATACAAAGTTCGGGTAAATCGGTCCAGTGGTTTAGGAGGAAGTGTGGAGCATACGTACAGACATACGTACACATATATATCAATTTTTGTGCTAAGTATGGATTAAACAAAACACGTTTATGTCAGCGGGAACTACAACCGTTGAGACACAGCGGGGGACTATTAGTTATGCAAATTTCACATATTTAAGAGATAAGAGAATTGCATGCACCTATAGAGCTCTATAAGGCCGTCATCAATTTCGCTCAGTATTCCCACGATTAATCGGGACACAATAGTGACATTGCACTTTTGTAGCAGAGACGTGATCCTACGGTGCAAATCATATTGTTTCCAGATGAACGACTGGAGCGCTTCACATCGATGGAAGTCTGGACGAGATTTTCCATCCAATAAAATTCTAATGAACTGGATTGATTGGCAACGCATGACTGACATTACATCATGTTGTACTTTTCTGCCGGGTCATGATCTGAAAAGTTTTATTATTCTTAGGCTATGGATTGAAAGTAATCTGAAGAAAAATGAAAGTAATGAGGAGTAGCAGAATTAGGAATAGCGAGAAATGTAACATCGGAATTGGTCACAACGATGTAGACTAAGTTATGGAATTCTGTTACCTTGGAAGCAAAATAACACATGGTGGACGATGCAAATGCTAATTACATATTTTAGCTACTGTCAGTGCTCAGTGGTGGAAAGGATGGACGAAACACAAGTGCGCACAACTCACTACTAGTCTACTAGTCTACGATCGGTTTCTGGAGGTAATACATGAACCAGTGTGTAAAATCTGATAGCATGTGAAGACGGAACAGCTTGTTGAAAAATTGCCTCGGAAGACGTACTTGTGCGATGTTGCGTTAATGCAAGACAGCCTACGATCGGTTTTCGAGGTGGGAACTAATGTGTGAAGTGCAACCCAGCGTAAAGACGTAATTAATCTGATGTGGAGCCTATGGTTGTGTGAAGCATTTTTGTGACTTTAGCAGTGCTCTGGAACTAATGGTTAATGACCACGATTTTTGCTAACGATAGACTGGCTCTGCAAACAGTTTTTACTAAATTTGCAGCTGGACAAGTAAAACAAAATTAGTTGACATCCTAATATTCTACGTTTCTCATTATGCTTTGCTTTTGAATCTAGTCACCTACCACATTACTATGCACTATTCACTGCACAGGCGCTAGATCTTGCGACAGACGAAGAAGAAACCGACTGGGAAAACATCTGCGAGATGCAAGAAAAGCAAGTTCGCTAAAAATCGGTTTCCAGAACTGGGGAGCGGGGGCGGGCAGGAAAACGGGGGGTGGGGGTGTGGGCGGACGCAGTGGATTTTCGTATGCAAATCACACTTAGCATCATCGTGTGCTCTCATGTACATATTGTGGTAGACAATATTCAGAACATTTGTTCCTGCGTCTGCGGTAACAGTGTTACAACACAACTCAAGCCAACTCTCACACGTGACAAAAACGCGTACGTGAGCACTCGCTCGAGGCCAAGTAACAAGTACAGATCCCATTTAATTAAAACCATTTTCATACTTCTACTTAATATGGCTCCCTTTTTGCAACTATCGTGCTGGCATGCTTCAAATTCTCAAATTAATTGAATTCCGACGTCTGCATAAACTGATAAGCAGATTAACACCTCTAATAGAATCAGACGTAAATGAGACCGATAGCCAGCTTCTGTGCGTACTGGACTGCAGCACCCCACAGTGCGATATATGAGAGAAATTACTGTTTTCATCAAAATGGCGACAACCTTTGGAATACGCTAAAAATTAGATCGGGTCCTTGTTCTTCATAGAGGCGCTGTGATATTAAAAAGTCTACCCTGGCGTCGGTTGCCGTCGAGGCGGGATAGGATGCCTCTGAAGAATGGAGGCGTTATCTGCTTTCAGTGACCCGGCAGTTCGTTGAATACCAATTTCTTCAGGTCGGAAGCTTACTGGGGATCTGTTACTCCAAAATCACATAACTCCTGAGCACGGCCAGCTTACCTCACTTAATCTTTGGACACGAACGGTCTCATATTTTCTTTTGAAAGATGCCCACGATTATCGAATTCGGCCTCTGGTACTTGCTGTCTTTAGAACCTTTACAATTTGATGTTCATTATACTGTAGAGTTGTTGCAACCCTCTGGATGCTGCGAATTTCCATCGGAATCGCCACGTGGTAAGAATATACAGCGTATTTAACTGAAATCAGACTTTAATTTGTTTATTACTCGACAAAGCGATCTGTAGACCCGACAGTAGTTGCAACTATCTTGGTCCAGTGAGCAGAATGAGTTAAACCAGTAACATGGTTACGGTCTTTTCCGGAGAGCAGAGATTATTTGGAAGTAACCTCATTAAATGAATGGGCGACGAGAAGGAGACTGGAGTGACTGTGTCGGCAGAGAAGGCAACAGTACATGCCAGCAAAATGCTGAAGAGGTGAGTGAGTCAGTGACATGCAATACTAAACGGAGTGTGTTTCAGATGTATGCTAAAGAGGTGAGTGAGTCAGTGAAATGCAATACTGCCGGACGGAGTGGCCGAGCGGTTCTAGGCGCTTCAGTCTGGAACCGCGCGACCGCTACGGTCGCAGGTTCGAATCCTGCATCGGGCATGTATGCGTGTGATGTCCTTAGGTTAGTTAGGTTTAAGTAGTTCTAAGTTCTAGGGGACTGATGACCTTAGAAGTTAAGTCCCATAGCGCTAAGAGCCATTTAACCCATTTTGCAATACTAAACGGAGTGTGTTTCACATATTGATACACAAGAAGAAGGAACAAAGTGCACACGAAAGAAATCCTTTTGACGATGTGGCTGAATATTACACGATAATTTCTGTAATATTGTGAATAACCTTGCAAAAACTTCCTACTCTTTTTACAAAACACTGAGTTTTAAGGCTATTGCGGTAACTCTGACATTTGGGGTTAAGAGGGACGAGAAAATTAGAAGTGGTCACGAGTCCCAAAGAGACGATATAGTTTCAAGAAGGTCTTGCAACATTTTTTTCGAAAAAAAGATGCAACAGAATTAAGGGGATCTGTAATTTATTCAAATGGTTCAAATAGCTCTGAGCACTATCGGACTTAACTTCTGAGGTTATCAGTCCCGTAGAACTTAGAACTACTTAAACCTAACTAACCTAAGGACATCACACACATCCGTGCCCGAGGCAAGATTCTAACCTGCGACCGTAGCGGTTACGCAGTTTCAGGCTGTACGCCTAGAACCGCTCGGCTACCACGGCCGGATTAATTTATTCAGACGGGACGTGGATACATATACGTTCACTGTGAATAATAATATCACATTAGTAATGTGTGAGGAGTGCTGGTAGCAAATCCCCGGGAGATGAACGACGATGGCCGCTGTGGCAGCTCTCTTGGATGTGGTTTTCAGTTAAATACCGTGTTGACAACCACGCCCGCCTTGGTAACACGATTCGCAAACATTCTACATCTACATCTACATCCATACTCCGCAAGCCACCTGACGGTGTGTGGCGAAGGGTACCTTGAGTACCTCTATCGGTTCTCCCTTCTATTCCAGTCTCGTATTGTTCGTGGAAAGAAGGATTGTCGGTATGCCTCTGTATGGGCTCTAATCTCTCTGATTTTATCCTCATGGTCTCTTCGCGAGATATACGTAGGAGGGAGCAATATACTGCTTAACTCTTCGGTGAAGGTATGTTCTCGAAACTTTGACAAAAGCCCGTACCGAGCTACTGAGCGTCTCTCCTGCAGAGTCTTCCACTGGAGTTTATCTATCATCTCCGTAACGCTTTCGCGATTACTAAATGATCCTGTAACGAAGCGCGCTGCTCTCCGTTGGATCCTCTCTATATCTTCTATCAACCCTATCTGGTTGCGACTATGTTGTCACAGTTTTTTACGAGGTACACCAGTAGACGCCACATGTGGGCTGTATGATTTTCGTTCGGTGGAACGAGGGGAGCGGAGGAAGGGCATCCCTCTATTAGCAACTCACTGTCAAATTCAGATTGACATCTCGATCCTGTAACAATACGGGATAAGTCCAGAAAAAAGGAGACAGAAGTATCGCATACGAAATTGCCATATAGAGATATAGTGCGTACATCGCTCCCTTTGAGAGCACACTTGAGCGTACGCTGTTGCTAACTCCCCTCCCAGTGTCTCTGTCGGAAACACGACGGTGCTGACGCGCCGCTCTGACCTTCAGCTCGCCTTGCCGTGTCATACGGTCAGTTGCTTTTGGCTGTCAAAGTGTTTCCGCGTGTCCGCGCAGAAGCAGGGCACAGCAGAGCGAAGCAGAGCGCTGACCTCGGCAACAGGTAGAGCGGGGTGCGTTCCACTGAGCGCCGCCAAGGCCGCGAGCTGCGCGCCGCACAGAGCGCGCTGCAATCGATGCAGGCCTGGCGCCCGGCCACCTGCCGGAGCCGCAACCAGGGGCCCGCTCGCGCGCCTTCCCCTTCTCAGCGAGCCGCGTCTGCAGGAACACTGCGAGACGCGACGTGCCGAGCGCTGGTGGCAGAAGTAACTTTCATCGCCAAATTACATAGGAAGGAAGGTGTACCACAATGTCAGCAAAGTTTAAATCTCTCTTCGGTGTAATGGGGGAATGAGACTGCGGAGGCATGGTTGCAAACCTGTTTTACCCTCTAAGGTTACTTCCATTGTGTCAAAAGAGGCCGTTTTCGGGTCGTAGACAGATGATACGTTCTTGGGATGATCAAAGAACCAGTTGCTCACCGAGGCGAGGGTTCGGTACAGACAAGGAAACCTCCCCATCGCACCCCCCTCAGATTTAGTTACAAGTTGCCACAGTGAATAGGCCTTGAAAAACTGAACACAGATCACTCGAGAAAACAGGAAGAACTTGTGTGGAACTATGACAAAAATAAGCAAAATATACAAACTGAGTAGTCCATGGGCAGGATAGGCAACATCAAGGATAGTATGAGCTCAGTAACGTCGTGGTCCCGTGGTTAGCTTGAGCAGCTGCGGAACGAGAGGTCCTTGGTTCAAGCCTTCCCTCGAGAGCAAAGTTTAATTTTTTATTTTCAGGCAATTATTTTGCGAAGCTGCACAGGTACACAGAGCAGTATTGTTTACATGATCGTGAGTCAATTATCAAAGTTCAGGCACTCACACATAATCAACTTCGCTCTCCAAAATTCCAGGACATGTTCAGATTTGTTTGGACATATGCAGGATTTGACGGTCTACACACGGAAAAATTTGAAAACGTTAGTAACATATGTTTTGACAGAGCACAGGGAAAACTGTGCAACTGTGAAACTGTTGCATTCATTTGTTGCAGTTTATGTGACAAACTCTTATGTTTTCATCACTTTTTTTGGAGTGATTATCACATCCACAAGAAAACCTAAATCGGGCAAGGTAGAAGAATCATTTTACCCATTCGCCAAGTGTACTAGTTAGGTGCATCGACGACATATTCCTGTCATGTGACGCACATGCCGTCACCAGTGTCGTACAAAATATAACAGACGTGTTTTCCTGTGGAGGAATCGGTTGACCTATGACCTTGCGATCAAATGTTTTCGGTTCCCATTGGAGGGGTACGTCCTTTCGTCTACGAATCGCATGGTTTTGCTGTGCGGTCGCAAAACACAGACACTAAACTTATTACGTCAATGAACGAACGGACAGATCATAACTTTGCGAAAATTAAGAAAGTAAACTTTTTACTCGAGGGAAGATTTGAACCAAGGACCTCTCATTCCGGAGCTGCTCACGCTAACCACGGGACCACGGCGCTGCTGAGCTGATACTCTCCTTGATGTTCCCTATGTTCCGCATGGACTACTCAGTTTGTATATTTTGCTTATTTTTCCATAGTTCCACACAACTTCTTCCTGTTTTCTCGATTGACCTGTGTTCAGTTTTTCAAGGCTTATCCACTGTGCCAAATTATAACTAAATCTGACGGGGGTGCGATGGTGAGGTTCCCTTGTGAGAGTGGGTCACTGTATGTTACAGTTTCCCATCCCCATCCCCTTTCCAAGCTTAACTTGCACTCAAAGTTTTAATGTGACACTTGACGTCTACGGTGATAATTATAAATTAAAACGTTTCAGTATAACAACAGTGTGTTGAAATTGTCACTTATTAAGTATGTTTAGCATAAATACCAAGAAATTGCAGTTGAGAAAAATACAGCGTTATAATAAGCAGTCTTCCATAAATTTGAGAAGAACTATAGTAGCAACAAACTCTAACAACATTCACAAAATCAAAATTTATACTGCATAGACTCAAAGTTTGTATTCACCGTCGTACTTCACTAAATGCTATGACTGCGAAAACAGGTCTCTAGACTAAATTTATGCGACCCTTCAAATGAAGGGACGGCTGTTTTTTCATTTTCACCTAAGTGTGGAAAGTCAGTCTTTGCGTTATTTTTTTCTCTGTGGCAGGAGGAGGGGGAGTAGGAAATTTATTTCTTTCTGTCTTGCGTTATTCAGTTTCCTGCAGTTTATGGTTATTCCTTGGCACTTGCATCGCGTCGTATTTGTTGTTGGCATCGCGTATGGCCAAGCCGTCAATGAGAATTTTTACCTATGTGCAATGTTCTCGAGAGACAGTCAGGACGAAAGACAGTCCACAAGGGCAATAAACAGAAATCTATCCTATGTTAAATACAGTACGTAATTTCTAAAATTCTTTGTCATTTTCGGTCTTGTAGCTTCAAAGTTACTTTATTCTACATACACATGTATGTGATTAGTCTGTTATTCACAATAAAGTGCCTGGCAGAGGGTTCAATGAACCACCTTCAAGCTGTCTCTCTACCGTTCCACTCTCGAGCGACTCGCGGGAAAAACGAGCACTTAAATTTTTCTATGCGAGCCCTGATTTCTCTTATTTTATCGTGATGATCATTTCTCCGTATGTAGGTGGGGGGCAACAGAATGTTTTCGCAATCGGAAGAGAAAACTGGTGATTGAAATTTCATGAGAAGATCCTGTCGTAACGAAAAACGCCCTTGTTTTAATGATTGCCACCCCAATTCACGTATCATGTCTGTGACACCATCTCCCCTATTTCGCGATAATACAAAACGAGCTACCCTTCTTTGTACTTTTTCGACGTCATCCGTCAGTCCCACCTGATGCGGATCCCACGCCGCACAGCTCTCCGAAAGTATGGTAAGAAATCTGCAAATTTATATTTGTAATATATAAGCACTTTGGGTAATTTCTTTGTTTCGGATAGGGGTTCGTGGGGTGGGGGGAGAAGGGAGGGGGAGGGAGAGCGTCATTGCCTTGGATTCGCTAGTGACCTCATCCACCGTTCTCAACACTCACAAGACGATCGCGCCTATTCGTCACCACCGATTTCGTGCAATTTTGTGGTATGCCAGAGATGAAACTGACAGAAATGGCAGCTCCGGATGGCCAAAAGTTTAGAAAATAATAGCATTTTGGCCGCGTGTCACGCGAGACACAAGCCATTTATGTTAGCGCTGTTCTCAGCAGTGGAAGGGCGTATGGAAGGAGTACACAACAGTAACCCGAGAGTCGTCGCATCGAGTCCCTACACGGGAAAATTTTTATTTCCAGTTTTCACTTTTCTTACTTTGCAAATAAAACAGTATAATGCTCAATATTATTTTATTCGTGATGGATGTTGTGAAATTCGCGGTCGTTAATCATAGGTGGCGAATGACACAACCAGCCACAGATATTTCTGAAATGTTTTATTTTAGTGCCATAACCAGTTCCGGGCCGTCTTCAGATGGCTTACATTTTCAGTTACCTGGATGTTTTGATCAACAGCATGTTGTCTGCACTTACATTGCAAAAGAAGATTTGAATGTTTAGAGCAACTGTTTAAGTTTCTCCATTTATAAAAACACGGTGGACTCCTTACACATATTTAGCTATAATGTGAAGCCTTTGTGTTCACTTAACAGAAATTTCAGTAGATGGCTATTTGTTTTGTTATGGTTAAACAAATCGCCATCCACTGGAACTTATGTGACTACAAAAATGGTTCAAATGGCTCTGAGCAGTATGGGACTTAACATCTGAGGTCATTAGTCCCCTAGAACTCAGAACTACTTAAATCTAACTAACCTAAGGACATCACACACATCCATGCCCGAAGCAGGATTCGAACCTGCGACCGTAGCGGTCGCGCGGTTCCAGACTGAAGCGCCTAGAACCTCTCGACCACAGCGGCCGGAAAAGTGACTACAACGTTGTCACATTATATCTAAATAATGCAAGCAGTGTAGTGTACTTTTGTTAGTGAGATAACTTAAAAAGTAGCACTAAATATTCAAATCCTCTTGTAGGACGTAGGTGCAGACTACATGCTGTTGATCGAAACATATAAAAATGATTCAAATGGCTCTGAGCACTATTGGACTTAACATCTGAGGCCATCAGTCCCCTAGAACGTAGAACTACTTAAACCTAATTAACCTAAGGACATCACACACATCCATGCTCGAGGCAGGATTCGAACCTGCGACCGTAGCGGTCGCGCGGTTCCAGACTGTAGCGCCTAGAACCGCTCGGCCACCTCGGCCGGCAAACTCCTATTTTGCTGTAGTTAAATATTATTATTTCCGAATGCGTTTCACCTCTTATATCGAAGCCGCCATCGGTGGGCTTATTTCCTATCCTGCAAAAAGTTGCGATCCTCTTATTTGGGAAGTATCCGGACACTCCCCAAAATATACGTTTTTCATATTAGGTGTATTGTGCTGCCACCTACTGCCGGGTACTCCATGTCAGCGAGCTCACTAGTCATTAGACATCGTGAGAGAGCAGAATGGGGCACTCCGCGGGACTCACGGACTGCGAACGTAGTCAATTAATCGGATGTCACTTGTGTCATACGTCTGCACGAGAGATTTCCACACTCTTAACATCCCTAGGTCCACTGTTTCCGATGTGATAGTGAAGTGGAAACGTGAAGGGACACGTACAGCACAAAAACGTACAGGCCGACCTCGTCTGTTGACTGACAGAGCCGCCGACATTTGACGAGGGTCGTAATGTGTAATAGGCATGCATATATCCAGACCATCACACAGGAATTCCAAACTGCATCAGGATCCACTGCAAGTACTATGACAGTTAGGTGGGAGGTGAGAAAACTTGTATGTCATGGTCGAGTGGCTGCTCAGAAGCCACACATCACGCCAGTAAACGCCAAACGACGCCTCGCTTGGTGTACGGAGCTAAACATTGGACGATTCAACAGTCTAAAACCGTTGTGTGAAGTGGCGAATCACGGTGCACATTGTGGCGATCGGATGGCAGGATGTGAGTGTGGCGAATGCCCGGTGAACGTTATCTGGCAGCGTGTGTAGATGGTTCAAATGGCTCTGAGCACTAAGGGACTTAACATCTCAGGTCATCAGTCCCCTAGAACTTAGAACTACTTAAAACTAACTAACCTAAGGACATCACACACATCCATGCCCGAGGCAGAATTCGAACTTGCGACCGTAGCGGTCGCGCGGTTCCAGACTGAAGCTCGGCCACTGCATCCGGCTTGCGTGTGTAGAGCCAACAGTAAAATTCCGAGGCGGTGGTGTTATGGTGTGGTCGTGTTTTTCATGGAGGTGGCTTGCACCCCTTGTTGTTTGCGTGGCACTATCACAGCACAGGCCTACATTAAGGTTTCAAGCACCTTCTTGATTCCCGCTTTTGAAGAGCAATTCGGGGATGGCGATCGCATCTGTCAACACGATCGAGCACCTGTTCATGATGCATGACCTGTGGTTGAGTGGTTACATGATAATAACATCCCTGTAATGCACTGGCCTGCACAGAGTCTTGACCTGAATCCTATAGAACATCTTTGGGATGTTTTGGAACGTCGATTTCGTGCCAGGCCTCCCGATCGACATCGACACCTTTCCTCAGTTCACCACTCTGTGAAGAATGGGCTGTCATTCCCCAAGAAGCCTTCTAGCACCTGATTGAACGTATGCCTGCGAGAGTGGTAGCTGTAATCAAGGCTAACGGTGGGCAAACAACACATTGAATTCCAACATTACCGGTAGAGGGCGCCACAATCTTTTAAGTCATTTTCAGCCAGTTGTCCGTATACTTTTGATCACATAGTGTAGTACACATTTAGTGTACATTGTTATTTACTTTCTGTGATATTCAGTACATTGTCAGTTTAACACGTGTACACTTTTACAACAGTTAGTTAAATTATAGCATGCCGTTTACAAAGTAGCATTTGAAAAATACATATTTTTAACAGAAAGTCGCCGTGTGCTGGTGGTAGGACTACGCTACAGCATTTCGACAAGGTGCTGCTATTCTGCACGGGTTGTTGAACTACACTTCTATAAATTAAGTATTGAAGACATTCTCCAGAATGTTTTGAAAAACAGAAAAGTGTGCGCAAAGTTTCTCTCTCACACCTTGACTCCCGAACAGAAAACGACTGGTGGAAGCCTGCAGGCACTTGACAGAAGTGCAAAACCCGGACAACTTATTTCTGAGAAAAATAATCACGGTTGACGAGAGTTGATGTTATCCATACGTACCTACCACGAAACGACTTCTGTAGAAATTCACATGGACGGCAACGCTTTGACGTCATAACCGATAGTCAAGCCGGTAGGCTGCGTGAGTTGAACAACATCACATATACGGTTTCACATGGTTGTGTGAACTTAATGTGCGTTGTACTCAAGTGGGGGGATATAATTTAGAGCACTGAAACCACCATACTACTTTTTCTCAATTTTTCACTAACCCAGTCTCGAATGTTTTTGGATTGAGGGGGTTGTGCACTCAAGTCGGCTCCCATTTGGAATAACGTTTAGGTAATACATTTTATAGTTGGTTTCAGAGTGGAAAAGCCTTAGTTTACTGCGAGTCCCTCAGCACACCTTCTTCTAAGCAGATCTGCACGTGAGGCAGTAGGTGCTGAGTGCTTCTGAGCATAAGTCAGTAGTAGGCTATGTAGCTGTCTAGATTTGCGCGGCCCTGAAGCCCCTGAGGCCACACGTGTGGCGCGCGTGACCTTCAGCGCGGCCACCAAGGGTCACGGAGGATCAACTCCGACCAGGCTAACACGAACCACCTTCCGTAAGCTCTCTACGTAACATGGAGACAGCGTGAGTCTGGCCACAATACCACGAATTTTGGAGAGAACGGCTCTTTAGTCCGTGCTCTGGGAAGGCTCAGCGACGTAAGTTTAGCTTCTGGAAATCGCGTTAACAATCAGATGATGAACTTGCAGACAAAACAGTATTGGGGAATATAATACTGCAGTACTAGGTAGCTGAACGACATAAAATATAAAATAAATAATAGACTCGACAAACCACTATCATTTAGACGAATAAGAAGAGGGCTGCTGAATTTAAATGTCGTTGTGCACTCTGTAGTTTGGTGTTTACAGTCTAGATTGTACTTTGAGAAATACTGATCGCAGCGGTCCTCTTATCAGAACGTGCTTATTAATTGCTGTACCGGTGAGCAGAAAGTTAGAAAAAATTAAGGATTTACTGTTAATTCAGCAAGAAAAAAATATAAGTTGTTCCAAACATTAGTGATGAAAATCCTACAAACTGTGAATAATGATAAACTTAGTATTTTTGTAGTAAGAAATCAATGGCCAATAAAGAATATTTGACGCGCTGTGTGTTAGGTATGTGTTTGTAAATAACTGAAGACGAAGTAACTAGTAAGACCCTAGTTTCCTCTCTTTATGTGCAACAGACATCAGGGATTAGAAGATAGTGCGGCAAAATTTTATGCATCGATGCAGTGCATGCACTGAGACTTCAAGTAGTATGCATCGTTGTAGTACATGCACGGAGATTTGAGGTAGTAAGCTTGAACAACTTGCTATGTACTTCAGCTATTCCTGTACGGTGTAAGTTTCTTTATTTCAATAGAAACTACGTATAGCTTTTTGACCATATGCTTCACGTTTCAAACTACTCAGTTTGGTGGTCCTTCACCAACAGTATATTGTTGACCTTAAAGAAGTAGGGTGTAAATAGTGAATATTTATTTACTTACATTATTCGCTATGTAAAAAAATAGATTTATCTCATGTCCAGTTGAACTAAGCTCGAGAGAAACAGCACCGTCAGCAGAGATTGGAAACCGCCACCACAACCAAAGATGGACACTCCAGACGCGGTTTCCGCTGAGAGCTGAGGACGTGACAGTGGTGGCTGAATCTCGCTGTGATCAATGGAGGTGGCCATACTGGACATGAAAGGTGCTCCCTTCAGGATCACTTACACGGTGCCGGCCGAAGTGGCCGAGCGGTTCTAGGCGCTACGGTCTGGAACCGCGCGAACGCTACGTTCGCAGGTTCGAATCCTGCCTCGGGCATGGATGTGTGTGATGTCCTTAGGTTAATAAGGTTTAAGTAGTTCTAAGTTCTATGGGACTGATGACCTCATAAGATAAGTCCCATTGTGCTCAGAGCCATTTGAACCATCTTCGGCTGGTATAAGGTCACTCGACTTTTGGTATTAAAAACTGAGATGAGGTCACAAAAGTAAACAGTTTTCTTCAGTTACTGAAACCAACAAATTATGGAACAAATTTTTCTGCATAACGGCAGAACCAGCAATCAGGTTATGAGTTTGCCTGGTGTGTAACACAGGGGGTGACCTTATTCATTCGACGTAAAAAGAACGGTTGCATGCCATTTCAGCGTCAAGAGGCTGTTTCACGTGATTGTAGCAGACGTGCAGTCTTAGAGAGGAACAACAGCAATCGCTGAGCATGCTTTAATAAAAATACGCATAAAGTATATGCTGTCTCTGTCTTATTTTATAAAGGAAAGCTGTGCCAAAAGTATTATATTAGAACAATTCGCTAATTAGAAAGTAATTTATATCAAAAGTTTTCTTCATTAATACATAATTACGTACAGCGAACGAAATTTAACATGTATCTGTGAGGACTGAAGTGTTCTTTGTGTTAACAGCACTTTGTGTCCTCGGTGCACGCGAAAGAAATACATTACTGTAGTTTCGGTCTTGTCGGTTTTTTTAAAGCTAAAATTTGCGTTTGCTGTGCAGTGTACACTGAAAGTCTGGATACGATATGAACACGATGGATATTTTTAAAAAATCTATTGTTGTGTATGGAATTTGAGAAACCTAGCGGTGATCGTAACTTTCATTATCCACAAATTTTAGTTGGCTTTAATGTTATTACATTTTTAAAACACTGCGGTTTTAAACTCGCCATTTTGGGAAATAATAGCTGTTTGTCAGATTCATCAAATTGGCATCCCATAAATATTTTGCAACTGGTCTACGAAGCAGTATAGGCCCTTAACACGGCAGCGTTTTGAGACTTAGCTTGTTTGACTCAAACAGGAAACGCAGTCTGTAAATTCCTTTCTTTCAAGATCTGCCATCCCCCCCCCCCCCCCCCCCGTTGTTCCTTGAACAATAAAGTACTGTTGTGTTAAAAGAAGCTGGTTTGGTCTAGGCAAGGTGTCTGTTCTTTTGGGCCTGTCAGACACTGCGCAGAATCATCAGCGTGATACATATTATGTAAACTGAACATACAGAGGCGGAGGGAGGAAAGGAAAGTAAAGGAATTACTAATGTCAGCTGCAATGGGACTTCATACGGAATCAGCAGCGACGAGTGAAAATGTGTGGCGCACCAGGACCCGAACACGAGATCTTCTGCTTGCTAGGCAGTTGCGCCAACCGCTGAACCATCAGGACACAATAGTTGTCACAATTGCGCGGACAATCTCGGCGTGCCTTCCTGCTGAACCTCGCTACCACCGAGCATTACTTCTCCACAGCCTCCTAGATGGTCTTGAATCCACCATCTTCGGTGCGGATGCACAATTACGTTCAACCTTCAGCGGGAATAAAAAATTAGCGAGCATGGAGGATATGGACAGGGACTGCGGTTAGCCGAGATAGTCCGCACTAC
The DNA here is from genome assembly GCF_023864275.1 of Schistocerca cancellata. NCBI lineage: Eukaryota > Metazoa > Arthropoda > Insecta > Orthoptera > Acrididae > Schistocerca > Schistocerca cancellata. Next base: position 630,899,455 of record NC_064626.1, on the reverse strand, counting down.
TGCTACTCCTACTTCTACACACGTATCGCCGATTTCTAAAAATGAGTGCGGTTGCTTTGCTAGTGGCAGCACCAAAATACAAGTGGTAAAATAGCGGAAGTAATAGTACATGACAATTCCGTGTGGCTCAACGTCGTGTCTTCCAATTAGACACGTCTGGAAGATTTGCATGTCTCTTCCCTACCCGTGTTTTTGAAGTTGTATTTTTGGCTACTAATCAAAACGTCCTAAATTCAGCTTTCCATCCAAGCCACTAGATAAATTTTGAATGAAAATCACTGGCAATAGTGGCGACTGAAGACTTCCAGTACGAGGATTTAAGTTGTTCTGTGAACATCCTTGTCTACGAGGGCGGAGGGTAGGACAAAGTTAGGGGCACCTCATTGCCCTTGGTGTAGGAAACTTCTCCTAAAAGGAGAAAGAATAAGCGGCGATCAATGGCATTAGCATGCAGAAGGCAGCGCAAATCGTTGCTTTAACGCCATTTAAGGCGTATCTACAGAACACATGGGCTGTAGGTTGAAAAATATTATGATGATCTCTGCACTGACAAATGAGTATAGATCAGTCCCCAGATCGGATCTCCGGGAGAGGACTGCCGATGCTGAGGTAACTACGAGAGAAAGAGTATCGGTTTCCGCCAGCAATGGAACCATAGTGACATCCAAGCCAGCAATGGAACCATAGTGACATCCAAGCCACTAGATAAATTTTGAATGAAAATCACCGGCAATAGGCTGTAGGTTGAAAAATATTATGATGATCTCTGCACTGACAAATGAGTATAGATTAGTCCCCAGATCGGATCTCCGGGAGAGGACATGCTAGAATCATCTTGTTACAGAACCACTGTTCAAAACATACTGGCAGTTTGTCTTGACCAGTAGTACTGTAAACAAGATGACTCTTAAAATGCGTAACATGTTTTATATATGTGGAACGATACTGGTGCTGATTTTGTGTTTAACTTTTGACAATGCCACTATGGCTCCATTATATTAGGACATGTTTTTAAAGCAGATCTGAAGATGTTCATTGCTGATCGAAACCAATAGTCTGAAGACCAATCAAGTTTGTGATAATAGACGCAAATGAAGAAATTTATTCTATACTTTCTGGGTCAGTCTTCTGTTCCCGACCATGTCGCAGCTTATGAGACGAGTATAGGTCATATAATGAGCATCATAAATGAAAATCATCTATAAGATAATTGTAAGAAATAAAGTAATACTAGTACTTCGGCTGTGACATAGGACGAAATTTGGAGAATGAAATTGGTAACAAGATCCAAAAATTTATCGCAATTTGTGGAACAAGTTGAATGATACTACCGGGAAAAAAAAAACACGCAAGAGACGCAGATGGTGTTTTACAAAGTCATGGCAATATCTAATACGTTCTATAGATCTGAAACCTGGGTTTCTAATCAAAAACACATGACAGGATCCAGTGTGCGGAAGTGTGTTAAAGGGTGCACCAGAAAAGATCACTTCAGGAGTGAAGACAATGCAAATAACTTACAAGCTGACTCAGCGCAGAAAGAAATAGATCTAAACAGAAACAGGGGGGGGGGGGGCTATGGAGACAGAAACTAGAGATGTAAAACTAATTCTCGATCACCGACCTAGAGGGAGAGAACAGAAGGAGAGGCCATGTAAGAGATGAGTGGACTTTGCTTACCGGAACAACTGAAATCACCTAATTCATGAAGGAAGAAAAAGACAAAGAAAGAAATGAAATCAACAGAAGCAGGAGATGGTGTAATGGCAATAGAATTCGTTCTGAATAGAAATATGGGTCGGAGAGTGAGCTGAGTGAGTTACTATGATCAGTTTAGCGATAAGATTATTCTCATCGGGATCGACAACGAACAACAGTCGTTTCGATGTACATCACAAGTAGAACATGAAGAGGTGGAGAAAACTGAATAGGTACTACAGTATCTAAAGGATATGAAAATCTGATGAACGTGAGGAACTGAAACGCTGTAATAGAAGATGGAAGGCAAAAAGTTGTGAAAGAATATCGGCCCGATAAAGTGAGTAAGAGAAGAGAAAGACTAATTGATTTCTGTAATAAATTTTCAACTAGTAATAGCGGATACGCTGCTTTTACGGCGCGCTGTTCGTCTTACACCTACATAGTTACGTTGCACACAATTCGGAGCCCATAGCGACAGAGGGCTGCACATATGTTCACATATAGAATAAAGAAGTGAAACGTTAATACATTTGTTTTGTTTAAAAAATTTTAAGAGTTTCCACGTAAAAAATTCGGCACGCCCTCGTACTTCAATTGACTAACAAAAAAGGAAATACAAAATGTTTAGGAAAACAAATGGGACTACAACAATATAAGTCGCTTAGTGATAACCACATGGAAATAAAAGTGAATTGATTGAAGAAACAGAGTGAAGTAAACAGAAAAAAGGTAGTCGGAAGGACACAATCAGTATACAGAAAAATGAAAACAACCTTGTCTGAAATTGATTGAAAGGCGTGAAAATTAAGAGTAAAAGAGAAATTCCACTACTAGACGGAAGGAAAGAGCCGATAGGTGGAAAGAAAACACTGAAGGCCTGCGAGGAGAGGAAATGATGAGGTGATAAAGATAAGATGGGAGTCGGTATGGAATATATAAGGGATCCAGTGTCGAGATCAAATAAGGCGGAGTCCATAAGTAACATTCGTTTTGAATTTGTAAAATTATTGCGGAAACGATTACTCAAGTTGGTCTGTAGACCCTATGAAACTGGAAGTAAATCTATACACTTGCAGAAAAATATCATCCACACAATCCTGAAAACAAGAAGGGAGATAAATGGGAAAACTATCGTACAATCAGCGTAAAAACTAGCTCATGCTTCAAACTGCTGACAACAATTGAAAATCTGTGATGCGTCAATCACTTTAGCTTTAGGAAAGGTAAAGGCATCAGAAAGGCATTTCTGATGTTGCGCTTCATAACTGAAGGAAAGCTTACGAGCAATCAACGGACTTTCATTACATTTGTTGACCTAGAATTAGCGTTCGACAATATAAAATGGTGCAAAGTTTCAGGAAAATGGTGTACGTTTCAGGGGAAATCGGGTAATGTACAACGTATACAACACCCAAGAACGAACAAGAATGAAAGATAAAGAACATAGCGCTCGGATTAGAATGGTGTAAGACGTAGATGTAGTCCTTTACCCCCCTATTGAGTCTATACAGCAATGATGAAAGTGAAAGAAAGAAAGAAATGTTCGTGAGTGGAATTAAATCACATGGTGAAAGGATATAAATCATCGAATACGCTGATGAGTTTGCTAGCGTCGGTGAGAGCGAGGAAGAATTACACAAAGTACTGAATGGAACGAACATTCTATTGAGCACAGAATATGGATTGAGACTAAACAGAAGGAAGAGGAAGTAATGAGGAGTAGCAGAAATGACGTTAGTGAGAAACTTAACATCAAAATTGAGACTACAAAGTGGAAGAAATGAAGGAATTTTGCCACCCCGAAAAAAAAGAACGTTACGGACGAAGCAGAAGGGCGTAAAAAGTAGGTTAGTACAGGCAATGGAGACATCCTGGCCGAACGAGGTCTTCTAATATCATGCTTTAGGTCTAATATGAGAAATAATTTTCTAAAAATATGAGTATGGAGCTCAGCACTGTACGGAAGTGACTCATAGACTTAGAGGGAAACAGGAGAAGATGAGAATCGAAGCGCTTGAGATGTGAGGCTGTAGAAGGTTGTTCAAAATTAGGTAGACAGTAAGATAAAGTATGAGATGTTCCTCCATAGAATCGGAGAGGAAAGAAACACATGGAGCACTCTGAATAGAATGATAGGATATTTGTTAAAACATCGGGGAATAATGTTCGTGGTGCTAGAGGGAGCTATCGGGGGAAAAATCTGTGAGGAAAGACAGAAATAAAAAAAAATGTATACAGCTAATAATTGAAAACGGAAGTGCTATACTGAGATGAAGATGTTGACACAGGAGAGGAGATCGTGGGGGGGGCCGCATCAAACCAATCAGAAAACTAATGAAGCCCCCCCCCTCCCACCAATCTCTATCCCACTAAAGAAGCCCTAACAGGGAAATGGATCCTATAGTTTAACGTCGAATGCGAACCGCATGCTGCTCTTGTCGAATATCAACATCTTTGACAGGTGAAGGGTAGCTTGATGGCAGATTGAAAATTGTGTGGTTCGATTGGAATTTAGTTTAGCTACCTTTCAGCTTCCAGTAGTTCGTTTCACCACTAAAATACCAGGCCCGACTAACAGCAGCGGAAACAAGCAATTTTCACTTTGAAACATAATGTCAGATCTAACCTGGTACTGGACTGGAGCTCGAATCCGGAACCTTTAATGTTACAGCTACTCCCCAGGTAAGTTCTGTGTTCGATTACCGGTTCGGCAGACAAAATATGTAAGAAAATGCGTAGTTTTTGCATTAACCGATCTTTCGTGTTAAGCGTCTTCGTGTTAAATTCCTTCTCTCTTTAAAAATGGTCAAAAACTGAAAGGTACAACAGTCTTACTTCTACATATTTCCCCTCCCCCTGCCTACAGTTATCTACTTTTATTACTATATCTCAAAATTATTCACGAAAAGACTTCAGTTAAATGTTATGAAAACTGTTAAGGCCCAAAGGACTATGGCATCGATACATTACACACGTTAAAGATTTTTCGTATTATTGTACACTGAATTACGTATCAGTTGTCAAACGTTGAATTTTTATCACAAAATGTTTCAGAACTGCGTTGTCTCAATATCATGTCTTAAAAGTTTTGAGCACTTGACAATGAGATAACGCAGTAACGGAACATGTGGTAAAAAATCACACGTTTGACAGTTGGTGCGTTTTTTTATCAGTGACGTTTCAGTAGTTGTACGATGGCTTCACAACAGATAACTCAGGCTGTTCATCCTTACAACTTGGCCGACAAAATAGGAAGCCTTGTGCGGAACTGAAATAAGGAAAATAAAACGTTCAGACAAGAAGAGAATATGAACTTTTGAAGGGTAGTGCTACAGAAGTAAGCTGACGACTGGATAGAGTGATTGAAGAACTAATGAAGAGGTGCTGAATGAAAATGGGTAAAAGGAAATTTGTTGTACAGGAGGTGCTCAATGAAACTGGGGAAAAAGGAAATTTATTGTACAACTTGATTAAAAGAAGGGATGAGTTTATAGCTCATATCACGAGGCGTCAAAGGACACTTAGTTTGGTAATGGAAGGATGTGTGGTAGGGTAAAAATTATAGTGAGAGACAAAGGCACGAATACATAACCCGACGGAAATGAATGTTGGTTGGAATCGCTGTGCCAAAATGAGCAGCGTTGAGAGCTGCATGCAAACAATCTTCCGATTGAAGACAACAGCAACAATGACATAGAATCACCAAGACACACAACTCTATACACAAATAACGGAGGAACAAATGGCTCAGAGCAGAATGGGACTTAACTGCTGTGCTCATCAGTCCCCTAGAACTTAGAACTACTTAAACCTAACTAACCTAAGGACATCACACACATACATGCCCGAGGCAGGATTCGAACCTGCGAATGTAGCGGTCGCGCGGTTCCAGACTGTAGCGCTTAGAACCGCTTGGCCACTCTGGCCGGAACGCAAGAACAGATGAATAAATATGTGACATACACTATGTGATCAGAAGTATTGGGACACTTGGCTGAAAATGACTAAAAAGTTCGTGGCGCCCTCTGTCGGTAAAGCTGGAATTCAATATGGTGTTGGCCCACCCTAAGCCTCGATGACACCTTCCACTCTCGCAGGCATACCTTTAATCATGTGCTGGAAGGTTTCTTGGCGAATGGCGGCGTATTATTCACAGAGAGCTGCACTGAGGAGAGGTATCGATGTCGGTCGGTGAGGCCTGGCACGAAATCGGCGATCCAAAACATCCCAAAGGTGTTCTATAGGGTTCAAGCCAGTCCATTACAGGGGTGTTATTGTCGTGTAACCACTCCTCCACAGGCCGTGCATTAGGAACAGGTGCTCGATCGTGTTGAAAGATGCAATCGCCATCCCCGAATTGCTGTTCAACAGTCGGAAGCAAGAAAGTGCTTAAAACATCAGTGTAGACTTGTTCTGTGGTAGTGCCACGCAAAACAGCTAGGGGTGCAAGCCCCCTCCATGAGCAACACGATTACACTATAACACCACCGCCTCAGAATTTTACTGTTGGCACTACACACACTGTCAAATGACGTTTACCGGGCATTCGCCATACCCACACCATGCCATCGGATCGCCACATTCTGTACCGTGATTCGTCACTCCACACAACGTTTTTCCCCTGTTCAAACGTCCAATGTTTATGCTCCTACCACCAAGCGAGGCGTCGTTTGGCATTTGCTGGCGTGATGTGTTGCTTATGGGCAGCCGCTCGACCATGAAATCCAAATTTTCTCACCTCCCGCCTGTCATAGAGCTTGCAGTGGATCCTGATGCAGTTTGGAATTGCTGTGTGATGGTCTGGATAGATGTCTACTTATTACACATTACAACCATCTTCAACTGTCTGCGGTCTCTGTTAGTGAATAGATGACGTCCGCCTGTAGGCTTTTGCGCTGTACGTATCCTTTCACGTTTCCACTTCACTATCACATTGGGAACAGTGGATCTAGGGGTGTTTAGGAGTGTGGAAATCTCGATTACAGACGTATGATACAAGTGACACGAATCACCTGACCACGTTTGAAATCAGTGAGTTCCGCGGAGCGCCCCATTCTATTCTCTCACGATGTGTAATGACTACTGAGGGCCGGTCGGGGTGCGAGCGTTTCTAGGCGCTACAGTCTGGAACCACGCGACCGTTACGGTCGCAGGTTCGATTCCTGCCTCGGGCATGGGTGTGTGTGATGTCCTTAGGTTAGTTAGGTTTAAGTGGTTCTAATTTCTAGGGGACTGATGACCTCAGAAGTTAAGTCCCATAGTGCTCAGAGCCATTTCTGAACTACCGAGGTCGCTGATATGGAACACCTGGCAGCAGGTGGCAGCACAACGTACCTAATATGAAAAACGTATGCTTTTGGGGGTGTCCGGGTACTTTTGATCACGTAGTGTAGATGCTGTCCTGCAGGAACAGCTCTGCACAGTGTCATTGAAACTGTACCAATGCATTCAGTGAACCCATACATGAAAGTCATATTGGTCAACACTGCTGTGTTTCATCGTTAACTAACACTGGCTGAAGAACGAACCTGAGATGGAACTGAACAGTGTTGAATGCTCAACTGCGAAGAGAAAAGTGGAGATTTAAAATAACGCGTATTTATATTGAGCGATTCCGTGCCTAGAATTGGTACAAGGTAAGGTGAATTAGTTGTACAGCTGAATGCTAGTGGGCTCAGGGCTGAGGTCGCAACATCTTCGGTCCTGTTAAGTGACCAGTACGGCCAAGTCGAGGTGTAAAAGCGTTAGCATGGCCAGGTGAAGGTAAATCCCAAAATGGGGAATGAGGATGGCTGTCGCTCACTTAAGAGGACCAGCTATGCAGCCAAAATGGCGTACAGTGAAACATGTTTCTAGCAGCTCTTTGAACTTCAATAATAAATCACTGTTCCATAATAAAGAAAATCTGAATAGATGGGTGACCTCATAAAAATGAGGCACACGAATGACACAACGATATCTTCAATATATTTTTAAACAACAGGAGTTAGTATTTTACAGTGACTAAACGTTTTCGCAATAAACTTTCGAATTAACAACTTTTAATCGGTTCATGCGATTTCAACAAATGATATCTCACATGATGATATTGTACGATAACTGTCATACCTAAAATCTACATAACTGTGTCTATTTTGTTGCTGATTAGTCACGTTTTTCATATCTTTTCATTATGCAGCTGTTTGTCAGAACATTGTATTCTCCACAATAAAGCAGCAACTGAATGCAGCTTGAATACCTCATATTTTGCCATACTCGTATATTTATTTAATAAATATGTTACTATTTTTGTTATATATTTATTTGATTATTGATTACAAATGCTAATACAAAATCGCTATAATTTAAGAACTGGTCAATCGCATGTGTTTGCTGTCACTCCTATTAATAAAATGCTTCTGTCAAGTAGGCCTAAATAATTGTTTAAACAATATTTGTCGACAATCTGTTGTCATTTATCGTGAGTACATTTGTGCAACAATACTAGTTTCTTTATTTATGAACAAACTATTATTTATACTTATTGTGAATAGTCTGAGTTCAGTGAATATTTATAACATACTGTTGTAATCCATAAGTTTAGTGCGAGGAGTGGTCAGGTTGAGTCTATAGAGTCTATAGAACTTAAGAACGATGTACCAGTATCTTGGTGGGGATGACCTGTGGCCAATAAAAAAGCAGGCAGTGGTGGAATACTATTGAAGTCAAGTGGAGACATACTTCTTTCGAGACAAAAGCTCAAGGGACGATTCTGGACACATTCTGTCGAGATCTTGAAGAGGACACTTCTAAAAAGTTATGAAGGATGGTTGACTTGCCTGTGGTAACGGGTATTATTTGATCATGTAGGTGATTGATTCTGGGGGCTGAATGGCTGCTACCCATACTTTAACTTTGAAGGAGCTTCGTATTTCTAAATGTCGAAGTGTGCTCGAGTGTAGGGGCCTATCATTTTCTGACAGCGTTACAGAACTGAGAATGTGTGATGTGTGAGTTTCTACTGGTCATCATGTGTGTATTAACTTGTAAATCATCATGTTGAGTCTGAATTGTTTTGAGCTGGTGCATTTTTGGTGCCTTGTATCTCAAACTGGACTTAGGTTTTGTACATGTTGGATGACTATTTAGCTTGGGGAGTCTGCTACCATTCCCGGAACACTCTCAATGCAACTTTATTGCATTTGATAAGGGTAATTTCTGTCTGTATTTTAGTCGGAAATTGTAGGACCATTTTCCGTTTACTTGAGATGTACTTTCTTGAATAAACATTGTCCAACACAATTCTGTATCAGTTACATGAATTACAGATGTTACAATAGAACCCTGCTTATTAAATTAATTCATTTATCTCTTTTATATTTCTGTGGAGTTAATGAACTCGCAGTTTTAGCCACTGCATAGACTATTGGACTACGGGATGACAGCTACAGGTTATTATCTACAGAGAGTTAGGTGCTGGGCGTGGAAGCAGATGCGAATGGCTCGACCGTATGACTACATCGAGATATTCTTTTTAAACAAAGCAGTGCACAGGAAAATTATGTGAGGTTCGAGCAATATCTAGGAAACTCGCAGTTGTATTGCTCGTATTGACTGCTGGGTAGAGAACAACTACACAGCTGCATAGAACTGGTAGGTAGTGTTGCAACATTATTTTTGTAAACAGCAGGGAGCATGAGTGAATGGAACAAGTTTGTTTCCAAACAAGACACGCCCCTTGTACCATCGACACCAGCACCGTTGTGTAAGTATTTTCAGTGCAATACAAATATAAATCGGGGCCAGAAATTTAGATACTCTCTAACGAGCCACCAGAGATTAGAAGCCCGTTATACTTAAATATTCAGAGAACATCCTTGAAGACCCTCCGCCATATACAGGGTGTTACACAAGGGTACCGCCAAACTTTCAGGAAACATTCCTCACACACAAGGAAAGAAAATATGTTATATGGACATGTGTCTAGAAACGCTTACTTTCCATGTTAGAGCTCATTTTATTACTTCTCTTCAAATCACATTAATCATGGAATGGAAACACACAGCAAAAGAACGTACCAGCGTGGCTTCAAACACTTTGTTACAGGAAATGTTCAAAATGTCTTCCGTTAGCGAGGATATATGCATCCAGCCTCCGTCGCATGGAATCCCTGATGCACTGATGCAGCCATGGAGAATGGCGTATTGTATCACAGCCGTCCACAATACGAGAAAGAAGAGTCTCTACATTTGGTACCGGGGTTGCGTAGACAAGAGCTTTCAAATGCCCCCATAAATGAAAGTCAAGAGGGTTGAGGTCAGGAGAGCGTGGAGGCCATGGAATTGGTCCGCCTCTACCAATCCATCGGTCACCGAATCTGTTGTTGAGAAGCGTACGAACACTTCGACTGAAATGTGCAGTAGCTCCATCGTGCATGAACCACATGTTGTGTCGTACTTGTAAAGGCACATGTTCTAGCAGCTCAGGTAGAGTATCCAGTATGAAATCATGATAACGTGCTCCATTGAGCGTAGGTGGAAGAACATGGGGCCCAATCAAGACATCACCAACAATGCCTTCCCAAACGTTCACAGAAAATCTGTGTTGATGACGTGATTGCACAATTGCGTGCGGATTCTCGTCAGCCCACACATGTTGATTGTGAAAATTTACAATTTGATCACGTTGGAATGAAGCCTCATCCGTAAAGAGAACATTTGCACTGAAATGAGGATTGACACATTGTTGGATGAACCATTCGAAGAAGTGTACCCGTGGAGGCCAATCAGTTGCTGATAGTGCCTGCACACGCTGTACGTGGTACTGAAACAACTGGTTCTCCCGTAGCACTCTCCATACCGTAGCACTCTCCATACAATGACGTGGTCAACGTTACCTTGTACAGCAGCAACTTCTCTGACGCTGACATTTGGGTTATCGTCAGCTGCACGAAGAATTGGCTCGTCCATTGCAGGTGTCTTCGTCGTTCTAGGTCTTCCCCAGTCGCGAGTTATAGGCTGGAATGTTCCGTGCTCCCTAAGACGCCGATCAATTGCTTGGAACGTCTTCCTGTCGGGACACCTTCATTCTGGAAATCTGTCTCGATACAAACATATCTTGCCAAGGCTATTGCCCCGTGCTAATCCATACATCAAATGGGCATCTGCCAACTCCGCATTTGTAAACATTGCACTGACTGCAAAACCACGTTCGTGATGAACACTAACCTGTTGATGCTACGTACTGATGTGCTTGATGCTAGTACTGTAGAGCAATGAGTCACTTGTCAACACAAGCACCGAAGTGAACATTACCTTCCTTCAATTAGGCCAACTCGCGGTGAATCGAGGAAGTACAGTACATACTGACGAAACTAAAATGAGCTCTAACATGGAAATTAAGCGTTTCCGGACACATGTTGTAGTGGGACGTGAAATTGAAGTGTCCCCCATCCACCAGTGTCAGCCCAGTTTGCAGGTGAATATAAGTTTAATTTACTGTTTTGTTTATGTATTTTTGTAATATTTGTAATAGCTGTGAATTATCTAAAGTTTTGTATTTATTTTTTATGTTTCATGTACGGAAAGGGCGGCGCAACGAACGGAGACAGCATCTTCGCTGCCGGGACCAGAGAGAAAATTGCTGGCCACTATACGTCGCGGGTCGACAGCCAAAGAGCAACAGAAGATCCTGAAACCGAGTTGTTGCGTCGTACTTCTAAAAATCAAAAAATTGAGAATTTGTAATGTTTGTACAACAATGACGTCATAGAAAGTTTAATCATGTTGTAAATGTTCAGTTCTGTCTTGTCAAGGCTCAGGTTCACGTCTATATGTAGGAAGATAACTAGTGGATGCTACAAAAGTTTAAATACGTATTCTGAGAATTTATTTATGAAGAATTATGTGAATGAATTAATAATATATTTGACAAGATTATTAATTTTTGACAACGTTCATCGCGAGTTTGAATCTCGAAAGTTTATTGAATGTGGTTCTAATATTTATTAAATCAGATAACGTGCATCAATATAATATCTGAGGAGAAACAAACGACATCTAAATTGAAAAAGTTTGCGCAAACTAATTGGACTGAGTGACGTAATTCTGCGCATACGACTCAAATGATGTTTTACAGTTTCGTTCAAGAACCATTCTGAGACAATTTAAAAAGAATATAAATAATTTTGAAGTGTGTTGTAACTGACGTAGGTGACGAAGTCTACACATGGTCATATGTCAAAAGAAAACCATTTATACAAAACTTACGTCGTTACACTACAATGTCCACATAACATCTTTTCTTTATTTGTGTGTGAGGAATGTTTCCTGAAAGCTTGGCCGTACCTTTTTGTAACACCCTGTATACAGCATTCATAGTGGAAAAAAGCTCGTAAGCTGTCAGGGATCACAACTGAGATCGAGAGGCGCCTCTGCAGGGCCAGCGCAGAGTGGAGTGTGGAGCGCGGTAGTGGGAGGTGGAGGAGTTTGGGTGGGAGAGGAGACGTTGGCATAGCTGGCGGCGCGCCTGGCGAGGCAGCCGTGCCGGCCAGGAATGTTGCGCGGGCTGCCGCCTCCCCAGGGATCGATGCTCTCACGTGTCACGAGACGCGTAAACAGCCTCGTCTCGTGTGGCGCGCTACGCACACACCGGGAGCTGCAGCGAGCGCCTCGCTGAACGCCCACGCCTGCCGCTCGCGTGACGAACCCGGATGCGAGTCGGATAGCCGTTGATAGGAGACATCGCGACACGGGCATTAGAGGGTTCCTGTCTGTCTCTTCGAGACTGAGGCAAAGAAGATGGAAGATTAGGTTCAAAATGGTTCAAATGGCTCTAAGCTCTATGGGAATTAACATCTGAGTTCATCAGTCCCCTAGACTTATAAGTACTTAAACCTAAGTAACCTAAGGACATCACACACATCCATGCCCGAGGCAAGATTCGAACCTGCGAGCGTAGCAGCAGCGCGGTTCCGGACTGAAGCGCCTAGAACCGCTCGGCAACAGAGGCCGGCATAGAAGATTAGGATTCAACGTCCTTTAGATGCCATGATTTTTTCAGAGATGGATGGGAAAGTTGAGAGTGAAACGAAATCGGTTGTGACCCTACCAACTGAGTCAATTTGTCGAGCAAGCGACGGATAATTTAATCTAAATTTGACTGAGTAGCAGGTAGTGGCGACCGGTGATTAAGTGCTAATTATCACACTAAAACTATGCCGTTTCTCATTGAATGGGAGCCGGAAATTGCACAAAAATTACGCCATTTCACTTCGAATGAGTGCAGGTACGCAAATGAAACTGACGAAAACGTGTTGTGTGACGCTCTCTCCGTGGTAACTACAAACTAGTCTCGAGTGCTGAAACAGTGGTCAGCTACACTACGATCAACTCCGAGAAGGGACGCAGGTGTTTGTTTTTGACTGTGCATGCTCTGATTGGACATCATCCTTGCCAGCACTAAGAGTCACACCACCAGGTCGGTATCCTACATTGAAAGTGCTAGTAAAGTATCGTTCAAACCGCATGGTGAATTCTCTAAATGCTCTGCTGCCAAAGAGAACTTTTTCCACTAAATCTTTTGAGAAAAAGTGAGAGTTAAAGAGTTAGGTAGACCTGCTCGATATTTAAATGGAACAAGGGGAAGACGTGTGACTGGGCTCACCGATATCGCTCACACTGTATGAGCAGATGCAGGTAGATAACCCTTTCAGCTTCGTATAGTGTTTCTCCTGAGAAGGCCGTAGGAAAGGTAAACCGTTCTCTAAGGATGTAGACTAGATATGAGGAATTTTTGAGCAGTATTTGATGTATAGGTGCTGTGGCGCAGTGGTGAAGTGCATAGACTGGAAATTTGGCGGATCGGGTCCAATTATCACCTCGATTATCTCTGCTTCAATCCTTTTCTTTTCGTTTTATTTTATTCCTCACATGTTGAGCTACTAATTATAAAATGTAAATATATTTCAATAGCTTGCTTTAAATTTGTAAAATTAATAATGCAGTTGGCATTACAACTCTTACAATTCAAAAGACTATAGGTGATGGTAAAAAAACAAGTATGTGAGGAAATTTAATATGAAAGTGTATGAAAAGTGTTGGAGCTGCAGTTGTAATGTTCTCAATGCATTTTTTCTTTCAATATCTGTTATTCGGGAACAGTGATGCGTTGGTTATAGAGGGGGCGGGGTGATGTGAATTTTATACGTTAATAAAAGAAAGGTAGCTGAAATCACAAACATATAAACAGCATACTTAATGTTCATGCGTTTGGCAAACACAACAATATTATGTCTTGCCTGTCATGACGATATAGTGAAACGCAATCTCTTTTTAATTCTAATATTGTAGCACATTGGTAAAATTTTGCTGAAATTTTTTCTTTATTTTTAGTACGTTCCTACAGTTTAGGTCTGTCCTACTGATTGTGACACTAGTTTTGTGGGAACTCCTACATTTTCACTCACGAGCACGATCACAGTGGCTGCCAGTCAAATATAACGCGAAGAGAGCATTATGATATAATATACCACTGCTGAATTTTTGTACAGTAAGCTTTCATTGATCACAGCATATTTAATGGTCTGATTTTTTATTGTATTTAACTATCAACCAGCTGCTAATGCACTGATTCCCTGCTGCTTCCGTTCGTCAGGATACCTGAAAATGGTGTAAGACTGAAATTATAGATAGTTCACAAAATAAAGAAGAAACTGACTGGCGCCGGTGATAGCGAATTACGTAAACGCAGGTTCAGTGAAGATCGTCCTTTACTCTTCTATCCACTGCATCGCCTATGTATGATGCTTAGGTTTAAGCACTGCCGACGTTGGCATAATACCGGATATAAGCCTTTCTTGGGCATTATCCTACCAACTTCCTTACCGAGTACACACCGGGAACTCGAATATTTAGTTTTCCAGTAACTGCTCTGCGTTCTTCTCAGATTTCACGGAGTTTCTACCGTGATGGGGTGGCAGTGGTATCTTAGGGGCAGTAGAAATTTGAAATTGGGATTTGTCTAACGTAATATTTCTACAGGAAGGATTTTTCGTACTCTTTTGGGTACTACATGCTGTGCTGACTACGCGGTCAGTTATTCTATATACGGTTTCAAGACACATTATGATGTGTACGGATAAAATCCATGTAACGTTAACTCAACTCTCCACGATTAACGTACGGTATATTCCTCGTTATTTGCGTATTTAGGTTGTCCTCAAAAATATCGTGGTGATTTATTTCCCTGAATCTTTTCAAATTCAAGTCCTTCAAGCCTCGTGACCTTATTACATAAAGTTCTTCTTGGTTGTACGCCCCGTCACGAGGCAACGTTTCGATTACCATTGACAGTGGGGCGTATACATTCGAGAAGAATATTATAAAAGCCGACTCTGGTCACAAAAGCCCACCAACATACTTCATGTTACACATAGCGTACGGCAAAAAGGTGTAAATGTCAACCGCATTATTGGCTGTGAAATCGCACGGTAGGTTGAGGTGGTGGGTTGGGGAGGGGGGGGGGGGGGGAGGCTGGTCCAGCCGCCTGTTGAAAAGGTGTTCCTCCACCTCGTAAAATAGGCCCTTACCTGGCAAATCGGCCTGTCTTCACATGGATGTGGGTCCGTATTCCTCTAGAGGTGAGTTTGCTTCGAGAAGTGTGGTCGCTATAAGAGCACTGAGGCCGCAATTGCGTTACGATTCCTTCGGTTGTTTTAATTTTACAGCTTCGCCTTGTTTCTCTTTGAAAGACTAATATTTGTGATGGAAATTGATTTGAAGAACGCCGGCCGCTGGTGGCCGAGCGGTTCTAGGCTCTTTAGTCTGGAACCGCGCGACCGCTACGGTCGCAGGTTCGAATCCTGCTTCGGGCATGGATGTGTGTGATGTCCTTAGGCTAGTTAGGTTTAAGTAGTTCTAAGTTCTAGGGGACTGATGACCTCAGATGTCAAGTCCCATAGTGCTCAGAGACCTTTTTGATATGAAGAACAAGAATGCTGGTGGATAGTGCTAGTCAGAAGATGTAGGTCTCCGACTATATTTTTAAGAAAACTCATTTCGGTTTGGAGCTTTAGAACCTTACATAGATCTTAACACACAGGGCGAAATAATATTTCCATAGAAGTGTTGGACGAGAAACGTTTCTCCAGGTACACACCATACAACAGTAGCAGCACGCATCAGTGAAAAGAACACACAAATAACCGCTACCAGAAGACGAGCCTGGAGCAGTAAAATAAAACTGAACAGACTTGACTGGTAGCCGGAAACCATGCTAATATGTTCCCGTCACTTCCGCATTCATCCGAATGTGACAAGGATAACACGAACCAGCATGCCACACTTCGCACAAGCCAGCGAGAATATGACAGGCAGAAAGCCTTCACTGATTGCCTGCAGTTCCTTGCCACCTGTCCGGTCATTGTCCTCCAGATACGGCAGTGGAAAATGTAAGGCACACAGTCTGCATTCGTTGCCGATGTCTGTGCATCATCCATCCGGCCGCCATACTGCATGCACAGCAGCGAGCAAGTAACAGTCGCTGTGTCCTCGTTGCTAGCGCTCAGCGTTCTGAAGTGGCTCGGCGTTCGCGTCCCAGTAATTCCGCATACCGGCTGGCTGTCACCAGCTCAGTCCAGGCGAGCGCCTTTCGTCTTCCTAGTCTGCCAGCTGACCGTCGCTGAGGATCAGCACCAACTGACCCTGATCCAATTCCGCCTGGGCTGCCGATACCTCTCGCCACTTAACTGTCGCAGTAAGCCCCGCTGATATCTATGGCAGAAACATTCCTGTAGCGGTTTATCTATATAGGTTTCAATTAAAGATATGCTCTTGTTAGGGAAGACCTTGGTGTTACCAGCTGGCTAGACAGGACTGCGAGTTCATGCGATTTTCGTACATTGCTTAAGGCATATAGCAGAATCGTTCCTTTGAAGAAGAACGTGGTTGATTTCCGTCTCCAACCATCCACGACTGGAGCGTGTGCTTTATCTCGCAGTCAATGGGTCAGTAAGCCCTTATCGTCCTTCCTTCCTTGAAGCTTTTTCAGTAGTATAAACGTTTCATTTTCAAAGCTTGTTTCCTGACTGACCCGTTACGCACCGGAAGTATATTTTGTGTTATTATTACGCAACAGCATGCATGTAAGACTTCTGAGGGGCCGCCGGTGTCTGTATGATCGTTGTAATGCTACATTGACCTACTGAATATTGACCTTATAGCCTTCCAAACATCTGTGGTTGCCTTGTGATACTTTCGTGAGAACACCCATAAATCTACTAGTAGTTCCATATGTGTTCTGAGAGCAGAATGCCAACGAAAACGGATGAAATGAACTGCATAAACAAAACTTCAGAGTTGGCCTATTTGCAGACATCTTGTAACTCAGGTGGATTCAGAGAGATTCCGGTGTTGCAAGCAATACGAAACTTGGAATTACGAAAAATCGATAAATTTGATGTGTTCGATACAGCAGGACCTTAATATGTAGGAGAATGGGGAGAGGACTGGAATGAGTCTTGTCCCAGCTGCGACGCGTTGTGTAGACTGCGTCCGTGCTCGTATCTTTATTGCATGCTACACTCCCACTGAGAAAAATTGAAACTTTTAAGACCGAAGGATCAACTTTAGATGTGGCAGTTTATTTAGAGGCGCATGTATTCTCCCGGCAATAGATTACATCGATAGCGAAGCCACTCCTGTGAGTGGAAATATCCAAGACTGTTTCGATGATCTGAGCAGAGTGTTTCCTGATGTTTACGATCACCGAATTTTAAACAGTTCGGACCATTGTCGTTTGTTCTTAAACAAAAGGATGGTACTATAAAAGAATGACGTTTATTCTCATCCATCAGGTCTTAAGGAAATGGAAACTTTAGAACTTCTGGTGAAATAGAAACCGAGTCTCAAAAACAGTTTTCTGTGGCTGTAAGTTGTAGACCAGCACACACTTAGTTGCAGAATGAATGGAGAGTTTGTTTGCGAGGAACGATTTCACAGACTACTCTTTGCCGTCCATATGTCCGTAGAGGACCAGACATTAGTTTGTCAAATTATCTGGAAGACGACTATTTAAAACAAATAAAAAATATAGAAGATACGTAGAATGGCGTTTCCCGGGCGAGGTACTCGTAGATTGATACAGGGTACCTGGGCCGAATCCAATTTTCGCCGCTATTGCGTTGAGAATAATGTAGTGCAGTATTCGTGAATTCAACTTTTATCCATAACTATGATTTGTCTACGTCTTCTAGAGAAGCACTGGAATATATCAGTATGAAATTTAACGTGGACGAATATTTTGTCTTCACGAATGTACTGAAGTTAAGAAAAAGTGAAATAAAAGTATGGAACACTCTTGTCGAAACATCACTATGATTGAAGGTGCTTTCTACAGATTTTCTGTACGTAACGCAGTAGATACAATAATGAATGTAAATTTTATGTGTGAGTTTTAGGTGACGACGTAAGCTCTTTCTGTATTTTATTTTAAAAAGAAAAGTGATTGTGGTGCATGTTACTTGCGGGGAAGGGGGGGGGGGGGGAGGGGGAGGGGTCGACGCTTGCTGGAAACTTGCGTGTAACTGCTGTCTGTTCCATTCCCTTGAATAATACTTAAGTACCGGCTCAGGTGAAACGTTCGTCAGCAGGGGACTAATACTCAGAATCTCCCAAAATGCGCGACGGATATTTAATTAAACTGTCTGTTTGTGGCACTAAATATACATTGGACTATCTGTAACAAACCTTAGATCCGTCGTAAAAGTCAAAGAATATATGTTTTTTTTTTGAAAGAGTAATTAAATCGGCCAAACTGCCCATAATATTCTTGAAGTTAATGAAACTCTACACAGAACTGGAAATTAACAGATTAATCATGATATTTCAACATTTTCGCTCAAATGTGCTCTTGAAGTTTCTATCTTGGAACGAGCTGTATTCAGCATCTTTTTCCATACATGTAATTCTCCATTTGGTCCCTATCTAACTTCAAATAATTCATTCAATGTTAACAATAGTTTACACCAAACAACCAGGCCTTGCGCAGCCAGAATCTTGACGTCAGTCTCATATTATATAGACCAATGACGGTCATACTCGTATATACACAAATGACTGGGGTTTTATAGCGTTAATTTAGATCTTAGTGGTGCTGGTCTCTCCCGAACGCTACATGTTAGTCGATCTATTTTTAAGCCGCTGCCGCCGCGCACGCTGCTTACATCGTATGCGTCGTTACCGGGCAGTTCGCATTACTGCATTTTACTAAATAATTCATGAAAAAGATTAGTGCAGGGCTTGTCCCCCACTTGTAGCTTTCCATCACTTGTAGCTTAATTCTGTCCCTTAGCAACATTTTTCGCATCACCCTAGCCTTTAATTAGGAGGGAACAGAAAAGGCCCATGGATGGCTTATACAATGAGGTGACAAAAGTCATAGGATAGCGCTTACAGCCGCACGGGGTAGCCGCCGTTCGCGCATCTCCTCCCGTCGGAGGTTCGAGTCCTTCCTCGGGCATGGGTGTGTCTGCTGTCCTTAGGGTAAGATAGTTTAAGTTAGATTAAGCACTGTGTAGATTAAGCAGTTTGGTCCGACAGGAACATACCACAAATTTCAAAATTTCCAAATACCTCCTATTAACGTGTCGTATCTCTTTCGTTCAGCGTAGTGCAGCAGCTCGACGTGACATGGACTCACCAAGTCGTTGGAAGTTCTCTCCTGAAATATTGAGCCGTGCTGAGTCTACAGCCATCCATGATTGCAAAAGTGTTGCCGATGCAGAGTTTTGTGCACAAACTGACCTCTCGATTATGTCCATAAATGTTCTTCGGGATTCATCTCGAGCGTCCGGGTGACCAAATCATATGCTCGAATTATCCAGAATATTCTTCAAACCAATCGAGAACAATTGTGTCCCGGTGGCATGACATCGTTGTTTTGTTTGGGAGCATGAGGTCTATGAATGGCTGTAAATGTTCGCCAATGTAAGTAGTGGAACGTAACCATTTGCAATCAATGACCGGTCCAGTCTATTCCATGTAAACACAGCCCACACCATTATGGAGCCACCGGAAGCTTGAACAGTGTCTTGTTGACAACGTGGGTCTATGGCTTCGTGAGGTCTGCGCCACACTCGAAACCTACCATCGGCTCTTACCGACTGAAAACGGGACTCATGTGGCCAGGCCACGTCTAGGTTCCAGCCCATATGGTCAAGAACCCACGTGCCGGTGATGTCGTGCTGTTAGCAAAGGCAATCGCGCTGGTAGTCTGCCGGTATTGCATCCTAAGGGATACGTCCCACATTGATTTTTGCGATTATTTCACTCAGTGATGCTTCTCTGTTAGCACTGACAGTACAATGCAAACGCCGCTTCTCTTGGTCGTTAAGTGAAGGCCGTCTGCCACTGCGTTGTCGCGGTAAGAGGTATTTCTTAACACTGTGGATTCGAATACGATTTCCGAAATGGAATGTCCCCTGTACCACCATTTCGTGTCCAGAGTCTGTTAATTCCCGCCGTGTGGCTATTATCACGTCGAAAATATTTCCACCTTTAATCACCGAGTACAAATGACAGCTTCGCGAATGCTCTGCTCTTTTATACCTTTAGAACGCGGTGCTGCCGGCATCTGTATATGTGCGTACCGCTACCCCATGACTTTCGTGTGCTTAGCGTATAGGTGGACTGCCACATCGCACATAAAGTAGTCTTCAGCACTAGCTCTCTAACTTCACCGCCCACTACATCCAGGACATATAAAGTCGCGTCGGTAGGACGTCCTCGCTCTTTGCGGAAACTTCCCGTGCGTCCACATCCCGGCTGGAGCGCTGCGTGGCTGCAAGGATGGCGGCCGGCGGACGGAGCTCGGCGCTCTGGCGTGGCCAGTGGGCCCCTGGGGCCAGTCGCAGCCGCAGCCGCCCCAAAATACGGCCGTCGCCGCCGCAGTCTGCTGCCGACCCAGCCAGCAGGCGCTGCAAAGCTCCAATACAGGTGCTCCAGCGCAGGAGCGTACAGGTTTGGTAACACTCTTTACCGCAAATCTCACGATGTGTCTAGGTAAGCCCTGCGAAGAACCTTACATATAATTAGTTCACATCACTTGTTTCATATAAACAGTTAAATTTTACAAAAATTCACTCTCACCCCCGGAAGGGAATAAAAGATGAATAAAGAATTGCGTGAACGAACGGCACGGGAAAGAAATTTATACATTACACGAGGGCCAGCTGTATTCATCTGAATCCGCACCATTTACAGCGTATGCAGGCAGTATCACAAGCTGATTTTCCGGCAAGGGTACTCTTCTGCATATGGCTTATTCAACAAAGTGTCAGTCCCAATTTTAGTGCAACGGTGCTGTTCGCAGGCGAGGCGTCGTTTCAACGAGATAAATTTCACAAGCGGCGTGTACGGGCAGACGTCAATCTCGTGCAACTTTTGAAGCAAGTCATCAACAAAGATTTTCTGTCAGTGTTTTGGCCGGCATTGTTGCCCACTGTTTGGTACGGCATCACATTTTTCCACCCAGGCTCAACGGATTCACTTGATAGAAACCTGATCTGTTAGCAGAAGTAGCCGGCCGCTGTGGCCGAGCGGTTCTAGGCGCATCAGTCCGGAACCGCGCTGCTGCTACGGTCGCAGGTTCGAATCCTGCCGCGGGCATGGATGTGTGTGATGTCCTTAGGTTAGTTAGGTTTAAGTAGTTCTAAGCCTAGGCTACTGATTACCTCAGATGTTAAGTCCCATAGTGCTTAGAGCCATTTGAACAATTTTGTTAGCAGATGTGCCTTTAGCTGTGCGGCAAAACACGTACACGCTCTCTCTCCGTCCGAACAGACCATTAAAGCCCAACGGTACCGACCGGCTGCCGTGTCATCCTCAGCTCACAGGCGTCACTGGATGCGGATATGGAGGGGCATGTGGTCAGCACAGCGCTCTCGCGGCCGTTGTCAGTTTTAGTGACCGGAGTCGCTACTTCTAAATCAAGTAGCTTCTCAGTTTGCCTCACAAGGGCTGAGTGCACCTCGCTTGCCAACAGCGCTGGACAGACCGGATGGTCACCCATTCAAGTGCTAGCCCAGCGAGACAGCGCGTAACTTCGGTGATCTGACGGGAACCGGTGTTACCACTGCGGCAAGGCCGTTGGCAGAAGAAGTACACTATGTGATCAAAAGTATCCGGACACAGCCAAAAACATTCGTGTTTCACATTAGGTGCATTATGTTGCCACCTACTGCCAGGTACTCCATATTAGCGACCTCAGAAGTCATTACACATCGTGAGAGAGCAGAATCGGGCGCACCGCGGAAATCACGGACTGCGAACGTGGTCAGGTAATTTGGTGTGTTGTACGTCTGTACGTGAGATTTCCACAATCCTAAACATCCCTAGGTCCACTGTTTCTGATGTGATAGTGAAGTGGAAATGTGAAGGGACAGGTACAGCACAAAAGCGTACAGACCGACCTCGTCTGTTATCTGACAGGGACCGCTGAACCTTGAAGAGGGTCGTAATGTGTAATAGGCAGACATATATCCAGACCATCACACAGAAATTCCAGACTGCATCAGGATCCACTGCAAGTACTATGATAGTTAGGCGGGAGGTGAGAAAGTTTGGATTTAATGAAACTTCCTGGCGGATTAAAACTGTGTGCCGGACCGAGAGCTTCTGTAAAGTTTAGAAGGTAGGAGACGAGGTACTGGAAGATGTAAAGATGTGAGGACGAGGCGTCACTCTTGCTTGGGTAGCTCATTTGGTAGAGCACTTGCCCGCGAAAGGCAAAGGTCCCGAGTTCGAGTCTCGGTCCAGCACACAGTTTTAATCTGCCAGGAAGTTTCATATCAGTGCACACTCCGCTGCAGAGTGAAAATCTCATTTTGGATTACATGGTCAGGCGGCTGCTCATAAGCCACACATCATGCCAGTAACTGCCAAACGACGCCTCGCTTGGTGTAAGGAGCGTAAACATTGGACGCTTGAACATTGCAAAAACGTTGTGTGGAGTGACGAATCACGGTACACAGGATGGCGATCCGATGACAGGGTGTGGGTATGGCGAATACCCAGTAAACGTCATCTTTGAATCGTGATCATTGCACGACTTCATCTGCCAGAGTGTGTCGTGGTGACAGTAAAATTCGGAGGCGATGGTGTTATGGTGTGGTCGTGCACCCTTTGTTGTTTTGCGTCTATCGCAGCACAGGCCTACATCGATTTCTGAAGTATCTTCTTGCTTCCGACTGTTGAAGAACAATTGTGGGATGGCGACTGCATCTTTCAACACGACCGAGCACCTGTTCATAATGCACGGCCTGTGGCGAAGTGGTTATACGACAATAACATCCCTGTAATGGACTGGCCTGCACAGAGTCGTGACCTGAATCCTATAGAACACCTTTGGTATGTTTTGGAACACCGACTTCGTACCAGGCCTCACCGACCGACATCGATACCTCGCCTCAGCGCAGTATTACATGAAGAATGGGCTGCCATTCCCAAAGCGGTGTGTGGCGGAGGGCAAAATTCGCGTCAAAGACATATTCCCCCCCCCCCCCCCCCCCTCTGTTCCACTCGCGGATCGCGCGAGGAAAAACGACTGTCCGGACGGCTCAGTACGAGCTCTTATTTCCCTTATCTTTGAATCGTGATCATTGCACGATTTGAAAGTTGGTGGCAATAATATATGCTCTACATCTTCGGTGAAGATTGGATTTCGGAATTTAGTGAGCAATACCTTCTGTGTAGCGCGCCGTCTATCTGCAACTGTGTCTCACTTCAAACTTTCTATGAGATTTGTAACGCTCTCGCGATGGCTAAATGTACCAGTCACGAATCTTGCCGCTCTTCTTTGGACCTTCTCAATCTCTTGAATCAGGTCCAACTGGTAAGGGTCCCATACAGACGAACAATACTCAAAGACTGGTCGAACTAGCGTACTGTAAGCTATTTCCCTTGTTGCAGGACTGCATCGCTTCAGGATTCTACCAATAAACCGCAATTTAGAGTCCGCCTTGCCCGTTACTTGTGTAATGTGATCATTCCATTTGAGATCATTTCGAATAGTCGCACCCAGATACTTGACGGACGTTACCGCTTCCAAAGAGTGGGCATCTATTTTGTACTCGTACATTAATGGGGATTTTCGCCTTGTTATACGCAGTAGGTTACACTTACTAATATTGAGAGATAACTGCCAGTCATTACACCACGCATTTATTTTCTCCAAATCCTCACTGATTTGTTCACAACTTTCATGTGATACTACTTTCCTGTAGACTACAGCATCATCGGCAAACAGTCTAACGCCGCTATCAATACCATCAACCAGATCGTTTATGTAAATCGTAAAAAGCAGAGGACTGCGACGGTGGGTTGATACATGTATCAGTGCCAACGGAAGGCATATTGAACATCTGCTGTGCGAAAGAGTTGTATGTGTATGCTGATGCGTTCTGTTGTGAGTGTTTCCTGTTATTAATGGGTTGGAGTATATGAGTTGTATTATGGAAACAAAGCGTTTCCAGACCAATGTTAACATAACATAATTTCTTTGTCTACGTGTGAGGAATGTATCCTGCAGTTTGAGCAGTACATTTCTGTTACACCATGTATAATTACTTCATCGTATTCTCAAGATAGTTAAATTTTCAACGGCCAACTCTCTCCTTTTCGGAAGGGAATGGAAGATGAACAGAAAATTACATGAACGAAAGGCACGGGCGGAACGCCATTAGATCAATGACGAGGCGGTGTCTGTGAATCCCTAGTTTAAAGTCTACACCCTCTCTGTACGGAGGACACTTACCAAAGACTGTTCCGTGTGGTTACGTCTATCTGCATGCTGTAGGATCGTCGCCCATTTTGATTAGCTCTGGCGCTCAAATTTCTATGCATATCGGGTACTGTTCCATAAGAGCGATTTAGGCTCCTGACTTACGCTTGGCGAACCAGTGAGCGTTCACTTTCTTTTTGAGCGCTCTGATTTGAAGATGGATATGTGTGACAAATGTAATCCGAGAAATAAGGCACATCAATATTACGGAATAGGCACTTTTTCTCTGGTGGGAAGAAGGAAACGGCGACCTATTGTAGAGGTTACCGGAACTCAGAAGTACACTGTGCATGCCGTCGTTAGTAACTGACAACGTCGCTACTACTACTCCACCTACGTTCTCCACGAGCCATGACAGTTTGACACCGGCGATAACGCGAGAGCACTTCTATCCGCGTGCTTGTAAAATAACGATGACATGTCACGTCGCATCGCCATGGTACGCCCAGTTATAAGAACCACAATCATTCTCTGTATCCAGATATCAGTATTAAATATTGCACCCTTTCGCCACGACCTCCAGCACCGTCCTCGTTTCTGTCATCAACAGTGAACACTATAGCTGGGTCATCAGGAGCACGAGCTCGCTCACTGTATTGCGAAGTTTTGCCAACATCTTACGGCACTACGCTCAAGATGGTCAGCAAAACAACAATAATAATTATGAAAATCGTAATAAGCACATCATCAACATCTCGAGACTTTAATAATGCCGGAATCCGAAACAACCGTTTAAGTATGAAACAGCTGATCACTTTGGGAAGTATATCCAATAGAACGTAGTAGCATACGATGTAACTTAGATGTAAAGAAATGCCGGCCGCGGTGGTCTAGCGGTTCAGGCGCTCAGTCCCGAACCGCGCGACTGCTACGGTCGCAGGTTCGAATCCTGCCTCGGGCATGGATGTGTGTGATGTCCTTAGGTTAGTTTGTTTAAGTAGTTCTAAGTTCTATGGGACTGATGACCACAGAAGTTAAGTCCCATAGTGCTCAGAGCCATTTTTTTTGTAAAGAAACAAACTTATGGTAACGTCAGTTTTTATTCTGCCCAAATGCCTCGGGTTTTGCTATGATTAAAATCTAGCTCGTTGATCCACCCATGGCCCTTACGCAAGCAGTTATTCGGCTTGACACTGGTTGACAGAGTTGTTCGATGTCGTCGTCCTGAGGAATATAGAGCCAGATTCTGTCCAACTGGTGCGTTAAATCGTCAAAAGCGCAAGCTGGTTTTAGCGGCCTGTCCACAATGCCTCAGATGTTTTGAATTGGTGGCAAATCTGGCGACCTCGCTGGCTAAGGTGTGTTTTCGCAAGCACGAAGACAAGCACCAGAAACTCGTATTGCTGAAATATGGGCCCAGGGTGGCTTCCACGGAGGGCGACAAATCGGGACGTAGAATATCGTCGACGTAGTGCTGTGTTGTAAGGGTGCTGCGGAAGACAACCAAAGGGGTCCTGCTATGAAATGAAAAGGTAACCCGGACCACCACTCCTGGTGGTCGGACCGTATGGCTGGTTTCCCACCGCTGTCTGAGGCATCTCCGGACACGTCTTCGCTGATCACGGGGACTCTTCACTGAAGACAATTTTAGACCAGTCAGTGAGATTCCAGGCCGAATGTGCGCGACACTACTGCAAAAGGTCAACGGCAGTAGGCGCAACAGGCGGCGTGAGCTCAGTCTCGTTCCTTGAGCCGTCTGCTATTGGTCTTTGTCATCACTGAACACCAGTTGCACGTCGGAACTACGATAATGATGAATCCTAGATTCTGAGCGCCTCTCTAACGATTGCTCGGCCCTCACGCTCTGCCGTCTCTCTGCGTCCACCGCTTTCTTCTTGACGCTGTGTTCAGTCATGGCTCATCCGTTCATGTGAAACTCGTCAAATAGTGGCTTCATTTCTATCCAAAGCGTTTCGCTGATTCCTCCAACTGGCTTCTTTGAGCGCATCTACACGTCTTCTCTCAAATGCTGTCGTCTGCGTAAATTTGTCACGGGTCTGTATCCGAAGCATAGTTACAATCCAACTGAGTACACGGGATGAAATTAATGAAGACCTTGTTCCCGTTATCGACATGTCCCCTGTTTACCATCCTTACCAGCCGCACGGTGAAAGTGCGTTGCAGCTTCACACATTCATCCATAGGCCTCCAAAGTTCACAATTTCATTGTCCATCGATATCTTATGACTTTCATTTATTACCAATTTGCATAAGTCCGTGGTGCGTGTTTTTTTTTCCTTCTTATTCTTTAGAATGTATTCGTTGTTGTTTATATTTTCTGTCGTGGTTGCGTTCACAAAGAAATTTAAGTACGGTACATTAAATCATTACTTCAGCGTACATAGGTGTTACTCCGCAGAGCATACATTTTCAATCGATTTAACTGTGTTTCAAGAGTCAGGTACTTGATCTGCTTCAGTTACGCTTGAAAAAGTGATGCCTTGCAGGGGATACGTTTATGAAAGCCCAGCATGTCGCTGGTAGGAAGTCATTACTAGTTCCTGACCTTCCGCGAAAGTCTTAGTGGAATTCCACGTAGAATGTATATTCATCTTGCACTCGTTAGAAACTCCTGTTGACGTTTTCTCCATGTTCTGGAATTAAATTTGGATTTTTTAATCTTCGCCTTATGCAAAACACTTCTTTTTACCCACCCATGTTTCGACAGCGATATGTTATCTGAAGCCGGTCTCGATTTATTTCTGTGATATATCATACAAGGTTCATGGTTGTCTCCTTACTTCACAACTGAAAACTATAATTTGTTTTCATAGATCACCGCAAATTACCTTCAGTTCTGTACTTGTGTGTGAGAATATCTCTCTTCCTATTACGTTTTATCGTACGGAAAGCTATAGTAGCACTTCATAACTTGAATTATCGCTTTCGGCTATGAGAGGATAGCATTGTAAATAACATCGCTGGCTCGTTAGCGTTCCGTGATTTTTACCACACTTGTGTATTCTGTAACTTTACTAATGATTTTTTTTAATAGGAAACTTGACTACGAGAGGGCGTATTTTTCAAAGGAGGTGTACTTCTATTGTTAAAGAAGAAACGACAGCCACCGTTGCTGCGAGATATCAGAAAATATTATTTTTTGTCGATATACGCTCTTGCAAGAAGCTGAATATGTACTGTAATAGTTGAGAACTGATGGGTGGTGGTGGTGGTTAGTGTTTAACGTCCCGTCGACAACGAGGTCATTAGAGACGGAGCGCAAGCTCGGGTTAGGGAAGGATTGGGAAGGAAATCGGCCGTGCCCTTTCAAAGGAACCGTCCCGGCATTTGCCTGAAACGATTTAGGGAAATCACGGAAAACCTAAATCAGGATGGCCGGAGACGGGATTGAACCGTCGTCCTCCCGAATGCGAGTCCAGTGTGCTAACCACTGCGCCACCTTGCT
This sequence comes from Schistocerca cancellata, assembly GCF_023864275.1. Lineage (NCBI taxonomy): Eukaryota > Metazoa > Arthropoda > Insecta > Orthoptera > Acrididae > Schistocerca > Schistocerca cancellata. The sequence continues at coordinate 630,871,533 of NC_064626.1, read as the reverse complement.
CGGTAGTTGAGAACTGAGAAGAACGTCTTATGAAATAATAATTGTTATCTGGAAAGGTAAGACTTTTCTCATTTCTGAAGTGAATATTATGCTCATATTTTGTCTCCTAGTAATTACAATACAAAGTGCAAGCAAGCAGAAGACTTAGGATTTAGAATACTAGGTACCACTGTGCAATCCCTGTTTAATAACACAGCATTTTGGAATGAACAGATTCCATTTTGTGAAAAGCGAAAGATTATGGACCTTGCCCTCCCGACGCAGACTATCATAGTTGTTCAGAATCGTATCAGTCTGACCTGCTCTTCAAGAACAGCGTCAAGAATTTTTCAGAGCTACATTACAACGAAGATCTCGAATAGCTGTTCCTCACGCTGGCTGCTAAGAGGAGCTTTAACCTTGTGTGCGCTCGATTGCACTTCGGAGACGTCACGCATTTCTGCAAAATTAATAATTTATTCATTTTCAACCAAGAAGATAGTAATTAAGATCCACAGGACTATATAATTTATTTTTGTTGAAAAAGTAAATTTCAATTTTCATATTCAAAAGTAGCACCAAAGGACAGATTTATTTAAATCATTTTTCAGCGGGAATTTTCGAGTCTGCCGCTCTGTTTGTTCATTTTGCTCTTATCAGGAATATTCAATAATTTTTCTAGTGGCCAAGGGAGGGTCATTAGAAAGCATACCATCTACTACGTTGTCATTAAGAAATTTCCTCATTTTTGAAATACTATTTTTTGACATCTGCATGTCTCATGTTGCGATTGTATACACTGCTTTCTATATCTTTTTAAAGAGTGACTCTCACTTGTTTTCACGCGTACTTTACAGAAAACAGGATTTGAGCTAGCACTTATGTCGCCATACTCATAGAAGCGCTATGTTATTGTTGCTGCTCACATGTTCATCGTTGTATTTCTGTTCAGCGTGGCATTAATTTTGAATTTTTGGTGAAATTTATTGTGGTGTGTCTGCTGGAAGCCGGCGGGTGTGGCCGAGTGGTTCTAGGCGCTTCAGTCTGGAACCGCACGACCGCTACTGACGCAGGAGACAATCCTGCCTCGGCCATGGATGTGCTTGATGTCCTTAGGTTAGTTAGGTTTAAGTCGTTCTAAATTCTAGGGGACTGATGACCTTGGATGTTAAGTCCCATAGTGCTCAGAGCCATTTGTCTGCTGGAGGAATGACAGAGAGAGAGAGAGAGAGAGAGAGAGAGAGAGAGAGAGAGAGAGAAAGAGAGAAAGAGAAAAAGGAAAAAGGGAATGTTTGAATGCTGTGTTTCATATGGGGAAGTGTCTTTCTACGATTCATCGAGAACTGCATAGTGCTCTATTTTTGTCAGAGACTTTGCTTTGTGTATGCGGCAATTCTGTATTGACAGTTTTTGATGGAGATTATTGCTTCCTATGAAGTTCCTAAAAACTTGACATACTTACTTATTAGACATGGTTGATTTTCCGTCTGTATTATTTCGTATCACAGGCAATCAGTTATTGATGATGTATTATACACTCCTGGAAATGGAAAAAAGAACACATTGACACCGGTGTGTCAGACCCACCATACTTGCTCCGGACACTGCGAGAGGGCTGTACAAGCAATGATCACACGCACGGCACAGCGGACACACCAGGAACCGCGGTGTTGGCCGTCGAATGGCGCTAGCTGCGCAGCATTTGTGCACCGCCGCCGTCAGTGTCAGCCAGTTTGCCGTGGCATACGGAGCTCCATCGCAGTCTTTAACACTGGTAGCATGCCGCGACAGCGTGGACGTGAACCGTATGTGCAGTTGACGGACTTTGAGCGAGGGCGTATAGTGGGCATGCGGGAGGCCGGGTGGACGTACCGCCGAATTGCTCAACACGTGGGGCGTGAGGTCTCCACAGTACATCGATGTTGTCGCCAGTGGTCGGCGGAAGGTGCACGTGCCCGTCGACCTGGGACCGGACCGCAGCGACGCACGGATGCACGCCAAGACCGTAGGATCCTACGCAGTGCCGTAGGGGACCGCACCGCCACTTCCCAGCAAATTAGGGACACTGTTGCTCCTGGGGTATCGGTGAGGACCATTCGCAACCGTCTCCATGAAGCTGGGCTACGGACCCGCACACCGTTAGGCCGTCTTCCGCTCACGCCCCAACATCGTGCAGCCCGCCTCCAGTGGTGTCGCGACAGGCGTGAATGGAGGGACGAATGGAGACGTGTCGCTTCTGCCTTGGTGCCAATGATGGTCGTATGCGTGTTTGGCGCCGTGCAGGTGAGCGCCACAATCAGGACTGCATACGACCGAGGCACACAGGGCCAACACCCGGCATCATGGTGTGGGGAGCGATCTCCTACACTGGCCGCACACCACTGGTGATCGTCGAGGGGACACTGAATAGTGCACGGTACATCCAAACCGTCATCGAACCCATCGTTCTACCATTCCTAGACCGGCAAGGGAACTTGCTGTTCCAACAGGACAATGCACGTCCGCATGTATCCCGTGCCACCCAACGTGCTCTAGAAGGTGTAAGTCAACTACCCTGGCCAGCAAGATCTCCGGATCTGTCCCCCATTGAGCATGTTTGGGACTGGATGAAGCGTCGTCTCACGCGGTCTGCACGTCCAGCACGAACGCTGGTCCAACTGAGGCGCCAGGTGGAAATGGCATGGCAAGCCGTTCCACAGGACTACATCCAGCATCTCTACGATCGTCTCCATGGGAGAATAGCAGCCTGCATTGCTGCGAAAGGTGGATATACACTGTACTAGTGCCGACATTGTGCATGCTCTGTTGCCTGTGGTTCTGTCAGTGTGATCATGTGATGTATCTGACCCCAGGAATGTGTCAATAAAGTTTCCCCTTCCTGGGACAATGAATTCACGGTGTTCTTATTTCAATTTCCAGGAGTGTACTTAGTGGTAGGGGATGTGTGATAGGTTCGTCTTGAGCCTAAGTATGTGTGTTCGAACATGTGCAAAGGAAATGAGGATGTCGAGTCGTAAGGAAAGTATGGATATGACGTGCAACACTGTGATGATGAAGGGAGGCGTACGTCAAGTCATAAGAATGGTAAAGATATTTCTATTTCCAGAGCTACGGCCGTCAGCAGGTTGTATTTCCGAGGTGGAAGACACGTTTGCCGGTTCTCTAGATATGAGAAAGAATTATAGGGAATGATTTGGAATCTGCTGCATCACCGACATCTGTATTCGCTAATAGAAATTTCGGTTTCCACGTAAGTGTCCTCTCAGACGTGACAACTGTCTCTGTCGAACGGAAAAAAAATATACCGATTTTGCTCATAAAACTGGACTTTGTCTATTTTTCGTGGAAAGAGGACATTTATTATCGTTAGGGATGTTTTGCTTTATTATAGGAGTCTAGCTGGTGTTAAATAAATAATCGGTCAGACGAGACCCATACAAGAGCGCTGCCGTAGTGTCCAACGTGACGTGAAACTAAGTCTAAGAAAGAGAGCCATTGGGGGCCTCTCCTGTCCTGTTATAACTGCTATCGAGGACTTTCATCTTGCACCAGAATGGGGCCGGAAGAGTATCGGCGTAGTAGCTCAACTCCATAGTTTGTGAGTGTAGATGGCTGAGAACGCAGTCTTTTAGAACCAGGATTTCCCTGAGTAGTGAGACGAATTTTTTTCCATGTGATAGCGTGTATTGGCATTAGTTAGGGTGAATTTTTAGTAGGCATGTGTAGTGAACTCTGATGTCAAACAGCGAAAGATGGTATATGGTTGCAGGTAATACACTTTTTTTTAACTCCTATCTGTCCAACACCTGCAAGTGGTCAGTTGAACGTTTTTTCTCCATAGTTTGTAGGTGTAGGGTAGAGTTTCGGTGTTTCTGTCGGTGGTTTCGAATGGCAAATATTTTTTTTCCCAACAGGACAACACCACTGGCAGCTCTTCTTGTGTTCTTGTGCAGTTGTATGCATATACAGGGCTATTACAAATGATTGAAGCGATTTCATAAATTTAATGTAGCTCCATTCATTGACATATGGTCACGACACACTACAGATACGTAGAAAAACTCATAAAGTTTTGTTCGGCTGAAGCCGCACTTCAGGTTTCTGCCGCCAGAGCGCTCGAGAGCGCAATGAGACAAAATGGCGACAGGAGCCGAGAAAGCGAATGTCGTGCTTGAAATGCACTCACATCAGTCAGTCATAACAGTGCAACGACACTTCAGGACGAAGTTCAACAAAGATCCACCAACTGCTAACTCCATTCGGCGATGGTATGCGCAGTTTAAAGCTTCTGGATGCCTCTGTAAGGGGAAATCAACGGGTCGGCCTGCAGTGAGCGAAGAAACGGTTGAACGCGTGCGGGCAAGTTTCACGCATAGTGATGTGAAAGATTCAGTGTTTAAACCTCCTCTACCAAGAAACATGCCAGAACTGCGAGCTCACATCAACGATGCTTTCGAACTCATTGATGGGGACATGCTGCGCCGAGTGTGGAAGGAACTTGATTATCGGCTTGATGTCTGCCGAATCACTAAAGGGGCACATATCGAACATTTGTGAATGCCTAAAAAAACTTTTAGAGTTTTTGTATGTGTGTGCAAAGCATTGTGAAAATATCTCAAATAATAAAGTTATTGTAGAGCTGTGAAATCGCTTCAATCATTTGTAATAACCCTGTAGTTGTGTATTTAGGACCGATCTTTGTGATTAATTATGTAAGTAGGATGGATATTCGGGTTAGTTTCCTGAGCAAAATAAATAAAGTACACTAACCTAACCTTCCTCTCCTCCATATAGAGAGTGTCCATGTGTTAGAGGGTGCACTTAGGCTTTCCATCCAGTAGAATTGGCATTCGAGTGGTTGATAAGTTGGTTTTTTTTACTTGCACTGAGTGTTTGTGCATTGCATTATTTTCAGGTGTTTATGTGTTGTGAGCGTGTTTGCATGCATTGTTTCGGTGATCTGCGAATACTTTGCAGGTCTGCACGGTGTGTACTAGATTATTTCCGTAATTTAGTAGTTGGGTTGTTTGAGGGAGGAGACCAGACAGCGAGGTGACCTGTCTCATCGGATTAGGGAAGGACGGAAAAGGATACAGCCGTGCCCTTTCAAAGGAGCCATCCCGGCATTTGCTTGGAGCGATTTAGGGAAATTACGGAAAATCTAAATCAGGGTCCAGTGTGCTGGCCACTGCGCGACCTCGTAATTTACGAATTGTTTTCGTCTGTGCACATCAGTGTAATGTATTATTTAGGAGTAGTTTCGAGCTCTGTGAACTGTATAATATGAATCTGAGCACGTTAGAGTGAGAGTTTTGTATTATCGTAATAATTAAATTAGGTGAAATCCGTAGCTAAAAAAAATTGTTCAAAAACATAAATAAAGTACACTCCCTCCACTCTCCAGCAGCCCAGGACAGGCCGATTCCTTTTTCACACCAGTTTTACTCCCTCCAAGCCGCCGGCAGAGTGAGTTTTTTGTATCAGCGTAATAAATAAACTAGGCGACATACGTCCCTCGATGTATGTAGGAAATGTGGAAGTGAGTGGTTGGTGACCTTGAAAAGTAGTTGAAACTAGGTATTTGAAAGCATAGTGCACCCCTTTTCTTCCCTATATAAAGCTTTGTGGGACTTGGGCCGCGCGTAACGCTGGCACAGGTGGTTCTGAGTATTCTTAGAGAAAAGCGGATGTTTGTGTCCGGCAGACGTCGCGGGTCCGAAAGTAGGCTAGTCGGTTGTCGTTCATATTATCAACGTGCTCGGTCGCTCGTGACGACAATGCGACATATAGCAAAGCACTGTATTAGTGGCGAAGTATGACAGTTCTTCAGTCGGATGCATTTGCCTCTTGTGCAAAGCATTCATTTGCAGGACCGTACTCTTCCTCTTCATTTGTTCGAGCATTAATGCTCGGTTGAATGAGTGTATGTAATAGAGCTATTAAAACACAAACGACTGATATCTAAGCCTCTTGTGATGGTAACACAACACTAATACTGTAGGTAGATAATAAATTTAAACAAAGTCAAAGAAATTTATACAAATGTAAACAATTTTATAAAAATTACATTACAATTTAACTAGCAGACTCTAGTGGGGGCGACACCATACTAACTCCCCTCAGCTGCAGGAGTAATCTCTTATAGCAAAATCGATGCCCATTTTCCAAGAGAATGGTGAACACACTTGATGGTGGTAGTGGCTCTAATTGTCTAAGAAGTGACTTAGGTTAGTGGAGATAGATCAAGTGCCCTTTCATTCCCGCCATTTTCTTAGGTTAGTAGAGGAGCACAATAGAGCTATCTTCCCTCCAAAATTCAAACTTCCCACCAGGGGAGGCATGGCACTTTCTTAGGTTAGTAGAGGTAGCTCAATTGACATATCTTCCCGCCAAAAGCCGCCATTTTGGGTAACGGTACTTGCATCATCAGTTGAAATCACGTGATGCCACGTACTTGCGTCACGGCCGCCATCTTGGATAACGGTACTTCGGGGTGATGTCCCCACAGGGGTGGTGTCCCCCTTGCGTGGTGTCCTTGTTGCTCCACTACTTACCTAGTTGAAGTATCTTAAATGGTTCATCGAGTTCAGATTACTTACTGAAAATCTATGTTAGTATTATATTAGTTTATATTTACTGCAATACTTCATTGTACTCGTACTATTAATGGACTGGCCTTAGATACTCGTGGTGTTGATAATTTATCAAGTACTTATTCAGATCTGTAGTGTGAAGCAGGACGTGCAGATTTGGAATGAAGAATACAGAAAATTGTTCAATGCCACTGTACTAGGAAAGTTATAAAAGACGTCAAAGACCTCCCTGGGTTACTAATACCACTCGGAGAATGTGCCAAAAACAGAGACTGCTGCAGTCTGGCTGGAACAGAGACTGCAGAGAAACTGACGGAGAAAAGTTAATGGAAACTCGTGCATCCGGAAGAAGGACCACACGTGAAGCCTGCAATAATTTTCACAGTCGGATGCAGGCAAAAGATCTATCAGAAGTTCAGAGAATGAACGGGTTCCGACCATTCACTGTAATATTAAATGGCACGTATAAAAATAGAATCATGCATTAGGGTGGTACCGCACCGGTGACTGACTGCCAAAGACTCTTACAAATGGCATATCATTTCCTCACCGTCGGAACTGAAAAATAATGAAGACGACGTAAAGTAAACAAAGCGCCAGACCCTCATGGAATTCGAGCTAATATGTTTTACATAAAATACGCTGCGAAATTATCTCCTCACTTGAGTAAAATTTTATCGACGATCTGTTGCGCAGCGCGTGGCCCCGCGTGCTGGAGCACGTTATAACATCAAACATTTTAACGTTGTTGCAGGAAAACAAGCTTTTTGCTAACTATCAGCACGGATTTCAGTTAAAATCACTCTTGTAACACAGTTCGCTTCATTCAGGCAGGACAGTTCGCAAATAAAAAATGTAAATGAACTGACAGTTTCTGTCTTCCTGGATTTCAGAAATGCGTAGGGCACACTAACTAACGTGTACGCTTTTAGAGGCAGTACTAAGGAACGATATGAATTAAATCTGATTGTTCTCGCCCTTGGGGCAACCCACACTCTATCGGTGGCAGCCTGGAGACTTGGTAAGACTGCTGTGTTGTCACAGTCGCACTTACAATGCGCGTGACTGCTGGACTCTTAAAATTTTTGTGAGAGATATGGATAACAGTATTTAACTTTGAGTGGTTCTTACAAATAGTATTCTGAAGTGGTGATACGGACAGGGAGCAAAATCTGAACTTCTTGCGATACTTAAACATCTCGTGAACTAGAAGGTTAACATGGCTTCTTACGCGCCAGTATACTCCCCTACATGAACGCTGGAACAGATGAAGTTGTACGATACGATACTTTAAACCCTGGTCCGTGACTACAACAGAGATATATGTAGTGTTTCGAAAGCCTTACTCTCTAATAATTTTAGAATTATTTTACGTAAACGGAACTTAATATAATCTGACCAAACTACCTCTTTATGATTTTGAACTCGGTGCAGTTGCTTTATAGATCTAGAAAAGGCATATGACCGGGTTCCTAGGAGTAAGTTATTGTCTGATCTACAAGATTATGGAATAGGAGGCAAACTTTTGCAAGCAATTAAAGGTCTTTACATGGATAGTCAGGCAGCAGTTAGAGTTGACGGTAAATTGAGTTCATGGTTCAGAGTAGTTTCAGGGGTAAGACAAGGCTGCAACCTGTCTCCACTGTTGTTCATATTATTTATGGATCATATGTTGAAAACAATTGACTGGTGGGGTGAGATTAACATATGTGAACACAAAATAAGCAGTCTTGTATATGCGGATGACTTAGTTGTGATGGCAGATTCGATTGAAAGTTTGCAAAGTAATATTTCAGAGCTAAATCAGAAATGTAAGGACTACGGTATGAAGATTAGCATCTTCAAAACGAAAGTAATGTCAGTGGGAAAGAAATATAAAAGGATTGAGTGCCAAATAGGAGGAACAAAGTTAGAACAGGTGGACGGTTTCAAGTACTTAGGATGCATATTCTCACAGGATGGCAACATAGTAAAAGAACTGGAAGCGAGGTGTAGCAAAGCTAATGCAGTGAGCGCTCAGCTACGATCTACTCTCTTCTGCAAGAAGGAAGTCAGTACCAAGACTAAGTTATCTGTGCACCGTTCAATCTTTCGACCAACTTTGTTGTATGGGAGCGAAAGCTGGGTGGATTCAGGTTACCTTATCAACAAGGTTGAGGTTACGGATATGAAAGTAGCTAGGATGATTGCAGGTACTAGTAGATGGGAACAATGGCAGGAGGGTGTCCACAATGAGGAAATCAAAGAAAAACTGGGAATGAACTCTATAGATGTAGCAGTCAGGGCGAACAGGCTTAGATGGTGGGGTCATATTACACGCATGGGAGAAGCAAGGTTACCCAAGAGACTCATGGATTCAGCAGTAGAGGGTAGGAGGAGTCGGGGCAGACCGAGGAGAAGGTACCTCGATTCGGTTAAGAATGATTTTGAAGTAATAGGTTTAACATCAGAAGAGGCACCAATGTTAGCACTGAATAGGGGATCATGGAGGAACTGTATTAGGGGGGCTATGCTCCAGACTGAACGCTGAAAAGCATAATCAGTCTTAAATGATGATTATGATGATGATGATGATGCAGTTATTTGCCTAGCATTCTTTGCAGCTACGTAATAAATAAATTATACTATTCAGTCAAGCTACTGAAAATTTGCTGCTATCGCTTAAAATCTGTGTGCAGAAGAAAATCTACGAGCCAAGAGCATTAGTTTATAAGCTGCACGGGTTTACCGGTACGTCTGTGTAGTTTTTAAACTGTCGAGTACGTAAGGTCACTTTCTATTGGCACAATTTAAAGATATGATATAATTTTGAGCAAATACCTTCGTCAAATTATGGTATGAGATTCTGTTAACTACAACAGCTAAAGCTCCACATTTCATATAGTATTAAGTACTCCGGAAGAAACGACGAGCAGTTGGGCAGGTCGGCATTTAACACTCGTATACTCGTACGTAGCTGTTCACTCGCAGGCCCCTGGTTCCACCATTGGTTCACTTTTAAATTACGAGTGTGTAGTTCAACAAGCTGCCTTCCTTTTCTTCCCACACAAAGACAACTCCAGAAACGAAAATATTTGCCACTAAACTCCTTTCTTATATCAAATGGCAAGATGCACTGCGTTCCACTCACAACGGAGCTTCCCTGGCAGAGACTCGGGTCCGCCCACTGTGGCGTACCCATGGTTCCTGGGGACAGGGGCACTCAAGAAAGGGAGTGTGCGCTCCACATAGCCGCAGCTGACACAGTTACAAGAGCTTCGCACATCTAAGAGGTTAAACTGGGCAGGTTAACATTTCCAATCGCAATATCCAGTAGCGGACGTCGCTATCGGTGGCTAAAGAGAAAGCTCAACAACATGGCTCCAAATCTGAGATACTCACGGACTCTCGAAGTGTGCTACAGAAAATGCAACATCCGTCGTTTGATAGACTATCAGATATGTCTTGGATATCTTGGAGGCCATAATAAACGCGCGGACATTGGTCATTGACGCCTGCTTACTTTGGATAAAAGGGGATCAAGACATTCGCTTAACGAAACTGATGACTACCTAGGAACATTGGGGTAGGACAGTTCCGCCCGACACCAATCCCTTGTTGCAAGGATTTCAACTCTACGGTCAAAAAACATGGTTATCACCAGTGCAACCGTGAGTGGCACGCATCTGAGCACTGTGTGGGAGGCCGTCTGACGCCCGTACAACCGCATGTCTCCCCCGGCCACGGTTCACCACTGAAGCTTGGCAGTCGCCGCGTTACCTCTCTCATCAGCATGAGGCTGGGAGGCAGGAGTTACCCTGATCACCTATACGGGATGAAAATCGTCGCTTCTGGACACTGTGATCGCGACACAACGGCAATGGCGGATCTGAATCACGTCATGTTAGCGTGCATTATTGGTTGCGAGGACGTACTTCCTCCGTACAACTGCACGAGCTGTTTAAAAGGCTTTGAGCTATTTGTTGTATAGATTTTGTCCTTCCATGGACGCAATCCGATTCGAAAACTGTGGATTCTGTTTAGTTTTTACTTTCCATTAAGACCTTATCTTTGTAAACGACGACCTACCTACCTATCAATTCTAAATCCCTGTAGATGTGATTCTCCTTTGGAACCGGCCCGGTTCGAACCGTGGGTAGTAATTTTGCGTTTTCTTTAATTTATATAAAGAACTTATCTTTGTACTCACACTCTTATCATTGTGCTGTTGTGAAATTTACCCTGATGTTAATGAGCTGCAGACTGTCAGATGTTCGTCTTGCACTGTTTTTACTTTACGTTAAGAAGTTATGTTTGTACATCGAACGCTTTTTATTGTTCTTGTTATGGATTGGCAAGACAGCCAACCCACTACGGGGAAGCCGAAAGGCACGCGTTTAAACTCACGCAGGCTGGCGTGAGGCCTGGAACAGGACAAGGAATTGAGACTAGCAAAAAAACGTACGTATCTTCTGGAATACTTAACTTTAATCCATAATTGGTGAACATCGCTCTTGACGGTACATGTTTTACAGCATCAATAGTGACTGGTAATGGCGCCTTGCTAGGTCGTAGCAAATGACGTAGCTGAAGGCTATGCTAACTATCGTCTCGGCAAATGAGAGCGTAATTTGTCAGTGAACCATCGCTAGCAAAGTCGGCTGTACAACTGGGGCGAGTGCTAGGAAGACTCTCTACACCTGCCGTGTGGCGGCGCTCGGTCTGCAATCACTGATAGTGGCGACACGCGGGTCCGACGTATACTGACGGACCGCGGCCGATTTAAAGGCTACCACCTAGCAAGTGTGGCGTCTGGCGGTGACACCACAGTTCTACTGTAGTAATTGTAATTATATTATAAAAGTGAAGTACTCGCTTGGTGGAACTGTAATCGATGTGGGAGGCTGTAGACATTTTCGTAGCATGTTGTAGGGAAATGACGGAAAATTGAGATCACTACGCTAAACACTGACAACAGTTCAACTAGTCGCGAATACCGAGTACTGACTACTGTCTACCCACTGTCTACCACAAGGTGGTGCTGTTAAAGCGGCGCCAAGGAGAGTTTTTTTTGGGGATTCATACCAGATTCCATTTACAGTTCTTACCGAATACAGAACCGAATACATAAAATTCGTGATATAATAATATTAGTTATTTGTACCTGATCGTTGATGACTAATACTAGACAACGTGTCAAAGCACTCAGGAATGAATAATATCAGTTTCTTTTAGCATAAAGGAATCATACCACAAGTGTAAATATTCTACAGTTTATGCGAACTCAAGATCTCCCGCAGGTGACTGAGTTTGCCCTGCTTTGAAGAGAGAGTTTTGCTGATGGATGGCACTCTTCATGGTAGCACAGACGAAAGTGAAACGGTTACCAAACCCGGTCGCAAGAGCGGGCAGCCGCCGTCGCCCCCTGGCGTGTGGCCACAGACAAAAGGCCGGTGCTCCCATTCAGGCGTCCCAGGGAAAGAAGCGCCATTGTGCGAACACCTGCTGCCGCCGGCGCCAAAATTGCCAACGCTGGCCGCGCCGCGGCGGGGAGGGTCGGCAGGCGCAGTTCGCCATTTTATCATTTTATCTTCTCAGCACATTTTACGCACCACCTCTGGCTCTCTACAGACATGTTCTTTAAACGACTATTTTTCCTGTTAGAGTACTAGCTAATTTGATCTACAATGCTAATTAATTACTTAAAAACAGTATAAAATAATTTCTTTCTCAGACAGTGCATCCAGCAACTAAGAAAGAATTATTTTGTATTCATTGCAGGTGGCTACACCCGGAATACATTTACTTAAATGAAAAAAAAAAAGATCTTACAGGGTTCATAAGAAATTCTTGAAAATAGAATTTTCATACCTAACGTGCAGAGTGTTCAGAGAAGCGAGTGTATGTAATTGGTATAGTTATGGATTGACAATGCGTGTTAGGACCGGACATTTTTCTCTGTAAGACAATGATAGGTCTTTATAGGACTAGACTACGCGCTGTTCCGCCACTCCTGATGGCGGTTACAGGCGGCCTGCGATGGGTTACACTGAAGCGATAAAGAAACTGGTGTAGGCGTGCGTATTCAAATACAGAGATATATAAACAGCAGAATACGGCGCTGCTGTCGGCAACGCCTATATAATACAACAAATGTCTGACGCAGTTCTTAGATCGGTTACTTCTGTTTCAACGACAGGTTACCAAGATTTAAGTGGGTTTGAACGTGGGACAGAGCAGTTGCGACGCAACGATGAGGTGAGGATTTTCCCGTACGACCATTTCACGAGTGTACCGTGAATATCAGGAATCAAACATCGCTGCGGCCGGAAAAAAAAATCCTGCAAGAACGAGAGCAACGACGACTGAAGAGAATCGTTTAACGTGAGACAAGCGCAACCCTTCCACAAATTGCTGCAGATTTCAATGCTGGGCCATCAACAAGTGTCAGCGTGCTAACCATTCAACGAAACATCATCGATGTGGGCTTTCGGAGCCGAAGGCCCTCTCGTATAACCTTGACGACACCACGACACAAAGCTTTATCTCCGCCTGGGCCCGTCAACATCGACATTGGACTGTTGAAGACTGGAAACGTGTTGCCTGATCGGACGAGTCTCGTTTCAAATTGTGTCGAGCGGACGGACGTGAACGGGCATGGAGACAACCTCATGAAACTATGGTCCCTGCATCTCAGCAGGGAACTGTTGAAGCTGGTGAAGGCTCTGTAATGGTTGGGGCGTGTGCAGTTGGATTTATGTGGGACCTCTGGTATGTCTAGATACGACTCAGACAGGTGAAACGTACGTAAGCATCATGCCTGATCACCTGCATCCATTCGGTCCATTGTGCATTCCGACGGACTTGGGAAATTCCAGCAGGACAATGCGACAGACAATGCTGCAGACTGGCTCCAGGAATACTCTTCTGAGTTCAAATACTTTCGCCGGCCACCAAACTGCCCAGGCAAGAACATTATTGAGCCTGTCTCGTATGCCTTGCTACGTGCTGTTCAGAAGAGATCTACACCCCCTCGCACTCTTACGGATTTATGGACGGCCCTGCAGGATTCATGGTGTCAATTCGCTCCAACACTACTTCAGACATTAGTTGAGCCCATTCCACTTCTGCGTGCTCACGGGGTCCTACACGATATTGGGCAGGTGTACCACTTTCTTTGGCTCATCAGTATATTTGATGGACAAGGACATTTATTTCCTGTACACCTGCCATTGTGACTATGTGTAGCCATGCCGCAGGTGTAAAACGTAGTCTAAGAATTGGACGAACCACATCTGACTTCATCTAATTAAAATCTTGTTCTATTAAATACTATTCTTCAAGAGCAGATCCTTTTCGCTGGCAAGAAATAGACCCAGGGATAATTTTGGATGCAAAATTTTCATTTAGGTTTTTAAGCGCAGATATTTCTGTTGGTGACTGACGGTGGTGTACTGAACAAAATTACGTCAGTATTTACGTCATTCGTAGACTAATAATTATAGCCATTACAAGTCATAAAGGTTTTTAGGTTCGTTAATATCTCCAAGTTTATGTGCCAAGAGAAAAACATTAATGCATATTTTCCTCGGGGCAGCAGGTCAGGCACTGAAGTGTCAACCTGTGTACGCAGAACGGTTAGGCCATACTGTCAGGTGTAATTCACATAGTGGAGCAGTAGGACTCTGCAGAGAATATGAGGTCGTAAAGTTTATGACATGTTCGTGGAAAGACTCTTCGACACAGAGAAAAAACAGCCAGCACACTGATGTGTGTACATATTAAGGTACCACATGAAAATGTATATGCACTTACACCCGTTACATCCTGTGTAACACAACCGAGTCGTATAGATTCCTTACGAAAGCCTAAATGCCATTATTAATAAGACAACTGAGAACACTCGGCTTAACTCAAATGCACTGAATTCCATAAAACAGTTCTTTTGTCCCTTTTAACAAGTAGGCCACAATCAGTGATGTCTGAGCCTCAGTAGTTTATCCAACTTGTTTTAAAATTCAATATGTTATTGCATACTTACATGCTAAATAATGAACTAAGTCTTCTCATTATTGACATTCAGAGACGTTATTTGCATTTCCGAGCACACACAATAATATTTACTGTCATTAAACTTTCTTTTAGCTTCTTTATGACTTAATATGAGCTATGAGAATGTCCATTAAAGTTGCTTAGCGAATCTTCCTGGAACTATAAACCCTCAAAATTAAACATCCTCGCATTTCGTATCTCTCCTGTCTGAGATATTACAATATTTCTTCTGAGGAATTCTCACGCGAAATACTGTAAATCACTAACGAACGCACATATCGTTGAACATAACTTATTAATGTTAATCGTTAAACATCAGATACGATAGTGGTTGTAATTTATTCATTTCATTTATTTAGCAAGATATTTTGGTAATCAAATTAAGTCACGACAATAATCTTCTGCTGTCCGCTAGCCGTCGGTTAGATTCTGGTAGCGCCCTAGTCTTCAGAACAGAACAAGAACACCTTATTTGGACTCGTCCGTAGCGTATGATATACAGAACAAACAAAAGATTTTTAGTACAAAAATTTATGTAACAACTATAATTCAACATTATAATACCTGTTTACACTTGCCTGGCGTCGCTCAGTGGAACATATCAGTGTTCTGCAAACTACAACTGTCGGCTAAACTCTAGTATAAGGTCATACACAAAGAGGAGTAACGTAAAATGGAAGGTAGTTGAATTACGTACAGGGTATAAAGGTTATAAATGCAGATAATTCTGTTGGTGACTGAGAATAATACCATTCAACATTTACCATGGAACGCAGATATCTAGTGATGCTGATGACGGATTCCTAATGAAATCGATCAACAGCACCCCAACATAGATTAATACAATGATGACCTGTTAGAATTGCAACATCGGAAAGCAAACAAAAGAACGAAAATTTCCTTGTTGAGAATACGCAGCAGTTTATTTACTACACGTGTGCGGTACAGTACGAAGAACATATTATTAAGTCTGCAGGCGATTTGGGCGTATAGATGGTGGAATGTTTAGCACGCGGGACAACAGTGGCTATCGCACTGCTTGCTTCTGAGTCAGGTTTTTTTTTTGGGTCATCAGTCTTCTGACTGGATTCATGCGTCCCGCCACGAATTCATCTCCTGTGCCAAATTCTTCATCTCAGAGTAGCACCAGCAACCTACGTCCTCAATTATTTGATGAATGTATTCCAATCTCTGTACCACTTTCTCTACAGTTTTTGTCGTCTACAGCTGCCTGTAGTACCATGGAAATCATTCCCTTATGTCTTAACAGGCATCCTATCATCCTGTCCCTTCTCCTTCTCAGAGTTTTCCACATATATCTTTCCTTTCCGCGTAGAATCTCCTCATTCCTTACTTTATCAGTCTACCTAATTTTCAACATTCGTCTGTAACACCACATCTGAAATGCTTCGATTCTCTTCTGTTCCGGTTTTCCCAAAGTCCATGTTACACCTAGGCCACAGGTTCTTACAGGACCAATACTGCTACTTGATTCGATGTAGCGTCACTTCTATGGTAAGGTTCATCAAACGAAGTGGCTGGCAAGTGTTGGTAAGCCAGTTTCTCTGAAACCGAAGATAAGATATTTTCAATACGTGATATACATGGCGGACTGGCCGGTCAGAGCAACTGTTGAACACAGTTTGTTTTGAGGTAGGTTTAGCCCGCACAGGAAACACGCCGTCTTACATTTTCTTATCGGAAGATAACGTGACAGGGCCTCTATGATATCACAGTCATCGGTCTTATCACGTCAGAAATGTAAGACTGCTGTAGAACGTACTAGCAAAGCGTACCAGGTGATCAACTTATGTACCCAGTGGGCCCCTTTGACAATGACGAATGCAATCTATCGATGTTTATCCTCTTTGGAGCCTGCTGCGCGTAGCACTGGTACTTGCCGGGAAAGATGACGTTGGCGTACTGCAGTGGTGTGCTTCTCTCCTCTGCCAGGTCAAGGGAAACAGCAACAATGGTCGCAATGCTGGCAGTGCGTGTTGGTGTTCCAGATGTCGTCGCAATCACCATGTCGATACATATCTTGCTGAAAACAAGGAGATTTCCAGACCACAGGTACAGAACGTGGTTGTATGGTTCAGCAAAATACCTCGTCCTTAAGGGCACGTATTGCGTGGGGCCATTAAGATTTTCCACGGCGCTGAGCATGGCCCTAGTAAACCCATAGATTCCATATTAACAGATAGGCTTGGGGTTCCGATCAACATGAGCAGCAATATCGCGGAACGAAATGTGCCACAATGCCGCCTTTGTAGAATTCCAATACGTGCTGCAAGTCGTTTGTGCTTCTGAAAAGAAGCTCAACACAATATTTGACAAAGGACGACCATAAAAAGGAGATTTCTGAATCAGAAATTTGTTGCATAATCTTTCTTTGTATTCATATGTAAAATGCGAGACATCCACCTACTTCGTGCGGCTACTGTGAAATACGAATCATTTGCATACCTAAACATGCACTACACTTCACGCCGGTTGACATTTGTTGCGTGCAGCCTTTGATGGTTATTACTATGCTTGCTGAGACTGCAACTAAACACGCTCTAGACCACATTACTGCCACCACGGCGTTGTGTTCTATCTGTAAAGGCTGCGGATTGCCTGATAGCCTCATATACATCTATCCGGAGGCAGTGATATCCAGGCGTCCTTTGCAGCATGAAACTCACTCTTCAGAGAAATCGGAGAAGGTTGTTCACCGCCAATTACCAGTAGCTCACGTTGAACACTGACGTGAAATTAAGTTCTTTCAGCGAGGGGGCAAATACCATCCATTTGCTACAAAGACTCATTAGTAGCTGTAACCAGTTGATACAAACTTACACGCTCTCTGGTCTGTTCGGATTCCACGCTGTAGCATTAAAACTTATTGCCATACATATGCATTGGAAGTCAACGAACCACGTCCGCCTTCGACTCTGACGGTGCAATGATTCCCGCAGCATTGTCGACTGCTATTCAAAATTTTGCCATTAATTCGCTGTAAATAGCATCAGCATAATACACGAAAACTTCAAATGACTCATTACGCTCCGCTTGGTCTGTGAGTCGATGATCTTTTTTTCGGAACGCAGATAAATTGATTACTTTACCACTGCATGCAGGTCATGAAATGTAGACAGGCAAGGTGTCGGTCGCCTACTCGTTTACTATACCTACTTCAGCAGGGACATCACATGACTTACGTCTAAAGTTTCTCGATGCAGACAACAGATGAATAATTATGAAAATATTGAGGCTCGAGATTGGAAATAAATTATTGTAGAGGAGTACTGTTGGTTATTTACTTTTCTTCATTAGAGTTTAATGCAATGTTTGAGATAACTGTCTTTGATAACCTATCTTAGCTGAGAAAATATTTGAACGTCATCATTTTGAGCTGTCATGATGTGATAAGAAGATGTGGATTTTGTATTAAACCAAACGCTTCACTCCTGGATTACACAAAGGCTTTCTACGAATGGATCGAAGTAGACAGTGCGAAATACTCGGCAACACGAGCTTTGCAGGACGCCTAGTGCAAGTCCGTAAAAGCATATAGATACACTCCATGATATTCTCTCTGTTAGAAAGATGAGGCCATTTCGTCTTTAATGGGTTGTCAAGATGTTAGACAAGGCTGCAGTCTTACTCATCCTCTACCTAGACAACGCTGTGAAACAATGGAAAACAATATGTACAGCAGGTATTAAGATATAACATGAAGCAGTTAATACACTACTGGCCATTAAAATTGCTACAACACGAAGATGACGTGCTACAGACGCGAAATTTAACCGACAGGAAGAAGATACTGTGATACGCAAATGATTAGCTTTTCAGAGCATTCACACAAGGTTGGCGCCGGTGGTGACACCTACAACGTGCTGACATGAGGAAAGTTTCCAACCAATTTCTCTTACACAAACAGCCGTTGACCGGCGTTGCCTGGTGAAACGTTGTTGTGATGCCTCGTGTAAGGAAGAGAAATGCATACCATCGCGTTTCCGACTTTGATAAAGGTCGGATTGTAGCCTATCGCGATTACTGTTTGTCGTATCGCGACATTACTGTTCGCGTTGGTCTAGATCCAATGACTGCTAGCAGAACATGGAATCGGTGGGTTCAGGAGGCTAATACGGAACGCCGTGCTGCATCCCAACGGCCTCGTATCACTAGCAGTCGAGATGACAGGCATCTTATCCCCATGGTTGTAACGGATCGTGCAGCCACGTCTCGATCCCTGAGTCAACAGATGGGGACGTTTGCAAGACAACAACCATCTCCACGAACAGTTGGACGACGTTTGCAGCAGCATGGACTATCAACTCAGAGACCATGGCTGCGGTTACCCTTGACGTTGCATCACAGACAGGAGCGCCTGCGATGGTGTACTCAACGACGAACCTGGGTGCGCGAATGGCAAAACATTTTTTTCGGATGAATCCAGGTTCTGTTTACAGCATCATGATGGTCGCATCCGTGTTTGGCGACATCGCGGCGAACGCACATTGGAAGCGTGTATTCGTCATCGCCATACTGGTGTATCACCCGGCGTGATGGTATGGGGTGCCATTGGTTACACGTCTCGGTCACATCTTGTTCGCACTGACGGCGCTTTGAACAGTAGTCGTTACATTTCATATGTGTTACGACCCGTGGCTCTACCCTTCATTGCCGGCCGGGGTGGACGAGCTGTTCTAGGCGCTACAGTCTAGAAACGCGCGAAAGCTACGGTCGCAGGTTCGAATCCTGCCTCGGGCATGGATGTCTGTGATGTCCTTAGGTTAGTTATGTTTAAGTGGTTCTAAGTTCTAGGGTACTGATGACCTCAGAAGTCCTATAGTGCTCAAAGCCATTTTTTTTCTTGGAAGGAGAAACAGCATTGGTCGTATTTTTTGTTTTATCATCCGCAAAATCGATTTTCGGTCACTTAGTGACCCTCCCCAATGCTGTAATATACAATTTAAATTGGTAGGCACTGGTGTCAACAAGCTTAGAGCGATCACATAAGCTGAGGCCTAAGTTTATGTGATCGCTCTAAGCTTGTTGACACCAGTGCCCACCAATTTAAATTGTATATTACAATACTGAGGATGGCCACTAAGTGACCGAAAATCGATTTTGCCGATAATAACACAAAAAATACGACCAATGCTGTTTCTCCTTCCAAGCATATCCATTATCTGGTCGTGGTGCACAGAACACTCCATGGAGTCGCCAATCAATTTTTTTTTTCTACCCTTCATTCGATCCCTGCGAAACACTACAATTCAGCAGTATAATGCACGACCACATGCACGACGGGCGTTTCTGGATACAGAAAATGTTCGACTGCTGCCCTTGCCAGCACATTCTCCAGATCTCTTACCAATTGAAAACGTCTGGTCAATGGTATGCCCAGCCGTATCAAGGCCGTTATTACGGCCAGAGGTGGTTGTTCTGGGTACTGATTTCTCGAGATCTATGCAGGCAAATTGCGCGAAAATGTAATCACATGTGAGTTCTAGTGTAATATATTTGTCCAATGAATACCCGTTTATCATCTGCATTTCTTCTTGGTGTAGCAGTTTTAATGGTCAGTAGTGTATCAATTGTGAACTGCCTCGTCTCAACTTAGCCTTCAAAGATAAGCCAGTATGCAACCTGGCATAAGAAACTGCAATAACAAAAAGATGGCAAATGACTCGAACAACATTAAACTTGAATTACCTCGATTGCAAGTGTATGAATATGACCGAGAAATCCAAAGGTAAAGAGTTTCTCATGCGTGTGCAGCGCAGTTAGGAAGTCTGAGACCTGCTGCTTGGAGATCGAGACGAAATTCTGCGAGATAGCGACAGTGTGGACTCATCTGGATGACAACGAAATGTGGATCCCGAAAGACATCGACGGGAGCTCAACTTGCAGAAATGATCTTCCTGAGAGGAACAGACGTTGTAGCCGACTGAATTATTTGCAATAAAGAAATAAAGAAATAATGAAAGATTAAAAGAGCTTTTTAATGCTAAAAAAATAAACGAAGAATACATCAAAACATGCTTCAACCGTGTTCTCCAAGTGGGCAATGATTACCTACAAAACCAATCTATGGAGCACCGACTGCTACGTAAAAGAGGTTTAGAAAGTCAAAGGAAGAGATGAGCGGGACAGACACGCTAGCCTAACCCGTGAGGTAGCTGGCAGAGATGATGCCGTGAGATTGCTATCCTTGCAGTCATTTAATTGTAAGACATACTTGAAAGAACAGTGGAACAGAACTGCAGGTGCCCTGAACACTACGATAGACTTGAAAATGTGCTTTGTGGAAAGACGAACAGCTTATTTAAGCAACAAATACGGGTACAAGAATGTAAGTGTCAGTGAAGCCTCAACTAAGAACATACAGTGTGCTAATACCTCCCGTATGACGGATTTTGGAGATAGCTCTATTCCCACCGCAACGGGTCTAGCAAACAGCAAAGACAATATGCGGGTGCAAATCTTGTCTCAGAGGGTGTTATTCATAATAATATATGAAGAAGTGATGGGCAATCATATACTAGAAGTTCACGAATCTAACGTGTTGTTACGGACAGTGAAACATGACTTGGGTTTCAAATATGCTAGGGTGTACAAAGTTCCGTGCGAATACGGAAAGACTTATATTGGACAAACTATCCACACAATTGAAGATCGATGTGTAGAAAAGATCCATGCCCGCTTACTGCAGTCCAACAAGTCTGTAGCAGAGGAACACTACATTTAAAATGGGCATATAATAAATTATCGGCAAACCAATGTTCTGGACGCCACGGATAAATTTAGGGACTCTTTTCAAACATGAAATTTAAATCCATGTGACATAATTTG
The DNA here is from genome assembly GCF_023864275.1 of Schistocerca cancellata. Taxonomy (NCBI): domain Eukaryota; kingdom Metazoa; phylum Arthropoda; class Insecta; order Orthoptera; family Acrididae; genus Schistocerca; species Schistocerca cancellata. Next base: position 630,850,081 of record NC_064626.1, on the reverse strand, counting down.
ATAAACATGAACATAGGCTTCCAACTGAGTAAGGCGTGGGAGCCAAAACTAAGCTAAATTAAAGCAGGAACGTGACATCCGGAAGTGCGACGCAACAGGGACGGCGGGTGGAAGGCAACTCCTCACCATGGCAGCCGCACGCCTCCCATCACCGAGCACGCTGCGGGGCCGGTGAGGATCGAACTCTGGACCGGCGGATATAAATACCACCAGCACGCAGCAGACACGTCATTCCATCAGCACCATCTGGTAATGACAGAAGGGTTATTCGCCGATGTATCGTGAACCTTCTAATATTCGATCTAGCAGTCCACCCGCGAACACGGAAGCGTTTCAGTAACTTACTACACTCCTGGAAATTGAAATAAGAACACCGTGAATTCATTGTCCCAGGAAGGGGAAACTTTATTGACACATTCCTGGGGTCAGATACGTCACATGATCACACTGACAGAACCACAGGCACATAGACACAGGCAACAGAGCATGCACAATGTCGGCACTAGTACAGTGTATATCCACCTTTCGCAGCAATGCAGGCTGCTATTCTCCCATGGAGACGATCGTAGAGATGCTGGATGTAGTCCTGTGGAACGGCTTGCCATGCCATTTCCACCTGGCGCCTCAGTTGGACCAGCGTTCGTGCTGGACGTGCAGACCGCGTGAGACGACGCTTCATCCAGTCCCAAACATGCTCAATGGGGGACAGATCCGGAGATCTTGCTGGCCAGGGTAGTTGACTTACACCTTCTAGAGCACGTTGGGTGGCATTGTCCTGTTGGAACAGCAAGTTCCCTTGCCGGTCTAGGAATGGTAGAACGATGGGTTCGATGACGGTTTGGATGTACCGTGCACTATTCAGTGTCCCCTCGACGATCACCAGTGGTGTACGGCCAGTGTAGGAGATCGCTCCCCACATCATGATGCCGGGTGTTGGCCCTGTGTGCCTCGGTCGTATGCAGTCCTGATTGTGGCGCTCACCTGCACGGCGCCAAACACGCATACGACCATCATTGGCACCAAGGCAGAAGCGACACGTCTCCATTCGTCCCTCCATTCACGCCTGTCGCGACACCACTGGAGGCGGGCTGCACGATGTTGGGGCGTGAGCGGAAGACGGCCTAACGGTGTGCGGGTCCGTAGCCCAGCTTCATGGAGACGGTTGCGAATGGTCCTCACCGATACCCCAGGAGCAACAGTGTCCCTAATTTGCTGGGAAGTGGCGGTGCGGTCCCCTACGGCACTGCGTAGGATCCTACGGTCTTGGCGTGCATCCGTGCGTCGCTGCGGTCCGGTCCCAGGTCGACGGGCACGTGCACCTTCCGCCGACCACTGGCGACAACATCGATGTACTGTGGAGACCTCACGCCCCACGTGTTGAGCAATTCGGCGGTACGTCCACCCGGCCTCCCGCATGCCCACTATACGCCCTCGCTCAAAGTCCGTCAACTGCACATACGGTTCACGTCCACGCTGTCGCGGCATGCTACCAGTGTTAAAGACTGCGATGGAGCTCCGTATGCCACGGCAAACTGGCTGACACTGACGGCGGCGGTGCACAAATGCTGCGCAGCTAGCGCCATTCGACGGCCAACACCGCGGTTCCTGGTGTGTCCGCTGTGCCGTGCGTGTGATCATTGCTTGTACAGCCATCTCGCAGTGTCCGGAGCAAGTATGGTGGGTCTGACACACCGGTGTCAATGTGTTCTTTTTTCCATTTCCAGGAGTGTATTTGTAGTGTGTAATATGGGATTATGATTCACGTTCACCTGATAGCTGCTTTTCTTCTCTTTTGTAATACCAGTTATACAGATGGTGCAGTCTATCCGTATTCTATACGCTGACATGTATCTTATCATGATTGGTGTGTCCTTACTTTTGTACGTTATCTTACTTCAAATGCGTATATGCTTGAGGATTATTTCGCTCAGTTTAACAGTATATAATTTTCTGTTTTTTCTTGTGTTTTCAAATTTTGAGATTGTATATTATTTGTGATCTAGACAGTTAAAAAATTATAATAAAGTTTTAAATTTTTTACTAGTCAGTGACTTCCTTTGGCTGTATATGGCATGCTTGAAGAGCCTTACGGACAATATTCCTCGCCTACTCACGGCTAGAAGCAGCGTTATACGGTACTAGTGTGGTGTCTGCTGCAGATCCATCTCTAATGACCTTAGTGTTGGTGAGACGTTAAACCACTGAATATGTCCTAGTTAAATGTATACGCTCTAAGCTTTCCTGTTGAGATAGGATCTGCTTCCACTAAAAGTTTGACACACCAGTGTTTTTCACCGCTAGCTGCATACATTTCCTTACGCACTAGTATGTTTCTTTACACAGCTATATGTCAGCCAATTAGCAATCTCCCCTAATGGAGGATGTTAAACTAAATGCGGCACCCTCCGTTCTACTTCAGTGGTTCCGAATTAAAATAAGGTGCGCGTCGTGAAGTCGTACAGGCACGCAGGCATGTGTGTGTGTGTGTGTGTGTGTGTGTGTGTGTGTGAGTGTGAGTGTGTGCGTGTGTGTGTGCGAGCGAGAGAGACAGAGGGGGAGAGAGAGGGAGAGAGCTACGCAAGACATCAAGAAGTAGTCCAGCAGCCCTTTCGGTACGCGTTTCACGTTTTGAATCCACAGAAAATATTTGCAGATGAGTTTTCTGACACGAACCTTTGAAACTGCACCGTAAAATTTAAAAAGAAGACGGATGAAGGAAGAACGAAACGAAAGAGCCCACTTTGTGCTTCAAAATGAGTGAAATCAATAAGCTGAATAGAATGCAGCAGTGAATCAGTCTCATGTATATACAAACATTTTAATGAACTTGCGTAACCAAAACATCTATTATGAATGAATCAGGATTAGCTGTTACGTAGATGAAATTTCTCGGTGACAGACGCATACGACCTTTGCAATAAAGTACCTACGAATTGGCTTTTTCACTTTATTACATTAGGTCTTAGTGTCCCATCAGTAAGCAATACGCTACGGGAGGAAAGCTAAATATGTTTTGCTGTGATCATAATCAAACGTGAGGACAGTTATTTTCAGAGCTTTAAAGAAACTAATAAGAGCGGCTGGAGGCATATACTTCCCAGTTTCGCCACCACTGTCGTAATACAGCTACCAAGTATATGTCCATCTTGTCTACAGTCTCACACTAATTCACTTTCTGCTGTGTCCGATGTATGGTGGAGCTGATATCAATCGTGGTACGAGTAAATATCCGCAAGAGCAGGTCTACGCCACCCTGGCACAGTGGCTTTGACAACTGCGTGGACTATCCTAGCACGCCTCCCTCCTCAATTCAGTTGTGCAAAGCCACTGTGCCAGGGTGACGTTGTTGTTAGCACACCTGCCTAGTCAGCTGGAGATCCGGCTTCGAATCCTGACCTTGGTACCAATTTTCATTCATTGTTTCAATCTGTATACATGACTCATACATGTTTGAGACTTGGAATGCCTCTGAACCGTATAGTTGCATTTGGCAGAAAGGTTTGTATTCGTATATCTGCTACTATTTGTTGAACAAAATCTACCATCACTTGTAACTGGAAAAATGGAAATTTGGAAATGACGTTTTTGCCAAATTAATGCTGCCTCTCATGGGACTATACCATTACTCGAATTCGTCATAGCGTGGAATACATTCTGTGGGCGTACACTACAGGAGGTACCTGCACAACAAATATTCGTGAGAGTAAAAACATGCATCACGGGGGTTACGTGAAAGCTGCACACTGACTCAAAGTATGGCTGCTCACTCAAACTATTAATGTACGATTTCATCCTAAAATGGATTTTGTTAATCAAATCTACAATTAATCAGTTCGTGACAAACAAGTGTGACAAACAAGTGCCTGTCTCCCTCCCAGTGAATGTCAAAAGAAGGAAATGCTCCTAACTGCAGAGTGTAGCTCTCACGCCTCATGAAAACAAACAAGAGACAGAAGTAAAGAATGAGGCGAGATGAGAAGCAAGCACACCTACTCAACGGGCATTTACACAGGTGACGGTCACTCAGATGATTCACAACAGTGGGCAGTAAGTTACAGAAGCACCAAGCCGTACGCCACGTCAATCTCGGAAGGAATAAAGTTACTTCAGTCACTTCTAGGTAGAAGAGCGCTCTACGAAAACTACAGAAATGACGTGATAAATTGTAGAAACCAAAGAAACATAAATGAGTGTTTGGGAGACAAACTGGTAGCCAACGTCTTATCTCTGTTTTTTGTTCGTTTTGCACATAAGTAGTACCTCACATCGTTCGGTGTTAGTCTATTGTGTCTTTTATATCTATACAAAATATAACTTGCTTTTTGTAAATAATAAAACTTAATTGAACGCGTAACTTCTCCGCGTTTATGTAACCAAAACAATTACCTATGGTGCAAGTTCAGTTAACATACACAAACAAAAGAATCCATGTAATTATTGTTATTTTGTAGTGAATGGAATGTTCTTCATCATGATCAAAGCAAGAGTTCCCTGTGATAAGTCTGTAAGTTGTTTGAGAAAGACAGAAATTTTTTTTACATAAAGCTCAGTGAACTATTGAAGTGACGTTTGATATGTTTTTTAGCGTTTTTTGTTAATTTTACCTTTTTGGCGGGAAATTGTGTTTTATAGCGCTCAATGATAAATCAGTATTGGTCTTTTTATGTTTGCTACAACATCCTTCTATTTAGTGGTATACAACAATTTTCGATTATAACCTCACTTAAACATTGACAGTTTCAGTTTTGCTATAAGTACTGTTTATTTTTAAGTGACAGACAGGAGGAGAACTGTGTAAAAAAAAGTTCATTAAGTTAGGTGGCCATTTAAATATCTTCAGTTTCTATATGTTTCATCATTTCCAGCTTCTAGGGCAATCTGGTAAGACATTGATTGCATAAGCAAACAAATCGACCAAAATGAGGTAACACCCAATAGACATGCAACACACCTAAAGTACAGATAATGGAGACACAGTCTTAACTGGCCAGGGGTCCTAGGAAAACTACCATAGCCTACATTTACTTATGATAGTCTACAGTAGGCTGTGGTAGTTTTACAATTTTACTTCTAGGTTTTCTCTCTTACCGACAAGCTTAAATAGTAATAATAATAATCACTGCTATTTCAAGAAAATTTATAAATACGTATTTCAAGATGTATTCTCCAAATAACATTGAACCACCTGTGTGTGGAATGTGTAACGCTGATTTTCTGAATGTCACACTATAATAAGGCCATGTGTGATGTGGGGTGTGAAACATAATGATGATCTGATCCCTCCACATGCTGACTTGAAATACAGTTAACGCACTGTAGCACCGTTGGATGACGTTCTGGACAGGGGTTCCTATCCTCAAGTCACCTTCTACATCCCCTCAAAGTCTGACGGTGTAATTTTGAAACACCTTATATATACATCATGATATGATTTCAGACAGTAAAAAACCTTTTAAGGTGGAGAGATATTCAGAATACCTCAATTAATTCTTTACATTAAGACATGTATGTATCCCTGTGATAAATAAGCCCCAATATTTCATATTAACTGGAATTGGTGCAGTCTTTGATAGCATTGTTTTAGTGTATTATTTTTAATAAATGTGCTGCAACTTCTAGCTTTACATTTGTGTACCATTTAGACACTAGTGGGTAGCTATATACAGTAGTTTTAGTGTCATATTACACACTGAAATATTGAAGGGATGAGTAAATCAATTAGGAGATAATAAAAGAATGTATAACCATAATGTTTGTAAACTCAAACAGGAAACGCTGCTAATATCAGGTTGACTGACATGTCTGATTTATTTTTCATACTGCAATAGATTGGGTTCCATGCAGTTGTTCGTGAACGTTTATGGAAGGGTAGGCAATCGAGTGCATTTTGACGACTGCAATATTTTGTTAACTGTTTTCTTAGCACATCAAACAATGCCATTAAAATTCTATCTGGTTGAGGCTAAATTAGAAAGATGATACTCATCCAGTGAACGGGAAACTGTTTTACTTTTCGGCTGAGTGAGCAGACGTGTGGCGTCTGTTACCCCCGCAGTAGTGATGTAAGAACAATAATTACTTCCTTTGTAAACGTGGGCGTTCCAGTTGTATTTGCAGACCTTAATGCGGACTGTGAAGCGTCCAGTTTCGTCACTTTATAAACAGAAACGACAAATGCAACCACGATGAACTAATCACGAAGTGCATAATCTTGCGAAGAAAACAAGAAATCATTCTCAAATTCTGTCACTTCTTACTTACTGCCTACTCTGCATTTAATGGATCGCCGTTCGTTTTTTTATGGTGTCACGAACAAACGGATAATATTTTTCTGAATGTCCTTCATTGTGTGCATGTGGCATAAAACTGTATAATTTTTAGGACGTAATCTCTCCTACGCTCTCTGCAACGTGCTCAGCGCGTACAGCGCTCCCAATATCCCCTAGAAAAGAAAGAATTCGTTTGAGGATCCGTGCAACCACTCATGCATTTCGTGGCATACCTCTTCATCAGAATGGAACTTGTCTATCAATACTTTTCAGTACCCTACAGATACTAAATAGGGAAATCCCTCGAGGAAGTCTGTTGGGTATGATGGATAAACTTCAGATTTGTAATTGTAGAAGGTGTTCCAAGCAAAATATGTGGCCATTGGGAAATGTTGCAGTAGAATACCTGTAGATAGCAATTCACTTCGTTCTCATTTCATAGCAGGCTGAAGATGCTTCTTTAGAAGTGTGATTATGATGTATTACTGATATTGGCCCCTGGTGACGAATATTTCTTCATCATGTGTCAATTATAATCCCGGAAGACATTCAGCATAATTTAGTCGACAGTTGTTTGCGGAATTCTTTGGCATGTACGATGAAAACTGGCACTAATCGTTACTCCCTCACATTTGTGGTTGGCTGTCTCCGATGACGGTTGTTGTGAGGAATGCATCACTTTCCTGTTCAACGCGACGCAGGAGTTGTTCAGTTCAGGTTTCGCCTTCCTGGGCACCTATTTGGAAGACATTTTGTGAAACTGAGGGATGTTCTGCACATTGACGTTTAATAGATGATGAATACTGTTCGTTCGAAAGTGCTGAATTGTCAGCCACTATTACTCGGCGACTTTCCAACCCGGTGACTTCAGCAGCTACAGTGTTTTATGGCCTCTCAACGGGATATTCTAGAGTCGACCAACAGCATCGATTAAGGATGCTCCGACTCCATTTGTGGGTTTACCAATGTGACAACCAAGTATCACCATGTCGGCTCTCCATTTTGTGATGAATTTCAATCAGATCCACACATTCATTCCACAGAAAAACAGGCATTAAATGAACGTGTGATTCTCCTAGTACCACTAGAATTAGTATGACCAAAATCTAAATTTCTTTTTGTTTACTGAACGTAACATTTACGGAAATGGAATGATGATTGTTACGTCGAATAGCGTTCATTAAAATACTGCCAATATATTCCATCTTATTATATCGGGACTTAATGACCTCAGTGGTTTTCAGTGGAAAAAAAATGAAAAAAATCCTGGTAGTAAGATTGTTAAGACGGCGCTGTAAACACTGCCGCCCCACTCAGAGTTGGGCCACTGTTTCAAAACTATGACTAATCTTTCTCTTCGGCCACAGGACAGATAATTTTTCTAATTGTAGTTCTGTAGACTTATTAAACTTTAACGGAAACGGAATTACAGAACGCTGTTCATCCATGGTACAAACTCCTCGTGGAGCAACAATCTTCACACTATTCCTAGGCAGGAACCTGAGAAATAGCATGATGGAGCCTGGTGAGCATTCTACGCAACGTTGTGGACCTACTGTTAACTTCATTTGTCCTTGTTCTTCATTTGACTGCACGCTCCGCCATAAGTTCTAGAACTTTCAGCTAGCCGTTTACACCTCCTGTTGTCTCCGTTTTGTGGATAAACGCTGCCTCCCTCTGACATGGCGGCTGATGTATTCTTTCCCCGGGACGTCCGGAGCTCGTGGTCTACTGGCTAGCGCTGCTGCCTATGGATCGTGAGGTCCGTCTTCGATTCCCAGCCGGGTTGGGGATTTTCTCTGCCTCGTGACTGGGTGCTTGTGTTCTCCTCATCATTTCGTCATCATCATCATTTATGACCGTGGCTAGACTGGATTGTGTAAAATTTGGACGGTGTAAAAATTGGGACTTTTTACGGGCGCTGACCACCGCGCATTGGAGAGCCCCCACAAACCAAACATCACTATTACTTTCATCAGCAGGTCTCCTTACTATGTCCTATCAACATCTTACGTCATGGATGAATGAAAGCTATGGACCCGACAATTTTCAGGATTGTGTTATCCACCCCTTCATTTCCCTTCTTATACGAGAGCGTTCAATCAGTAGTGCAACACTTTTTTCTGAAATCAGGTTGATTTCATTCAGTATTCCAATACACCATACTATTCCCCTCTCTTCTGGCTACCAATTCCTATTTTTCAACATAACCTCTGTTCAACGTAACGGCCTTACGCCACTTTACTGGGACGGCCTGTATGCCCGAACAGTAAAACTCTATTGCTCAAAGCCGGAGCCAACGCCTTGCTGGATCAATAACGTCCCCATTATCCACGTTCTGTCACGATCTGCTTCGTAAAGCGCAAGCAATTCCGCACAGATGGTCTTTCGTTGCTCTTTACAGCCTTCTGTTAGGTAGCGAGGAACGCAACAGGCACACGCCTTGGGGTACCCCATCTGATGATCGAGTGTGTCAGCACTATCCACAGAGATATCCAGTTGAGCAACGAGGTGTTTCTTTGTGATCCATTGATCACCTCGAATGAAAGCGTCCTCACGTTCCAACATTGCAGGAGTCCCAGCCGTGTGCGACACCGGAAAGCGGAAGATCGGACAAATTTGCGCGACCCTGTTCCGATTATGACAGACGCCTCGCCTAGTGACTCATCGCGCTTTTATTCACTGACAGGTCTCCATAGACATTCTGAAAGCGCCGTTGAATATCAGGTGTCATTTGGTTTTCCGCCAAAAGAAACTCAGTGACAGCTCTCTGCTCGGAACGCAGATGGCATTTTGAAGGCAACGTGCAGCGCTGCCACGTATCGGAAGTTCATAAAAAAAATGGCTCCGAGCACTACGGAAGTTCATAAAAGTATAGGCGCTAAAGCGGGAGTATTCCATGATGTCCCGCAACAAATTCGGTATTTTTTCAACCTAAACTGGCTAAGAAAATAATTTGTTGCATTGCTTATATAACGTCCCTTCTAGTTTCATGCGTCGGATGGACGTTTGAAATGAAGCTGTTGTCCACACAGACACGTGTAGCCAAGCACCGAGAAACCACTCGTATTTTCACCAGTCTTCTGCTTCGATGTCCGCCCTTATCTGAGTATTAACTAGACGCGAACACGGCATGTTTTTTTAAAGTGATTTATTTCCTTTATCCCAAGATTTGACTAATGGAAGAACAGAACCTCTTTGCAAGATATGTGTCGAATCAGACGCGTATCACAGCAGCAGCCTATGGAAACCAGGTATATTATGCTACAGGCGGAAAGCTCCTGTCGATCTCCTGAGAAAACAGCGACGGCGCGCTTATTTCCCCTGGGGGCAGACAGCTTCCCTGCAGCCAACAACGCCGATACCACGATCACTCTCCGACGTCGAACTCTCCCAGTCACGTCAGCACTTCAGTACGTTACGTTTGCTAGGGGACAAATAACGCTGCTGTTGACAACTGTGTAGCCAAATTACACCATCTATATTTCAGTCCCGTTAGAAGTTTACAAACATACAAATGGAGAGTGCACTCAGATTACTGTATTACATCTCTTATTGCTTATATACCCTCCCCCTCTCCCCCTCCCCCGCCCACTCTCTTTTTCCCAGAGGAAATCCAACAATACAGTACTTGTTAGTACAGCATATACTGGTTCCAAACTGGCTGTATTTTGCTTTACATAGCACGATCGATCGATATACTGGTTCCAAACTGGCTGTATTTTGCTTTACATAGCACGATCGATCGATATACTGGTTCCAAACTGGCTGTATTTTGCTTTACATAGCACGATCGATCGATTTTCAATAAACTGTCATTCTGTGTAATACATGTATTTAAAGAATGAGAAGGACAGCGAATGTATGCACAAGAGGTAAGAGATTTATATAATTCACTTTTGTAGAACATTAAGCCTGTAATAACACTAACACTTGTAGCCACAGGCCGACCACATCAGCTAATGAACAAATAAACTACACAAAAGTGTCGCTCTTCTTTGCGTATATACCTACTTCATGTAACTGAGAGGACTGACTCTCTGTTTGTGAGTGCCCAGATCCAAATTCTATTGTTTAGTGCATTTTGATACCACTGTTACAGCGTACAGATGTGTGTCAGCTTTATCTCTAAGCTGGGATGAAAGTGACAGTGATGGTGGACCAAATTACACCGACGACGCTTTTTTTTTTTTTAAATGAATTATTCAAGTTGTTCGCTAACTCCCTTAAAGGTATGCTTTGGTTCGCATAATCCCACAAGCAGAAAATCTATGAGAAAATATTAGAGAAGTTTAATAAGCCATTCCTGTAGTTTTGATGGGCGCACCAACACAGGGAAATCTAGAAGTGTGTAATATCGTCAGATAAAACTCCACTCTGAAATATGGCAGGGATACCATACATATGTGGCAGAGAAAAGGAAATACCATGCTAACCTGACTACAGCAGATGAAGACCACGAGGGTTGAGGCGATACACCTTAGACATGAGCGCTCCCCACATAGAGTAATTGTACATCGACATTGATCAGATAACCCTGGTGGCCAGCTAGGGCCGCGATCAGACTGACATCTGCTAACAACTAACCTACAACGTGCTGACATGAGGAAAGTTTCCAACCAATTTCTCATACACAAACAGCCGTTGACCGGCGTTGCCTGGTGAAACGTTGTTGTGATGCCTCGTGTAAGGAAGAGAAATGCATACCATCGCGTTTCCGACTTTGATAAAGGTCGGATTGTAGCCTATCGCGATTGCTGTTTGTCATATCGCGACATTACTGCTCGCGTTGGTCTAGATCCAATGACTGCTAGCAGAACATGGAATCGGTGGGTTCAGGAGGCTAATACGGAACGCCGTGCTGCATCCCAACGGCCTCGTATCACTAGCAGTCGAGATGACAGGCATCTTATCCGCATGGTTGTAACGGATCGTGCAGCCACGTCTCGATCCCTGAGTTAACAGATGGGGACGTTTGCAAGACAACAACCATCTCCACGAACAGTTGGACGACGTTTGCAGCAGCATGGACTATCAACTCAGAGACCATGGCTGCGATTACCCTTGACGTTGCATCACAGACAGGAGCGCCTGCGATGGTGTACTCAACGACAAACCTGGGTGCACGAATGGCAAAGCATTTTTTTCGGATGAATCCAGGTTCTGTTTACAGCATCATGATGGTCGCATCCGTGTTTGGCGACATCGCGGCGAACGCACATTGGAAGCGTGTATTCGTCATCGCCATACTGGTGTATCACCCGGCGTGATGGTATGGGGTGCCATTGGTTACACGTCTCGGTCACATCTTGTTCGCACTGACGGCGCTTTGAACAGTAGACGTTACATTTCATGTGTTACGACCCGTGGCTCTACCCTTCATTGCCGGCCGGGGTGGCCGAGCTGTTCTAGGCGCTACAGTCTAGAAACGCGCGAAAGCTACGGTCGCAGGTTCGAATCCTGCCTCGGGCATGGATGTCTGTGATGTCCTTAGGTTAGTTATGTTTAAGTAGTTCTAAGTTCTAGGGTACTGATGACCTCAGAAGTCCTATAGTGCTCATAGCCATTTTTTTTCTTGGAAGGAGAAACAGCATTGGTCGTATTTTTTGTTTTATTATCCGCAAAATCGATTTTCGGTCACTTAGTGACCCTCCCCAGTGCTGTAATATACAATTTAAATTGGTAGGCACTGGTGTCAACAAGCTTAGAGCGATCACATAAGCTGAGGCCTAAGTTTAGCTCGTCTTTGAAGTAAACAGCTCCAACCACTGTTATTAAATTATAGTAAAATTAGATTGTCAATAAATGACACCTAAATTCTTTACATGGACATCGATGATAGAAATCCCTTGACAGAATACGCTTGGTAATGGATGTAAACAACTGTAAGAGCTGCCATGCATGTTAGTTAGATTGTCAGTAGATGGCACCTTCTACATTCTTTTAATAAAATGAAATTCCGCAACTAAAACTTGTATTCTTCGTCATTAGTGGTGCACAAAATCTTTAAAATGATGTCTCGATAATTAATTTTGGTCAATCAATATGAGTGACATAGCGTACCGACGTAAGAAAATTTTAGAGATAATACATATACGATTATACCAAGTCCCATAGGACTCAGTAATGAGTCTGTCTGTATATTTATACAGACAACTGAGTATATAAATGCCACAACTCTTGACAAGATATCTGCATCGTATTCGTTTGCAGACCTGAAACTAGAATTTTCGGTTTTGTGGAATAACAATTGTTAAATTCATAGATTTCTTAGTTACTATTTATGTCTGGTCATTGTATAATACTGATATTATTGCAATTAAGACTGTTTGAAGTGAATAAAATGCAATCATCTTAAGTTATCTTTATCTTAGAAAATATGATTTATTTTCCATCTCTGTGGCGGCTAGGATAGAGCGCTGAACTGGCTGTTAAACTAAACGTGGAAGTCAGAACGTGCCCGAAGAGGTCGGTCGTCTTCTCGTCAGATTTCTATGCAATAAGCACAACTGACTCTTGAAGAGGCACCCTGGTGAATAATGAGACAACGTCAAAACTCACCAAGGTATCTGAGTCTTTCAGCTTGAAAGACGTTTTACGAAATCCACAGAATTACGAACATGATGAGGGCATTTACCTACATAAGGGCTTAGTAATTCTGCCAGTTATTTCGCCAGCAAATATGTAGGTGCCCTAATGTTGCTGACAATTGGGCGTACCGGGACCCCTTCTTTGTGGACTTTAGGGTGTCCATAAAGTCTTGGTGGTACAGTAGAGACGGAAGTAGTCACGGAGGAAGAGATAGCCACTGCCTATATACCGTATACTAGCGCACTATCGGGAAAAATAGGACGAATATTGAGGAAACACCGAGTAGAAACAGTCTTTTGACAACAAGAGCATTATTGGGAAGTGTCAAAGACGATCTCGGTTTGTGGAAGGCCGGCATATACCAGATACCCTATAGTGTGGGAAGACTAATATTAGACAGACAGTGCGCACCACGCTGCCAAGAACATCAGAGGCACACTCGACTTAGGTACCCCAACAAGTCGGCGGTCGCAGAGCACTGTTTGTCTGAACATCACGAAGTGGTCTACCAACATATCAGGGTCTTGGGACAGACATCTAAATACTGGGACAGACTCATTAGAGCGGCTATCGAAATTCCGACCAGGGGTGGGCTCATCAACCGAGATTAGGGCTATAGCCTCAGCAAGGCATGGGAACCAGCATTTAATTTAATTAAAAAGACGCTCAGCAAAGAAAACGAACGGGCGACCAGGGCGGACGAGGCAATTACACCGACGCCACCACATACGCCGACGTCAGTGTCTCAGCCACCCCCGACGAGCGGCCATCGGCGCGGAAAAGGGAGGGAACGCCTCGCTGGGGGAGGGGACTTAAGACGGCCGCTAGCCCTCACGAGCTCAGTTCGTCAGCGCACCTGAAGATGGCGACATGTCTGATCGCCGAAATTTTGTGCCCTTTGGACACTATGACCCGGCAGTACACCTGTGGACTGTTCGACTAAGAAATGCGCCGGGAGAAAATGAAGAATAACATTACCTGTGGAGTTTAAAAATTAGCTCATACACTCTCTATCGTTACAAATTTTAAGTTGTAGTCGCATTATTTGCAATAGTTTTCACAGTGATTCGAGCGGTTGTTAACGGTAGCGTATAGTACATTTACATGTTCATTTTTTTCTGTCGCACCAAAATTTAATATCATAAGCATATTTATACATTTCCCACGGACACGATCAAAAGATTGTACAGATAATTTCAGAAGTTCTAGTTACTTCATCGTTAGCTCAGTCAGGGCATTCCTTCTCACCTTAACAGCTTCATTTTTTCCCTATCCAGTAATATCCGGTCGGAATATTTACTCAAAGTGAAGATGATTAAAGTACTTATTTGTAAAAATTTATTTTAGTCCCTGGTGAGAGTGGGTTTGAATGTCCTCTTGTTGTCACATTAAAGTACTAAAATATGGTCAAACAAAATATTCTGTTTTCAATAAAAATAAATTACTTCACTGATCATCTTGGTAGTTTATTTCCACATTACAAAGCAGCAAATTTTACTTGTTAGTGTTGTATTTTCCATATATTGTGCTGATGAGGAATTAGTATGTAATATAGACTGAGAATACAGCAGGAACAAAGTGTCTCCTTTTCTTATTTCTGAATGTAAAATTCTAATTAGTTAAAATTTACCATCCAGCGTCCGCTTACTGGTGACTATGAATTAGCTCAAACAGTTTATTGTAAACACTCCATTTCCAGAGCATTTTGCATTGTACTGTAACCCAAAAGACGGAAGAAATCAAGAAATCCGGTTATTTAACTGCTGTGATACATCAATTTTTATCGAAGAGAAATGATGTATTAGTGACTTTATGTAGTTTTGAAATATGCTGACTAAAAGGAATATAATTAAGAAGTGTGGAATAGAAATAGAGATCACAGTCACATGAAATTTGATAAAGCCGTGAAAACTATACATACACAAGAGTTCAAACTAACTACTAGCACATGGGATTTAGTTTTTCTTTCATTATTTATATGTTGATTTTCTTTTGTTTCCAATTCTGTGTGTTTTCTATGTGACTATTTAGTGTCTGCGTAACACATCGAATGACAACAAATAGTTTTTTCCTGCAATTTTTAGAATGCGTGTTTCCTTCTTAAAGACCGTTTATAATTTATTCGATATGATATACAGTTTATTAATACACTGAAAGCCTGCACTATCAGCCACATGTGTAATTATAGAATAATACATTTTGCTGCATTTGAAGGGTATTCTGTTCTCTAACAATCTGCCTGTTTATGCTGTTTACTACTTTACTTGCTAAATAAGAATACTGTTCAGAGAGGCTTGCATTTGCAATGAAGGGAAACAGTAAGCTCAATCAAAACCTGTAGAATATAGTGAGCCAGCTATTTGTGTCAGTATCATCAAACAACTTCCATTGTTATCGATTTTTAATCAAACTGATCAAAAGCTATTTTTACTTTTTGATAAATATTTAATTTTGCAAATGCTATGATGCATATTTGAGACAAGAACATCAATTATATCGGAGAAAATGCTCTGTTATTCAACTGAAATTCGTTTTGTAGTGTCTGCAGCGACCATCATAAGTGTATTTATCTAGCTGCAGGACATGAAGAAAATATTAATGGCGTGTACTCTATAGCTCGGGAAACTGCGACGTCATGCAGTATTGGAGACCAATGGAGGTTATATAGTCGAAAGAGCAGCGAATAAACTGCACAGTATAACAGACCAGTAGCATCACTCGGAAAAAGAGTGTTTAATTTTTCTCTTTGCTCCTGCACCATCAATACAGGACAAACCGAGGGCGGCCGGAGGACTGCCTTATCCAGATAAGCCGTGGGGATATTGCTCTCGGAAGAGGAGGCAGCGTGGTCGATAGTGACTTCGTGCCGTTTCCATTGCGAGAGCTGTCCGAATGGAGAGGGACGCTTATCAGGGCAGGCAGATGTACGGAATGACGCAATCTTCCAATTCGTCTGTGCGACTATAATAAGCGTCGGAGAACCAGATTAATAAATGCTAGTCAAATTGCATTTAGAAGATGAAGTATAGCGATTGAAGAACAGTGAAAGCACCTGTGTGAGATGGTATGTCGCTGATGCTAGTTATACAGGTGCTACATTGTGGACAGTCTGCAAACTGTTGCTGTCCACAATCAGTTTTGTTTCATCGCGAGCTAAGGGTTCTTCACAACGTTTACGTACTTGGATCCTCAGTTTTGTAGACTCTATTATATACTGTTTACCCACGTCATATACACATTGATTAGGTTGTCATGGACGTTTATTATCATCTGGAACACACATAACAAAATTTAGTTAGATTTTATGTCCTCTGCCAGTTCCTTAATCTTGCAGCCGGGCTTACACGCAAATCCCATATTATTTATAGCGCATATTCCAAAACCTGTCTTCCACTACAATTTTTATTCCTTTATGGTTCTATCCGGAGCTATATTCCTCTTTATCCTGAAACCCTGCCCATCTTCTAAATACCTTTCTCACTCCTAGCAGACCCCCTGAGCAGCGGTTCCCTAACTTTTCCTCAGATGGAACAATTCTAGAATTCTGGTACTTTAATAGGACCCTTCTTTATGTTGAAGGTTAATAACATTCAAACTTGTTTTATTCAGTGATTACTTAAATTTTGAATCATAACCAACAACACAAAAATCATAATAAAATTTTACATAATAAAAAATTTCAAGAAAATCCGCCATGTTATTGTGGTTGTTGGTGGAACCTTATTCACTTCCCGCGAACACAGTCTGGAATACCGTGCCCTTGAGAACCTGCCTATTTCTTAGAAAAAACAGTTAATTTTTGGCATACTTCACGACCACTATATTTCAAACGCTTCAGTTATTCTCATTTCCAAGGAAAATATCTGTTTCAAAATCTTAACAGTCGCTACAACGTGTTTCAGTTAAGTTGTCTTAGAATCTCTCTTCCTTTTTTCCAATATAATTGCCGTTTATTCCTGCTGTACTCTTAGTCTATATTACATACTAATTCCTCATCATTACAATTTGTAAAATAAACTACCACGATGATTCAGTGAAGTAATTTATTTTTATTGTAAACAGAATATTTTTGGATTGTTTACCCACTTATAGTACACAGCTCTCCTCAATAAATCCACGTGGCAACCCAAATTTATTTTCATGCTGTCTTTCAAGTGCTTGCTCTTTTAATTTTAAATAAATAATTCAGTTCCCAGTTCTTGTTGCTGTTGTTACTGTTGCTGTTGTCGGATTCAGTCTGAAGACTGGTATAGTGCTAATTACAATGCTACTCTATCCGATGCAAGGCACTTCAGCTATGGCCTACATCCTTTTGAACCTGCTTACTGTGTGTATCTCTTGGTCTCCCGCCAAAATTTTTACCTGCCACACATTCCTCCAGTACTAATTTGGTGATCTCTTCATATCCCAGAATGTTTCCTATCGACTGATCCCTTCTTTTAGTCATGTTTTGCAAAAAATTTCCTTTCACCCCAATTCCATTTATAGCTCCCATAGGTTACGTGAGCTACCCATCTACTTTTCAGCGTTCTTTTGCGGCGCCACATTCGAAAAGCTTTAATTTTTTTCTTGTTTGAATTGTTTATCGTCCACATTTCATTCCCATACAAGGCTACACGCCAGACAAATACCTTCAGAAAATACTTCCTAATACTTAAATTTGTATTCGATGTTAGTGACTGTCTCTTCTTCAGAGGCACTTTTTTTCCATTGCCAGTCTACATTTTATATCCTCGCTGCTTTTACTATCATCAGTTATTTTATTGCCCAAATACCAAAACTCATCTACTACTTTAAGTGTCTCATTTTATAATCTAATTCACTCAGCATCGTCTGATGTAATTTAACTGTATTTCCTTTGTTTTGCTTTTTGTTGACATTCACTGTCTTTTTCAAGACAGTGTCTATTCCATTCAATTGCTTGTCCAAGTCCTTTGCTCTCTCTGACAGAGTCACAATGTCCTCAGAAAATATCAGAGTTTTCATGTCTTCTCACTGAATTATAATTCCTATTCCAAATTTTTATTTGGATTCCTTGACCTCTTGTCCATTTCACAGACTAAATAACATCAGCAACAGGGTACAGCTCTGTCTCACTCTCTTCTCAATCACTACTTCCTTTCAATACTCCTCAACTCTTATCATAACTGCCATCTGGTTTCTGTACAAGTTGTATATAACCTTCCGATATGTGTATTTTACCCCTGCTACCTTAAGAATTTCAAAGAGTGTATTCCAGTCAAAACTGTGAAAAGTTTTCTTCAAATCAATAAAAGCTATAAACCTGTGTCCCTTTCCTTAACCTTTTCGTTAACCTATCGCTGTGTGACACTTCACTCTCCACTCCAGGCTGTGATGACTTCGGTTGCAGAGCTTGGAGCTGCAGTGGATGAGCATCACTGTTGTGGGTCAGCCTTGGTGATCCAATGGACGCCCAGCTCGAATGCGTCTGCTAATCGGTACTCGCTGGTTGCCAGACCAATTACTTCTCACACCCAGGTAAGGTGACCCATTACCTGTGGTCGAGTGGAAGGCCGCCTCAGGGCGTGGCAGGAGATGAAAGATTTTCCAGGGGGCCACACATAAGGCCTCCCTGATTAGTCTGACAAACTGACTCCAGGTGCTGTTCCAGGTGCTGTCTCTGGCTGACACTGTCCCTCAGCCAGATGCAGTAACTTGTCCTATTTTAAAGGAAACCGGTCAGCCTGCGAGATCTGACTATTGGCAGTTGAAAGCTCCAATTCTGAGCACGTTATGGGGTCCTTAACAACCTCGCTGCCAAGGAGGGGAAAAAAGCTAGTGTGCACTCCATCTGCATAATGGGTGGAGTGTTCTAGACGTGGAATGGGTTCTTCCAGATGGAATGAAGAACATAGGGTGTAGTGGCTCGTGATGTTACCAATGATGTGTGTTACTTTGGGTTAGAAGATATTCTCTCTGGTTTTGAGTGGTAAAGGCTGCCACTCTTGGTCACGAGATGAAAGCAGAGCTCACCATCTGCAGCATAGCCAACAAGAATGATGGTTGGTTGGTTGTTTCGGGGAAGGAGACCAGACAGCGAGGTCATCGGTCTCATCGGATTAGGGAAAGACGGGGAAGGAAGTCGGCCGTGCCCTTTGAAAGGAACCATCCCGGCATTTGCCTGGAGCGATTTAGGGAAATCACGGAAAACCTAAATCAGGATGGCCGAACGCGGGATTGAACCGTCGTCCTCCCGAATGCGAGTTCAGTGTCTAACCACTGCGCCACCTCGCTCGGTAACAAGAATGATCTTGTACCTGTGGTACAGAGCCAAGTGGAGGGTCTGAATCAGAGGCTCTGACGGTTCTGCGACCGTGTGGACTACAGATTCCTCGAATCACGCCATAGTGTGGTTGGTTTTCGGGTTCCACTAAGTAGGTCAGGAGTCCACTACACGCAGTAGGCGGCTACACGGGAAGCAGGTGCTGTGTGGCGTGGACTGGACGATTTTTTAGGTTAGAGCCTCTCGGGGAAACACGAAAAGGGCTTCAGTCTCAAAGGGTGCAGATCGAAAACAGAAAGATCGTAGATCTAGGAACCATCGGTATAATAGTTGTAAATTGTCGCAGTTGTGTTGGGAAAGTACCAGAGCTCCAATCGCTAATAGAAAGCACTAGTGCTCAAAACTTTATAGGCATTCAAAGATGGTTAAAGCCGCAGATAAGTTCAGCCGAAATTTTGCGAAGGACCTAACGTTGTTCAGAAGGGATAGGCTAAATACAGTTGGTGTTGTCGTGTTTGTTTGTGTTAGAAGTAGTTTATCTTCTAGCGAAATTGAAGTAGTTAGTTCCTGTGAGTTAGTATGAGCAGAGGTCATTCTTTGAAACGGTAAAAAAATAATTATTGGATCCACTTACCGACCTCCCAACTCAGATGATACAATTGCTGAAAGCTTCAAATTTGAGTTTAATTTCGAACAGCTACCCGACTCATATAATTATAGCTGACAGTGAATTTAATTTATCCTCGATAGGCCGGCCGTGGTGGCCAAGCGGTTAAAGGCGCTACAGTCTGGAGCCGCGCGGCCGCTACGGTCGCAGGTTCGAATCCTGCCTCGGGCATGAATGTATGTGATGTCCTTAGGTTAGTTAAGTAAAGTAGTTCTAAGTTCTAGGGGACTGATGACCTTAGAAGTTAAGTCCCATAGTGCTCAGAGCCATCTGAACCATTTTTTTTAATCCTCGATACGTTGGCGAAAATACACGTTTAAATCCGGAGGCGCTCATAAAACGTCATCCGAAATCGTGCTAAACGCATTCTCAGAAAATTATTTCTAGCAGTAAGTTCATGAGCCTCTGCAAATAGTAAACTGTTGTGAAAACACACTTGACCTCTTAGCAATGAATAATCCTGAGCTAATAACGAGCATCAAAACGGATTAGTGAACACATGATTGTCGTAGCAAGACTGAATATTATAACCCCTAAGTCTTAAAAAAAATAAACACATACTCAAAAAAGCAGATAAAAATTCACTTGACGCCTTCCTGAGAGACAATCTCCAATCCTTCGAAATTAACTATGTAAGTGTAGACCAGATGTGGCTCCAATTCAGAGAAATAGTATCGGCAGCATTTGAGAGATTTACACCAAATAAATTAACAGGTGACAGAGCTGAACACCGTTAGTATGAAAACGGATCAGAAAACCGTTGCAGAAACATCGAAAAAAGCGTGGCAAATTCAAACGAAAGCAAAATCTCCTAGATTGTTGATCTTTTATAGAAGTTCGAAACGTAGTGCGGGCTTCAATGCGAGATGCTTATAATAGTTTTCACAACGAAACTTTGTTCCGAAACCTGGCAGAAAATTCAAAGAGGTTCTGGTCGTACGTAAGGCAAGGCACTATCCTTACCTCCTCTGAGCGATGGGAATGGAAATACTATCAACGACAGTGCTGATAAAGCAGACTTACTAAACACAGCCTTCCGAAATTCATTCAGCTGAGAAGACGAAATAAATATTACAGAATTCGAATCAAGAACAGTTGCTACCATCAGCAACTTATAAGTAAGTGTCCTCGGAGTAGTGAAGCAACTTAAATCACTTGATAAAAGCAAGCCCTCCTGTCTAGTACATTGCACGGGTCACACCAATATTCAAGAAAGGTAAAAGTAGTAAGCCGTTAAATTGCAGGCCCATATCATTAAGGTCGATATGCAGAAGGATTTTGGAACATATATTGTGTTTGATCATTTTAACTGTTGAATGCTATTGACAAGGGGATTTCAAATTGATTCCGTATTTTAATATTTCCGGTAGGCTTTTTACAGTGTACAACACAATCGGTTTGTAGTAAAATTGCGTGCTTATGGAATATGGACTATCGTCTGAGTTATGTGACTTGATTCGTGATTTCCTGCCAGAGAGGTTACAGGTCGTAGTAATTGACGAAAGTCATGTAGTAAAACAGAAGCGATTTTTGGCGTTCGCCGGGGTAGTGTTACAGACCCTCTGAATTTCCTCATCTATATCAACAATTTAGGAGACACTCTTAGCGGCAATCTCAGGTTGTTTGCAGATGATGCTGTCATTTATCGGCTAGTAAAATCATCAGAAGATCAAAACAATTCGCAGAACGATGTAGAAAAGATATGTTTAAGGTGCGAAAATTGGCAATTGGCCCTAAATAATGAAAAGTGTGAGGTCATCAACAAGAGTGCTAAAAGGATTCCGTTAAACTTCCATTACACGAAACATCAGTTAAATCTAAAGGCCGTAAATTCAACTAAATAATTACAATTACGAAAAAATTGAATTGGAAAGAACACCTAAAAATATTGTGGGAAGTACGCTTGTCCGTCCTTTTTTGGAGTATTGCTGCGCGGTCTGAGATCCTTATCAGATGGGATTAAGGGAGTACATCGAGAAAGTTCAGTGAAGAGCAGCACATTTTGTATTATCCCGAAATAGGGGAGAGAGTGTCACGGACAAGACAGAGGGTTTTGTTTGTGGACATAATTAAAACAAAGGCGTTTCTCATTGCGGCGGGATCTTCTCACGAAATTTCAATCACCAACTTCCTCCTCCGAATGCGAAAATATTTTGTTTACGCCGACCTACATAACGAGAAATACCTTATCATAATAAAATAAGGTATATCAGAACCCGCACGGAAAGATATAAGTGTTCGTTTTTTCCGCGCACCGTCCGAGAGTGGAATAACAGAGAACTATTGTGAAGGTCGTTTGATAAACTCTCTGTCAGGCACTTAAGTGTGATTTACAGAGTATTAATATAGATGTAGATGTATATGCTAAGAGAAGACGTGGAGTTAATACTGCCTAGCAAGTTCCTACAAGTCCCCTATGAACTCTAAGTAATTAACATTCTCTTGCTTTAATTTTATCTTATAGATTTATCTACTCATCAAATGTTGAGTTCGCTTATTGTTTGCTGCATTTATTTTACATATGAAACAAACACTATTTTATTAATTCTAAGTTTCCATTTTTTCCGAAACATTTTAAAAGTAAAAGACAGTTTTAATTTCTCGCAAAAGTTCATACCAATGTACATTCCGCTTAGAAGTAGGAACGTCATCTCACAGTCAGTCATATTCCGACAGCTTTGGTGAAGTCGATCTCTTGGCCACAGTCTCTCTCCCGTGAGTGCTAGTCGTGTCGCACGACGGGAGGCGGGAGAGACTCTGCGGGGTTCCGCAGGTCTCGACGGACAGATCTACTGGCTGCTGCTTCGAGTCGGTCAGAGTCGAGGGTTCGGGTGGTGCAACTGGTGTCTCGCTGCCGTTCGAAGAATCCTTCACAGGGAAATAACTAGACTATTTAGAACTTATCACCAGCTAAATGTCAAAATTTTGGGGGCAAAATAAAAACGCGATATACTTAGTACCTGTCCGAAAGAACAGATACCATCGGTGACCATGCAGCTCGTTAGATTGAAACTACAGTGAAATGAACACCCTTAGCTGCTTACAGGCGTTGACATACGTCAACGGGGACAGATGAAAATGTGTGCCGCGACCGGGACTCGAACCCAGGATCTACTACTTACATGGCGGACGCTCTATCCATCTGCGCCACCGAGGACACATAGAATAGCGTGACTGCAGGGATTTATCTCTGGCACGCCTCCCGCGAAACGCACATTCTCAACGTATTGTCCCACACTACATTTGCAGCGCCAGAGATAAATCCCTGCAGTCGCGCTATCCTCTGTGTCCTCGGTGGCTCAGATGGATAGAGCGTCTGCCATGAAAGCAGGAGATCCTGGGTTCGAGTCCCGGTCGGGGCACACATGTTCATCTGTCCCTGTAGACGTATGTCAACGCCTGTAAGCAGCTAAGGGTGTTCATTTCATTGTAGTTTGCTTATATTGTTGTTGCGTTATTCAGACCGAAGACTAGCTGGAGGTAGCTCTCTAACTACCTATCCTGTTCAAACCTCGTCATCTAAAAACAATTACTGCAGCCCACATCCATTTGAAACCGTTCATTCTAATCATGCACAGCTCTTCCTCTACAAACTGACTTCGGCAGTTACCTCCAGTATCAGACTGAACGTTCTTGGTTTGTTGACGACGTGTCCTATCAAACTCTCCCTTCTTTTAATCATGTTGTGCCGTGAATTTATTTTTCCCCAATATGATTCAGAACCTACACATTAGTTGTTCGATCTACCCATCTAATCTCCAGCACCACTTTTCAAAACCAACTGCTTATCCTCTACACACCAGACAAATACCTTCAGAAGAGAATTTCTAACATTTAAATTTATATTAGATGTTAACAAATTTTCTATCCTCTCTATTTCGGCCATAATGAGTTATTGTACCATCCAAATGGCAAAACTCATTTATTACTTTAAGAGTGTCAGTCCTTATCATTAGCATCGCCTAGTTTCGTTCGACTACATTCCATTAACCTTGTTTCACTTTTCTTAATGTGCATCTTATGACCTGTTTTCAACGCACTATCGATTCCGCTCAACTGCACGTGTATTTCCAAATAATTTAATTTTCTAAATTACTTAAAATATTTATGTCGCTCTAAAATTACTTTAAAATCAGCTTGACGACGTTCATATGGTTAAATCTCCTGCAGAGGTATATTTGTAGAGAAAGTCCAACATTATTTTCATTTTCGTGACGAATCTATCCATGAATCTCTCTTTAAAATATGGAAGCCTGCGGATCATATCCTTTTCAATGAATAGTATGGCAAAACCATACAGATTATCTTCTAAGAAACGTTTTGATCCGTGACAAAATGGAGAAACACGTCTGTGCTTCATATGTCGCCACTGCGATAGCAGGTCCTAAATTCAGCAATTTCATAGCCTCACCAAAAGGTTCCTGCAGATTATTTTCAATTAAAAACTTCAAGAAGGGCAATTATACTTTTCGTTTCTCGAAAATCATTTCGTGAATAAATGATTTGTAGCTTTGTTTTTGACTTACCATTAATTAAAAACTGATAGGACTGCACAAGAGAATTTTCTCAGAGGATTTATTTTTCAGCGAAGGGAAAGAGTGATGGTCAAATAAATTAGAGGCCAGTAAGTGATTAGAGAATTCAAACCTCTGTTTGCTCAGCCGCCCGCATCTCGTGGTCGTGCGGTAGCGTTCTCGCTTCCCACGCCCGGGTTCCCGGGTTCGATTCCCGGCGGGGTCAGGGATTTTCTCTGCCTCGTGATGGCTGGGTGTTGTGTGATGTCCTTAGGTTAGTTAGGTTTAAGCAGTTCTAAGTTCTAGGGGACTGATGACCATAGATGTTAAGTCCCATAGTGCTCAGAGCCATTTGAACCATTTTGCTCAGCCGAATTATTATGTTATATGCTTCCTTTGCTGCTACATTCCTTGTTCTATGTATGTCCTCTCATCTTCTTTTTGCTATATTTGGTTCCTTGTTTATGATATTAACAACGTTATCCCTAATTTTCCCAATTTCATTTTCGATTGATGCTGTTGCTTGCTTTTTGAGACGGGATTTGTTGTCAGCTTTTGTAATTGACTGCACAAGATATCCATTATTTTATGAAATACCTGTAACCAAAAAGGAAACTTATGGCCGTTGGAGTTTCAATCTTAGACCACATGATTGATTCACAGTTATCGTCTGTTTTTTGGTATCTTCAATGTATTGAAGACATTCTAGAATGCCCTCTTTGTTCTCGTAGGAACTATGAGAACTGTTCTCGATTTAAGTTTGATCTTGTGGTTGACCCCCGAGGGACTTTTCGTTTCTCAATTGTATCTCTAACAGCGACTCTTCCAGATGAATTATGGAAGAGTATTGCTACATCTGCGATAGTTCTGAAAAACAGTTTACTTGTTTGTTTAGAGTTCAGGTGTTGTGCATAACAGTGTACATAATAAGCGAGATGATAATCTGACAATTTTTTTGACCCCTACAGGTTGGCAGACCATGACGCAAGCACTGACATTGAGATGTAACTTTTTCTTCCTGTCCTTGGATAACACAGACGGGGTCATTTTGAATTCAAGCTGCTAAGGAGGAAGTGTCGTTTACAAGATCTTTCAACGGCCTCTCCTGTGGGTAATACATAACGGAATACTACAGTCAACTGAAATTTATTACATACATCAGAAGTTTCATCTGCTATCATAGACGCAACATCTGCCTTAGATAATTCTGTATTACTTTCCTCATGACACACATGTAAGTCATGTTTTACATCCTAGGATGCAGCATAGTCCAATGTGCTCTTTTACAACGGCATCAAAGCTGAAGTGAAGTTCGTTAGCCTTCTGAGTATTCCAGGATTGTTGGATTCTGCTGTTTTATCATGGCCACGTAAGGTAATTTCAGATTAATGTCAGAACTTAACATTGTCAATTATTTTGAAAAAAAGTTCTGATCTTTCCTTACGTTGTCATTGTGTCTTTCTGTATTCTGTCTGAAAACTGACCTAAGCTGTTGCCTAATTTGCGTTCTTCCAAGGACTGATAAATCTAAATAATCATTCTTACGTGCAAAAGATTCCTCGTGCTTCTTAGCTTTCTGTGTTAGATGACGTACATCACGTCAGTGCATGTCCAGCTTGTACCTTTACCCTTAGCAAGCAGCAAACACGGAAAACAAAATAGTTTATTTGTAGAAATGCAACAGCAAATCCCACTATTTCTTTTATATACGTTTACATTAAAAGACCTGCAAAATGTCTTACCTTTACTTACTTGAGCTTATTTTAAATCGAGCTGAGAGATTAAGCTACCAAGCTTCATTTCACCCTAATCTTCCAAGCTTGAAGTTGACACATTTGTTTCTAAAAAATAATGAACGCTGATAATTCTACTATGGAAACAAACTCTAATAACAGGTGGATAGGCATATCAACAATAAAGCACAATAAATAACTGAATTCACCGTTAAACTGCTGTAAGAATATGTCCATTAAACTGAAGACACAAGAATTTCTAACTGCTTTGGTTGTAGGCTGCAGTTTTCCAGATCGGGTCAATTCGCGGTGCCGAACAGTCACTCGTAAGCTTACTCAAGCAGGCTCGAAAGAGAAACTGAATTTCGGCAGTGGCTGTGCAACGCGTCGCAGTTGCGTCTGTCTGACCGACTTATAATTTTTCACACGATATAAATACCTTGAAAATGCAAATAAATGATTTAATACGAGAAAGAAAATAAGAATATTTGAATATATACGTTTACAATCTGCACACTCAAATGGTTCACTGAACAACTGAATACCAAGGTCGCCGCCACTGACATCTATAGCTCCTGATATCTATACCTAATACAACTGATGTCAAAGAATTCGCAGTCAGGCAGGAAAGTTCGAATTATTTCGTACAGCTGTCGATCGTCAACAACGTCTGTTCCTTGAGACATACAAGCAAGTATGACTCGAAACGTCTCCAGATGGTGGATATCGCTGACGAAAATTCAGATTATAATCTGAATGGCCGAAGCTGGAGGTCATTCATTATAATTTTCAAACTTACTCGCGAGATGGGCTTCTTTGGAACTCATCTCTATGATGAACACAGTGTGCTTGGACGCTAGGCACTTTGCTTGAGCGCGCTTACAAGAGTGTGTTAAAGACTGTTTGCCTATCGTTTGCTCGTCTTACATACACATACGCTTCTCGTTTTACGTTTAATTATCACAGAGAGGGAATCTTTATCTAAATCTGTACTGCTAAAACCGAGCGCTGTGTAGGTGTAAATACTTTTAGAGCTACTACCATCTTCTCTATCAGTTCACTTTTTTTATTTGGGGTAAGGACTTATGGGATCAAACTGCTAAGGTCATCGGTCCCTAGGCTTATTCACTACTTTGTCTAACTTAAACTAACTTACGCTAAGAACAACACACACACCCATACCCGAGGGAGGACTCGAACCTCCGACGGGGGAAGCCGCGCACCGTGAAAAGACGCCTAGACCCCTGGCGGCCCTCCTCTATTAGTGTCGCTGCCCAAATGCCTTCTTATGACCTCTATTTTTTTCTTTTCTTCTAGTCGTGGCCCTACCGTGAGTTGGGAAAGATGTGCAAACGATTAATGCATTACCCCTGTTGTCTCCTAGTGTCTACCATTTGTATCTGGTCATTGCGTAGCGCTTTTACGATTGGCCGCCGAACCCGTGGCGAAACTCATCGTTTTTCCTAGCATATTCTCTATCTCTATTACTATTGATCTCTGCCAGACTAACAACAGAAGCAATGTTAAATGTTAAATGTGTGTGAATTCCTATGGGACCAAACTGCTGAGGTCATCGGTCCTTAGACTTACACATTACTTTAACTGTTGTGTTGTTGTGGTCTTCAGTCCTGAGACTGGTTTGATGCAGCTCTCCATGCTACTCTATCCTGTGCAAGCTTCTTCATCTCCCAGTACTTACTGCAACCTACATCATTCTGAATCTGCTTAGTGTATTCATCTCTTGGTCTCCCCCTACGATTTTTACCCTCCACGCTGCCCTCCAATACTAAATTGGTGATCCCTTGATGCCTCAGAACATGTCCTACCAACCGATCCCTTCTTCTGGTCAAGTTGTGCCACAAACTTCTCTTCTCCCCAATCCTATTCAATACTTCCTCATTAGTTATGTGGTCTACCCATCTAATCTTCAGCATTCTTCCGTAGCACCACATTTCGAAAGCTCTATTCTCTTCTTGTCCAAACTATTTATCGTCCATGTTTCACTTCCATACATGGCTACACTCCATACAAATACTTTCAGAAATGACTTCCTGACACTTAAATCTATACTCGATGTTAACAAATTTCTCTTCTTCAGAAACGCTTTCCTTGCCATTGCCAGTCTACATTTTATATCCTCTCTACTTCGACCATCATCAGTTATTTTGCTCCCCAAATAGCAAAACTCCTTTACTACTTTAAGTGTCTCATTTCCTAATCTAATATCCTCAACATCACCCGCCTTAATTCGACTACATTCCATTATCCTCGTTTTGCTTTTGTTGATGTTCATTTTATATCCTCCCTTCAAGACACCATCCATTCCGTTCAACTGCTCTTCCAAGTCCTTTGCTGTCTCTGACAGAATTACAATGTCATCGGCGAACCTCAAAGTTTTTATTTCTTCTCCATGGATTTTAATACCTACTCCGAATTTTTCTTTTGTTTCCTTTACTGCTTGCTCAATATACAGATTGAATAACATCGGGGAGAGGCTACAACCCTGTCTTACTCCCTTCCCAACCACTGCTTCCATGTCCCTCGGCTCTTATAACTGCCATCTGGTTTCTGTACAAATTGTAAATAGCCTTTCGCTCCCTGTATTTTACCCCTGCCACCTTTAGAATTTGAAAGAGAGTATTCCAGTCAACATTGTCAAAAGCTTTCTCTAAGTCTACAAATGCTAGAAACGTACGTTTGCCTTTCCTTAATCTTTCTTCTAAGATAAGTCGTAAGGTCAGTATTGCCTCACGTGTTCCAGTATTTCTACGGAATCCAAACTGATCTTCCCCGAGGTCGGCTTCTACTAGTTTTTCCATTCGTCTGTAAAGAATTCGTGTTAGTATTTTGCAGCTGTGGCTTATTAAACTGATTGTTCGGTAATTTTCACATGTCAACACCTGCTTTCTTTGGGATTGGAATTATTATATTCTTCTTGAAGTCTGAGGGTATTTCGCCTGTTTCATACATCTGAGCTCTGAGCACTGGTAGAGTTTTGTCAGGACTGGCTCTCACAAGGCCGTCAGTAGTTCCAATGGAATGTTGTCTACTCCGGGGGCCTTGTTTCGACTCAGGTCTTTCAGTGCTCTGTCAAACCCTTCACGCAGTATCGTATCTCCCATTTCATCTTCATCTACATCCTCTTCCATTTCCATAATATTGTCCTCAAGTACATCGCCCTTGTATAGACCCTCTATATACGCCTTCCACCTTTCTGCTTTCCCGTCTTTGCTTAGAACTGGGTTTCCATCTGAGCTCTTGATGTCCATACAAGTGGTTCTCTTATCTCCAAAGGTCTCTTTAATTTTCCTGTAGGCAATATCTATCTTACCCCTAGTGAGATAAGCCTCTACATCCTTCCTTACATTTGTCCTCTAGCCATCCCTGCTTAGCCATTTTGCACTTCCTGTCGATCTCATTTTTGAGACGTTTGTATTCCTTTTTGCCTGCTTCATTTACTGCATTTTTATATTTTCTTCTTTCATCAATTAAATTCAATATATCTTCTGTTACCCAAGGATTTCTACTAGCCCTCGCCTTTTTGCCTACTTGATCCTCTGCTGCCTTCACTACTTCATCCCTCAAAGCTACCCATTCTTCTTCTACTGTATTTCTTTCCCCCATTCCTGTCAATTGTTCCCTTATGCTCTCCCTGAAACTCTGTACAACCTCTGGTTTAGTCAGTTTATCCAGGTCCCATTTCCTTAAATTCCCACCTTTTTGCAGTTTCTTCAGTTTTAATCTACAGGTCATAACCAATAGATTGTGGTCAGAGTCCACATCTGCCCCTGGAAATGTCTTACAGTTTAAAACCTGGTTCCTAAATCTCTGTCTTACCATTATATAATCTATCTGATACCTTTTACTTAAATTAACTTATGCTAAAAACAACACACACACACCCATGCCCGTGGGACCGCGCAATCAGTGACATGGCGCCTCTAACCGCGCGGGCACTCCGCGCGCCACAGAAACAATATTAACAACAAGTTTTCAACTTGTTGAGGAGTACTGTTGTCATTAAAATTGCAGAAAATTAGACATGAGCAGTGTAGTCTGCGTTCTGTAAGTAAAGGAAATATTACGTAGCACGTTTCTCACGTAGAAATCGCATTACAAATGGTTCAAATGGCTCTGAGCACTTTGGGACTTAACGTCTGAGGTCATCAGTCCCATAGAACTTGGAACTACTTAACCGAACTAACCTAAGGCCATCACAAACATCCATGCCCGAGACAGAATTCGAACCTGCGACCGTAGCGGTCGCGCGGATCAAGACTGTAGCGCCTAGAACCGCTCGGCGACCCCGGCCGACCGCATTACAATGTTGGTTGGTTATGAACAGATCGTGGTATGTTTCATGAAGAAGGAGAAACGTCTAGGTACACTTGATGGAACTAGACAGCGGCAGAGTCGTGGTCTACCGACACTGTAGTCCATCGGTAGGTGATACTACTGCTTGGGCTGGTACGTATCCGTAGACTTCATGCGAATATGGAGTCAGTGGGTTCAAGAGAGCGCAGCAGAGGACTGACGCATTGTTCGCTGGTTTGTGCTGCGTCGAACTGCCACGTCATATACCTTGAGTCAGGAAACGGGCCTGTTTGCCACAAGACGAGTATTCACACGAACAGTGCGAAGACGTATGGAGCGCAATTGATACTCAACAAGGCTGTGGCTTGACCTGAAACTGGAGCAGAGAGAGGGACAGCGACACTGGTAAACCTAACAGTAACTCACCATACACGAGTCCTGGTTCTGCCTACAGAATCAAGATAATTGTATTCGAGTTGCGGATTGCGAAAAGAAGGAACATCAGCAGGTTGCTTTTGTTGTCATCGTAGGGGTACCAACAGATGGAGTGAAAGTACGGGGCTACTACTTACACAACTCGATCACTGATTTTCATAGCCGGTAATCTGGAAAGCAGGCGTTGCATTTCTTACATGTTAAGGCGGGTGGCTGGGCCTTGTTTCCATAGTCTCCATGACGTCATCAACAATAAAATGCAAGACTGCTTATTACCCCTGCTATCCTGTGCCGTCCGGAACCGTGCTGCTGCTACGGTCGCAGGTTCGAATCCTGCCTCGGGCATGGATGTGTGTGATGTCCTTAGGTTAGTTAGGTTTACGTAGTTCTAAGTCTAGGGGACTAATGACCTCAGATGTTAAGTCCCATAGTGCTTAGAGCCATTTGAACCATTTTTATCCTGCGCTGCTGTGATACAGAGAGCGTTCGACTGTTGCTCTGACCAGTAAGTTGCCATCTCTTACATATTGAAAATATGTGGTCTTAATTACTGAGGAAGTGTCGCACAGCTACTAGCGAGTTACTATTGTGGAAAACTCTGCCCTAGGGAAAAAGTATCATGGAGTAATATACGTGTCATACACAGTCAGCTCAACTCGATATCCAGCCGTGTTGGAGATGGTAGCTCTTTGTCCTAAGACTGGCATCCTACACTCCTGGAAATGAAAAAAAGAACACATTGACACCGGTGTGTCAGACCCACCATACTTGCTCCGGACACTGCGAGAGGGCTGTACAAGCAATGATCACACGCACGGCACAGCGGACACACCAGGAACCGCGGTGTTGGCCGTCGAATGGCGCTAGCTGCGCAGCATTTGTGCACCGCCGCCGTCAGTGTCAGCCAGTTTGCCGTGGCATACGAAGCTCCATCGCAGTCTTTAACACTGGTAGCATGCCGCGACAGCGTGGACGTGAACCGTATGTGCAGTTGACGGACTTTGAGCGAGGGCGTATAGTGGGCATGCGGGAGGCCGGGTGGACGTACCGCCGAATTGCTCAACACGTGGGGCGTGAGGTCTCCACAGTACATCGATGTTGTCACCAGTGGTCGGCGGAAGTTGCACGTGCCCGTCGACCTGGGACCGGACCGCAGCGACGCACGGATGCACGCCAAGACCGTAGGATCCTACGCAGTGCCGTAGGGGACCGCACCGCCACTTCCCAGCAAATTAGGGACACTGTTGCTCCTGGGGTATCGGCGAGGACCATTCGCAACCGTCTCCATGAAGCTGGGCTACGGTCCCGCACACCGATAGGCCGTCTTCCGCTCACGCCCAACATCGTGCAGCCCGCCTCCAGTGGTGTCGCGACAGGCGTGAATGGAGGGACGAATGGAGACGTGTCGTCTTCAGCGATGAGAGTCGCTTCTGCCTTGGTGCCAATGATGGTCGTATGCGTGTTTGGCGCCGTGCAGGTGAGCGCCACAATCAGGACTGCATACGACCGAGGCACACAGGGCCAACACCCGGCATCATGGTGTGGGGAGCGATCTCCTACACTGGCCGTACACCACTGGTGATCGTCGAGGGGACACTGAATAGTGCACGGTACATCCAAACCGTCATCGAACCCATCGTTCTACCATTCCTAGACCGGCAAGGGAACTTGCTGTTCCAACAGGACAATGCACGTCCGCATGTATCCCGTGCCACCCAACGTGCTCTAGAAGGTGTAAGTCAACTACCCTGGCCAGCAAGATCTCCGGATCTGTCCCCCATTGAGCATGTTTGGGACTGGATGAAGCGTCGTCTCACGCGGTCTGCACGTCCAGCACGAACGCTGGTCCAACTGAGGCGCCAGGTGGAAATGGCATGGCAAGCCGTTCCACAGGACTACATCCAGCATCTCTACGATCGTCTGCATGGGAGAATAGCAGCCTGCATTGCTGCGAAAGGTGGATATACACTGTACTAGTGCCGACATTGTGCATGCTCTGTTGCCTGTGTCTATGTGCCTGTGGTTCTGTCAGTGTGATCATGTGATGTATCTGACCCCAGGAATGTGTCAATAAAGTTTCCCCTTCCTGGGACAATGAATTCACGGTGTTCTTATTTCAATTTCCAGGAGTGTATATTCCCCAAATGACCTACATATTTAATCATACATACTTCATTCGCACAATAGGAAAAATAATCTTATTTTGCGGTCGTTCCTGGAGTTGCAGTTTAACTCTTTGAAGACCAGGCACTTAAAATAATTTTTTTCCCTACTAAATCAGCCTTGTTGACCGTTATTTAAAGCGTTTCAGGCATGCGTGTATCTATCTTAAAGATCAATGCGTGTTAAAAAAAAGACCAAGCGCCCAGAATTATTTTTCATATTTACATTTGGTGTTTGATACCTTACACATTTTAAAATAACGATGTCGGGAGGTACAATCATTCTTTAAAAAAATCTCCGGTATCTTATGAATGCAAGCATTAAATTACATTAGTGCGATCACATATTTGATCAGCCATTCACGAGGGCAGCTTTTAAGTTCACCAATGTTTCTTTCTAAATAATTCTATAAAATGACAACAGAAGGCAGCATTTGTCAAGGGACAGGTATCTAGACGTCCCAAGATTGTTGTCGTGCGAAATGAGTGAAGTTTCGAACGACAGGTGGCTCGCCTCGCACTTCGAGAAAATTGCGGTGCGATCTGTAGTCGGGTGCGTTTATTTAAACACGGCATTACGGCTCGGGTTATGCTCGTGCTTGGTCGCCAAAGTGCTAATGACTAGTATTATATACAGAGTGGCAGGAAATGGTCCGATCCCCCCCCCCCCTTTTGCTTTTCCTCACCTTCTCCCCCTTTTTATTTTCCCATCATCTGTCCAATTCCCCCCCCCCCCCTCCACCCCTACTCACAGCTGCGGGATGCATATTTTAGTGCAGTGTTACAGTGACTGTTCAGTGTTTTTTCGTCTTTTCCCGTGTTGCGAACAGAAACCATGCTGTCGCTGGGTGTGAATTTTATGTCTTTTGCGAACAGAAACCAGACTGTCGCCGTGTTTTTTAATTGTTTCTCTATTATTTTACCTGTCTGCTTCATATGTATTTTATTAGCATCATCATCTCTTTGTTCTATGTTTTAAGTTCCACGATTTTTTTGTCATGTTACCCTGTGTCTCCGATTTTGTAGCCTGTTTTTTTATTATATATTAACTTCTCCTTTTTTAAAAACTAAGTCTGTAGGCTGAAGAGCGGCATACTAAGCTGCTGCCAGCCCGCCGCCTTCGGGGGGAATCGAAATTCAATAAAGAAAAAAAAAAAGAAATTGTCTGAAAATATTGTAATGCTGTCAAAGGATCAGTTGTGCTGATAAATAATTGTTAAGAAAAAAATTCGATACGATGCGCCGTTTTCGAGTTATATAGTATTGACATTAGGCAATGAGGCCGTTGCGCGCGCAAACTCACGCGGCCCTCCAGATAAAATCAATGTAAGTTGTTCTCATAGTGTAGATGATACCTCACAAGACTGCTCAGCCTTCGGCTCGGTTACGATGCATAATACCGTCCTACGTCCAATTTTGGTACCGCTCTCTTGTTCGGTTTTAGGAGACCAAACGAAGAATACGTTTGGCGATAATATCTCAGACAGGCCGCTTGAATGAGCGCTCGCAGCGGTCTGATTTGCTAATTCTACTCGAATTTGGCAAATAGTATCGAATTATATCAAACGGTCGAAATGCCTCTGAGCACTATGGGACTTAACATCTGAGGTCCCCTAGAACTTACGATTACTTAAACCTAACGAACCTAAGGACAACGCACACATCAATGCCCGAGGCAGGATTCGAACCTGCTACCGTAGCGAATTATATCTGTAACAATTATTTATCGCCACAACTTCTCCTGCAACACACTTACAAGCTCTTCAGACCATTTCTGACAAGGGAACCTCCCCATCGCACCCCCCTCAGATTTAGCTGTAAGTTGGCACAGTGGATAGGCCTTGAAAAACTGAACACAGATCAATCGAGAAAACAGGGAGAAGTTGTGTAGAACGGAAAAAAATAAGCAAAATATACAAACTGAGTAGTGCATGCCCAAGATAGGCAACATCAAAGAGAATGTGATCTCATGACCGCCGTGTCCCGTGGTTAGCGTGAGCAGCTGTAGCCCAAGAGGTCCTTGGTTCAAGTCTTACCTCGAGCGAAAAGTTTAATTCTTTATTTGCAGACAATTATTATGGGCCCGTCCGTCCATCCGATATATATATGCGTCTTTTAATTGGTTTGGACAGTAACCTGTATTGGAGCATTTCCTTCATGTAACCCAAAGAAATACCATCAGATTGAAGTCGCAGTATTTCCTCTTCGTGTTCTTCGTACGGTCGTCAACAATCTCATCATCTGGTACAAACAGCCCCGCAGCAATCAGCAAGGTATCGTCATCACTACACATACTGTTTATCAACAAATGTAGGAAATAATCATACAAATGTTCGACAATTGTTCGATCCCTTAAGGAACTTTCCGATTGCTTACAGTTCGGAATATATTCATTGACCTTGTTATTGAAGTCGCGAGCTATATTTGCTGGATTCATATAGCCCACGGAATACATCTCACGTATTTAATGCACTCTCGTCCAAAGTAGCGAACAGTCAACTGCCAGCCAGGGAGCCTCGTTAGCAGGAATACTGTCTCTTTCGTGCGCTGTAGTCGACTGACGTGTGTTTCGATGTTTGTTTAGGTGTAGTTACCTCGCATCGGACGGACGGATGGACAGATAATAATTGTCTGAAAATAAAAATTTAAACTTTTCACTCGAGGGAAGATTTGAACCAAGGACCTCTCATTCTGCAGCTGCTCACGCTAACCACGGGACCACGGCGCTCCTGAGCTTACATGCTCCTTAATGTTGCCTATCTTTTGCATGCACTACTCAGTTTGTATATTTAGCTTATTTTTTTCGTAGTTCCACATAACTACTTCCTGTTTTCTCGATTGCTCGTGTTCAGTTTTTCAAGGCTTATCCACTGTGTCAACTTATAACTAAATCTGAGGGGGATGCGATGGGGAGGTTCCCTTGTGAGCACCCTGTAGAAGAATGCGTATAAGCAGTCGAAGCCTTTCTACCGATCGAAACCTAACAAACAGGGAAGAGCTTCGCTCAGTGTTGAGAGCAGAGCTGTGGTGTGAGCGGTCCGTGGCGCAGCGCGCGGTGCGTGCGTGGACACAGGGAGGTGGGCGGGCGGGCGGGCGCGCCCGCAGAAAAACGGCGCGCCCAGCGCGTCTGCTGCAGCGCGGCCGGCTTTGTGTGAGTCGAGGCGCGGTGGGTAATCAGCGCCGCTCCCTGCATGGCTCCAGTTCCAGTTCCAGCTGCGAGCCTTTGATGCGCGCTGCTTTTGTCGCCGGATTACGATTGTCTTACTGCACAAAGAGGAGTTATCAGCCAAGTTAGAACTCTGCTTGACAAGATAAAAGCTCGCTTGTTCACAGGACTCGATTCACTTGCCGGTTATCGGTTTAGCGAGAGACGCGTATCAGCTGCCTACAGGGTAGCTGGTGCTACTGCTTTTTATGAAGCGCAGGCCGATTTAGTGTATTGTATATTAATGTATACAGGGTGTTACAAAAAATGGCTCTGAGCACTATGGGACTTAACAGCTATGGTCATCAGTCCCCTTAGAACTACTTAAACTTAACTAACCTAAGGACATCACACAACACCCAGTCATCACGAGGCAGAGAAAATCCCTGACCCCGCCGGGAATCGAACCCGGGAACCAGGGCGTGGGAAGCGAGAACGCTACCGCACGGCCACGAGTGTTACAAAAAGGTACGGACAACCTTTCAGGAAACATTCCTCACACACAAATAAAGAAAAGATGTTATGTGGACATGTGTCCGGAAACGCTTACTTTCCATGTTACAGCACATTTTAGTTTCGTCGTCCACCTACGCTCAATGGAGCACGTTATCATGATTTCATACGGGATACTTTACCTGTGCTGCTAGAACATGTGCCTTTACAAGTACGACACAACATGTGGTTCATGCACGATGGAGCTACTGCACATTTCAGTAGAAGTGTTTGTACGTTTCTCAACAACAGATTCGGTGACCGATGGATTGGTAGAGGCGGACCAATTCCATGGCCTCCACGCTCTCCTGACTTCAACCCTCTTGACTTTCATTTATGGGGGCATTTGAAAGCTCTTGTCTACGCAACCCCGGTACCAAATGTAGAGACTCTTCGTGCTCGTACAGTGGACGGCTGGGATACAATACGCCATTCTCCAGGGTTGCATCAGCGCATCAGGGATTCCATGCGACGAAGGGTGGATGCATGTATCCTCGCTAACGGAGGACATTTTGAACATTTCCT
Source organism: Schistocerca cancellata (assembly GCF_023864275.1). NCBI lineage: Eukaryota > Metazoa > Arthropoda > Insecta > Orthoptera > Acrididae > Schistocerca > Schistocerca cancellata. The sequence continues at coordinate 630,812,930 of NC_064626.1, read as the reverse complement.
GTAACAAAGTGTTTGAAGTCACGCTGGTACGTTCTGTTGCTGTGTGTTTCCATTCCATGATTAATGTGATTTGAAGAGAAGTAATAAAATGAGCTCTAACATGGAAAGTAAGCGTTTCCGGACACATGTCCACATAATATATTTTCTTTCTTTGTGTGTGAGGAATGTTTCCTGAAAGGTTGGCCGTACCTTTTTGTAACACTCGTGGCCGTGCGGTAGCGTTCTCGCTTCCCACGCCCGGGTTCCCGGGTTCGATTCCCGGCGGGGTCCGTGATTTTCTCTGCCTCGTGATGACTGGGTGTTGTGTGATGTCCTTAGGTTAGTTAAGTTTAAGTAGTTCTAAATTCTAGGGGACTGATGACCATAGCTGTTAAGTCCCATAGTGCTCAGAGCTATTTTTTGTAACACCCTGTATACATTAATATACAATACACTAAATCGGCCTGAGCTTCATAAAAAGCAGCAGCACCAGCTACCCTGTAGGCAGCTGATACGCGTCTCTCGCTAAACCGATAACCGGCAAGTGAATCGAGTCCTGTGAACAAGCGAGCTTTTATCTTGTCAAGCAGAGTTCTAACTTGGCTGATAACTCCTCTTTGTGCAGTAAGACAATCGTAATCCGGCGACAAAAGCCGTACCTTTTTGTAACACCCTGTATAGCAGAATAGCGCAACAATATTTTCAATAGATGGTCCTCCACACGTTGTAGAAACTTAAGGAAATGTTTTAGTGACATCGGCCGCTATGAATAACCTTTCTTATTGTGGTTCGACACATTTCGTAATATTTTTAGTAGGTTTTGTTCCACAGCGTGCAGCTTGCATTTCTGTTCAATATGGCTCTGAGCACTATGGGACTTAACATCTGAGGTCATCCGTCCCCTATAACTTACGATTACTTAAACCTATCCAACCTAAGGACATCACACACATCCATGCCCGAGGCAGGATTCGAACCTGCGACCGTAGCGGTCGCCCGGATCCAGACTGAAGCGCCTACAACCGCTCGGCCACACCGGCCGGCTGCATTTCTGTGACATGGGAGTATAATACACTGAAGTACCAAAGAAACTGGTATAGTCGGCACTATTCAAATACAGAGATATGTAAACATGCAGAATCTGGCTCTAAGGTAGGCAACCCCTATACACGACAACAAGTGTATGTCCAAATTGTTAGATCGGTCACTGCTGCTACAATCAATGGCAGGCTATCAAGATTTAAGTGAATTTGAACATAGTGCTATAGTCGGCGCACGAGCGATTGGTCTCAGCTTCTCCGAGGTAACGATGAAGTGGATACTTCCCCGCTCGACCAGTTCACGAGTTTGCCGTGAATATCAGGAATCCGGTGAAACATCAGATCTCCGACATCGCTGCAGCCGGAATCTGGAAATTTGTGGTAAGGTCTTATGGGACCAAACTGCTGAGGTCGTTGGTCCTTAAGTTTATGCACTACCTAATCTAACTTAAAGTAACTAACTTACGTTAATGACAACACACACACACACCTGCCCGAGGGAGGACTCGAACACCTCCAATTTGCGTGGAGACGGGGGGGGGGGGGGGGGGGGGCGAGCCGACCGGACTCTGACAAGACACCATAGACCGCGCGGCTATCCCTCGCGGCCGGAGAAAAATCCTGCAAGAAAAATACCAACGACGACTGAAGAGCATCATTCAACGTGACAGAAGTGCACCCCTTCCGCAATCTGCTGCAGATCTCAATGCTGGGCCATCAACAAGTATCAGTGTGCGAACCAATGAAAGAAACATCTTCGATATGGGCTTTCGGAGCCGAGGGCCAATTTGTGTACCCTTGATGACTGCACGACACAGAACCTTAAGCCTCGCCTGGGCTCTTCATCAACGACATTCATTGGACTGTTCACGACTGGAAACATGATGCCTGGTCGGACGAGTCACTTTTCAAATTGTATCGAGTGGATGGACGTGTAAGGGTATGGAGGAAACCTCATGAATCTATGGACACTGCATGTCGGAAGGGGAGTGTTCAAGCTGGTGGAGGCTCTGTAATGGTGTGGGGCGTGTGCACTTGGAGTGATATGGGACTCCTGATACGTCTAGATACGACTCTTACAGGTGACACGTACTTAAACATCCTGTCTGCTCACTTGCATCCATCCATGGCCATTGTGCATTCCGACGGACTTGGGCAATTCCAGCAGAACAGTGCGACGCCCCACACGTCCAGAATTGCTACAGAGTGGCTCCAGGAACGCTCTCCTGACTTTAAACGCTTCCGCTGGCCACCAAGTTTCCCAGGCATGAACATTATTGATCATTTCTGGGATGCCTTGCTGCTCAGAAGAGATCTCCACCCCCTCGTACTCTTACGGATTTATGGACAGCCCTGCAGGATTCATGATGTCAGTTCCCTCCAGTACTACTTCAGACATTAGTCGAGTCTATGCCTCGTCGTGTTGCGGCACTTCCGCTTGCTCTCGGGGGACCCTACATGATATTAGCTGGCTGTACCAGTTTCTTTGGCGTTCCAGTGTACCAATTCTGTTAGTGTGAGCAGATGCAGAAAATGACTAGAACCATGTTGTATTCTACTATGTATTCACAAAAAAATTGAAATTTTGAAACATGATGTAATGAAATTTAATGTAACTTTCATACTTATTACTTATATGGTATAATCACTTATATCATTCTACAGAATACGGAAGTAGGCTACTGTGAAATTCTATGTCCTAGAGTGGTAAATGAGCTCGCTATCTCGTTCACTTGAGGAAGAGTGCAGATTAAGTTTTACAAGCAGACGGATAGAAAAACACAAAGGGTTTTATGTATGTTTGTGTGTGTGTGTGTGTGTGTGTGTGTGTGTGTGTGTGTGTGTGTGTGTGCGCACTACGTTTCACGTTGCTTCACAGGTCACTGAACACTACTCACACGTGTAGTGTTCAGTGACCTGTAAAACAGAGTGAAAAATATTGCATCCGCCTTTTTTCAGATTATAGGTTAATATGTTTGTATATAACAAATGGTGTACACAACATAAAAAATAATTATCAGCTATACTTGTCTCTAATAATATAACTGTAAGAAAGAATGAATTAACTGTACAACTGTTTGTCTCTTCGTTTAAGGACGTGTAAATAAGTTATGCAATATGTCTGCGTGCACGTGCAGCTACTTAATAAAATTCGCCTTGTAAGCATCTTGTGGCTAGAGATATGTTCTTGTGTGGGAACTTGAAAGAAAAGGAAACATATCAGGTGTTCTAGGCTCTAGTCCAACAAACTGTTAAGTAAAACACCATTGACTAGACATCTATTTTGTCTACTCACATGTAAACTTGTATCATAAGACTATCACATGTCTTTCTACGTTTATGTTCAATCTGTAGGAACTACTTCTGCAGTTACTCCATAGTTCAGCAGTTCCTTATTATGGACCACGACGAATACGATGTACTTACTTGTCACGGCGGAGGTTCGAGTCCTCCCTAGGGCATGGGTGTGTGTGTTTGTAGGTTAAGTAGTGTGTAAGCTTAGGGACTGATGACCTTAGCTGTTAAGTCCCATAAGATTTCACACACATTTGAACATTTTACTTACGAGTCAGACTGATGAGTATGGAAATACTCATGTGAAGAAAATCTCATTGCAGTGCTAGTGACATTCTGATACCTTCACAAAAGAAATAAGGTGGATTAACTTTATCCATGATTGCCGTTAATAGCATATATCCCACAATAGTAATATCCTCTCGTGCGCTTGACGGTATCGTGAACTTGGTGAGTTTGGGGAACTCCTCTTTCGTATAAGAATTAGCATCATAAAAAATATTTATGGAAAGAAAAAGGGCAGAATCACAGTTTTTGAGAAATATTTGTCCTCGGTTCCTATTTTTGAGCTGGGAACATGGGGTAAAAGTTGTTGATTTAGTCAGCGACGATTTATATACCCGTCTGAGCATCTTTCTTATTGTAACTGTGTTACAGTATACAAACAAGGTTTGAAAGACGAACCAAACGAAATGTGCAAATCAATTAATTACTTTTGTAAAAGATTTTAATTGAGCTGAAATTAATGCTCAACTAATGGCATCGTTTGTTTGTGCACGGTTCAGATTTTACGTGCACCCTTAAATAACTCCGGACTGGACTGAAACTGATGGTTCAGATTTGGTCCATCGTTGAATATGACCTTGGTCTAAATTAAGTTTTAACCGTTTGCAAACGTCTTCAGTCGTTTGGATTTTACGTGCAAAAAATAACATCTTTTGGGAGGTTTTTGAAGCGCGCCATTTCTGTACAGTGTACTGTAAACCTTTAGGAATACCTTTCCCCATCGCAATGAGCAAGGTGATGGCATCTTGCAATCTACAGGCATAAGTTCCTGATCCTGTGGCCAAAATCCAGAGGACTCGCCAGTCATCGCTGAAGAATATACGTGCAATAGCTACAAAAAGTTTTTCTGGGGGGATAAAATTTCTGTGGGCAGACTGGTTCCATAAGGGACGCTAAAACAATTTTGCGTGGAAACATCAAGATGTTTTGATTTAAACGTCTTGAAAGCTGCCAGCGGAAACGTTAGTTCCCTTCTTTTACGTACCTAACTCTGCCCAGGTCATATTCGCCTTTTTTATGATATGGCAGAAGAATTTTTCACACATGCGTGAACTGCTCAAGTTGGAGAATCCATGTAAGATTATGAGCTGCAGGTAATACACACGTAAGCCGAAGTGACATATCATTTTTCAGAAAGCATATTATTGGACTTCAACGCAGGATAAAAAATTGGTCTAAAAATTTTCTATAAAATCACCACAGTTAGCGCATTACCTTAGAAAAGCAATCAAATGTATGGAATGTATCAAATCTTGAATATCTTAGTTGCCGTTTTTCATGTAGCGTTCACTCTGTACTCATGTAAAAACTTGTAGATCAGAAATCTGTTTCTTTATGGGATGGTGGTCTGGATTAATATGCATCTGAAAGCGCAGGGGCGGTGATTCGCTATCACAGTCTGGCACAGTAACTGCTCTGTTTGGGTCCACTACATTTAATGATGGTGCTCTTTTGTGACAACGAATACTGCAGCCAAGGTCGGGTGTTCCACACCTATGCTATTTGTTTCCACATGTAGAACTGTTAGCGCTTAAAATATGCTTGTCGCTCCGCTGCGGTAGCTCAGCACTGATATCGATGTGTGTCCCAAGTCCAGCTGAAATTGCGCCCTACCAGGCCGGCCTGCTATGCCGCCGGTCCTGAATCCCCCTAATGGACGCTATTCGTGTTCAGCTCAGATCCTTTGTTTCAGATGGAGGCGCTTAGCGCAACGTTCCGTCCCATCCATATCTCGATTTCGCAAGGAAATATCGGGGGCATTAATTGCTCTCGAGAGAGTATACCCAGTTGACGGTACTGGCACAAGCGCATGTTGTAGATTTCAGACAGGTGCTGCTACGACGTAGCTTACTTTATTTCAGACCTGCGGCATCACAAGAGATAAATTTTCCAATCTTTGTCAAATTTCTTGACATAAAAAATTCTACTTCTGTGCTAAGATGATTATGCTCACGCACTGCAAACTCCTTGTTTGCTTCCGTTGGGAAGGTTTAACTAATTTCCAAGCGTACTGTGGATATTGTGTTCATTATTGCAGTAAAATAAAAGTTGTTCTATTGGAAACTTTCATAGAAAATCTGAACTTGGAGAAACTATTAAACAAAATTTACAGCTAATACGACACAGAAGAAACTGATTGCATTGGAAACACTTTCTTAAAGAATTTGCGAAAACATACTTGACTTCTTAGGAACAAATAATCCTGACCAAATAAGGAGTATCATGACAGATACAGGGATTAGTGACCACAAGGCTGTTGTAGCATAGATTGAATGCCGTAACATTCAGACCTTGCAAAATAAATGCAAGAAGCATCTGTTTAAAAAAGCGGATAAAAGTTGGCTTGACATCTTGCTAAAGAGGCACCTCCATTCCTTCCAGTCTGACTATTTAAGCGTAGAACAGATGTGGTTTAAATTCAGAGAAATAGCATCGACGGCAAGAGCGAGAATGTGTAAGCGAGATGCTTTTAATAGTTTCTATAACGTAGCTCTGTCTCGAAATCTGACAGAAAACCCAAAGGGATTCTGGTCGTTTGTAAAGTACACCAGCGGCAAGACGCGATCAATACGTTCAGTACGCGATATCGGTGGTGATTTTATTGATGACATCAACACTACGGAAAAGTTGCTAAACACGGTTTTCCGAAGTTCCTTCACAAAATTAGACGAAGCAAGTAGAACATAAGTGGAGTAAAAAACAACATGAGTAACTCAGAAGCAGATATCCTCGATGTAACGAAGCAGCTCAAAACACTTAGAAACGCAAGACTTCTGGTTCAGATTGTATGCCAGCGACGTTCCTTTCAGAGAATGTTTACACAATAGCTCCATATTTAGCAGTCTATGAACCGCTCGCTCGTAGAAAGATCCGTATCGAGAAACTGGAAAATTGCAGAAGTCACACAAATATACAAAAAAAAGTAAATAGGAGTAATCCAGTGAATTACAGGTCCATGTCACTAACGTCTAATTGCAGTAGGATTTTGGAACATGTACTGTGCTCGAAAATTATGAGTCACCTCGAAGAAAAACATGTATTAACAAATAGCCAACACGGTTTCAGAAAAAATCGTTCTTGTGAAATACAACTAGCTCTTTATTCTCACAAAGTAATGAGCGGTATCGATAGGGGCCGTCAAACTGATCCCGTGTGCTTAGGTTTCCAGGAGGCTTTAGACACCGTTCCTCACAAGCTACTTCTAATTAAATAGCGGGACTGTGGAGTATCATCTCAGTTGTGTCACTGGATTCGTGGTTTCCTGTCAGAAAGGTTACAATTCATGATAACTGGCGGAGAGTCATGCAGTAAAACAACAATATCTGGCGTTCCTCACGGAAGTTTATAGGTCCTCTGTCGTTCCTGATCTATATAATTGATTAGGAGGCAATGTGAGCAGTCATCTTACACTGTTTGCAGATGATGCTATCATTTGCGAAGGCATCACACGATCAAAAATTGCAAAATGATTTAGATAATATATCTATATGGTGCAAGAAGTGGAAAATGATACAAATCGTGAGAAGTGTTAAGTCATCCACATGAGTACTAAAAAGAATCTGCTAAATTTCAGTTACACGATAAATCACATAAACCTAAAGACAGTAAACCCGTCTAAATATTTAGGAATTACAATAACTAATAATTAAATTGGAACGAACACATAGATAAGGTTGTGGGGAGAGCAAACAAAAGATTGTGTTTAAATGGTAGAACTCTTAGAAAATACAACAGGTCTAATAAAGAGACTGCTTACCTTACGCTTCCCTGCCCTCTTCTGGACAACTACACACTGGGATTGACGGAGGACGTCTAAAAAGCTCAAAGAAGGGCAGCTAGTTCTGTAGTATCACGAAATTGGAGAGAGAGTATCACTGATATGATACACACTTTGAGGTGGCACTCATTAAAACAAAGGCGTGTTTCGTAGCGACAGGACCTTCTCCTCACTGTGTAAAAATATTTTTTTTTTGGCACCCACATACAAAGGGAGAAATGACAATCATAATAAAATAAGGGAAATGAGAACTCGCACGGAAACAATTATGTGTTCGAGTTTCCCATGCGGCATTCGGGAGTGGAATGATAGAGAAGTAGCTTAAATTGATTAAATGAACTCTCTGCAGTGCACTTAATTATGGATCGCAGAGTCATCATATAGATGTAGATGCAATAGCTTTCAGTGTCCAAGCAGAGTTCTAAATGTATACATTTTGAACTGAATATGGAGCAAGTAGTCTAACCAAAACCTGACTTGGTTAGCAGTCATCTGTTCGGAATGATAAGAAAAATCATAGGAACAGAGAGCGATCATTGAGTGATGTAAATGTCAGTTCACTATAGCAAAAGACATAATGAAACTAGTTGTAGGTGAATGAATGTCGTGTGACTAGGGCCTCCCATCAGGTAGACATTTCACCGGATGCCAGTCTTTCGATTTGATGCCACTTCGATGACCTGCGCGTCGATGGGGATGAAATGATGATGATTAGAACAACACAACTCCCAGTCCCTGAGCGGAGAAAATCTCTGACCCAGCCGGGAATCGAAACCGGGCGCTTAGGATTGATATTCTGTCGCGCTGACCACTCAGCTACCGGGGTGGACACTAATTGTAGGTAAGGCACATACAAAACCCAGATTCGTTGGTAGAATCCTGAGGAAGTGTAGTCCAACCACAAAGAGGGTAGCTTGTAAAACGCTCGTTCACCCAATACTTCATTCTTGCTCGTCAGGTTGTTGGCACCAGATAGGACTGATAGAGGAAATAGAGAACATTCAAAGAACAGCAGCGCGTTTCGTTCCGGTTAATTTAGTAAGCGTGAATGTGTCACGAGTGCGGCCAGTGAACTCCAGTCACAGACGCTACAAGAGAGGCGTTGTCCATCACGGATTGATTTACTGTTGAAAGTTTAAGATCCTACATTCATAGATGAATACTTATAATTCCTAAAAGAATGGTTTCCTCGTATGCCGTGTGTGTTTGTGGTTTAGAGGCGCAAAGTCGAGGTTATCAGCGCCCAACGAAGATAAATATAAATGAATATAGTTATAATATAGGAAATGAGATTCAAAAAATAAAAGGCACACTGAGATAAAATTGTGCTCACTCTCTCCCAATCTCACCCATGATCGCCAGCTTCCTCGTATGTACATCTCGAGAACTGATCATGAAGTTACAGAGATTCGACCTCATATTGAGGATTACCTACTATCGTTGTTCCCGCGACGACTCGCCAATGGAAGAGGAAAAGGGAAAAGAGACATTGCAACATTACTTTTAATCGTAAGAGAGAGAATCGTAGAGAGCATGTTAGGAAATAATTCTTGCGCGATTGAGAGGTGAAGGCGTTTCGTTATTAACCCTTTATCTGCGAAGTGATGAGAGAGGAAATTAATACATTAGATAAGTGATCTGGTTCTTTAGTCTACAACAGATTCAGCGGAAAGAATCGTATTGTGTCGTTATGAAAGATGTAAACCTGCATAGCAGATCTTCCGCGAGACCAAAAGCGGCCACCGGCAGCACACGCTTCGTAGCAGGGGACACGCTACTGGTCTCTTCGTTTTATGACACAAAGGGGTTACTGCCCGTACTTCAGGTCCGCTACCTTTGATACCTAGAGTATAATATCTGGAAATGGATCCATCGAATCGTAACTGACTATGAATCCTGAGTGATTGTAAGAGAGACTGTCAACACACTTATTGAAGTAAGAAGTGGTCGTGGGTATTTCCCATGAGCATATTCTTAGGAAAGACTACCAAATAATATTTGCTCTTTGGTCTCCTGAGACAAATGTTTTCGAAAGACAGATTTATTTTTCACCCCGACTGTATTTATTAAAAGCCGTGTATTCACAATCAACCAGCTTCCGATTTAAGCCGTTTCGAATATTCGTCGCCAAAGGCTATTTCGCACGTACTTGTATATTTCTGAATCCAGCTGGTTCTTGGGCGTATGTATCAAAAACTGTATATAAAGTCCTGTGAATGTTTGCCACGACTGAATAGCTATAGAACTCCATATAAAATTTACGAAACGTCCACCCAAGTAGCGGCTGACTTTTGAAATTTCCATCACTGTTCTTCATATATATATAACCTTAGTTTTACATGTTTACTCCTTCATGTAGGACCACATGAAATGGCTTCAAGTCTAAATCGAGAATCGTGATTATATAGTTACATGTTTGTTAATGAACAGAGACGACGTAAAAAATGAGTATATTAAAAATGTAACTGAAATTTAAATCATTTTCAAAGGCTTGGTACTTGTTATCAGACACATGCGATGGAAATCTTGTATAAATTTTGGTTATGTCTGTGGATCGAAGTTTTCTAAGAGGGACATAGAATTATTCTCTAAAATAGTAGAAGTTGAGTTTTTTAGTGAAACGTTATCACTCGGGGCCTGTACTAAGATCTGCTGCCAGTATGTGTTGTGTGACACTAAACACACCAACTGGCGGAATAGAAAAATCTAAGTATGGTCCAGTACACTGGGGCATTAGATCGGACTGGAGAAAGTAGAGGAAGGACATCTGCGACGACCTCGTAATCCAAGCATTATCCTCAGATGACATCCGGTTGTAGTCGCCTCAGTGCCTGCTCTTTTGGACTTACATGCATGTCCAAAGGAACAATGCATTGTAATTCGGAATAATATCACGTTTATCCGCCGGGACCGGGCAAACGACTTTCAAGTAAAATGTCTCGCCTGTGCGGTAATATACTGGCGGAAGTAAAGCTATGAGGACGGGGCGTGAGTCGTGCTTGCGTAGCTCGGTTGGTAGAGCACTTGCCCGCGAAAAGCAAAGGTCTCGAGTTCGAGTCTCGGTCCGGGACACAGTTTTAATCAGCCAGGAAGTTTCAATATACATAATGGATACAGGAGTACAGGTCGTAGGAACGTGTTGACGAGATATGGAAGTTTGGGTGTGGTCGTGAGTCGTGGTAGGATAGCCTAACGGTAAGGCGACCGCTTGCGATAGGCGAGATATCCAGGTTCGAATCCCAGCACGGTAAAAATGTCCATTGTCGTCATTCCACTATACAGCTGATGGTTGTCAATATTCACAATTGCGAATACATTTCATGTATCATGGTCTTACGCAGAACATTAAACAGAATGGTCAGACGGATCATTCAGACCCGATTCTCCGGAAGAGTTCAGAACTATTGCACCATTACGCTCGTTGCGACAGTTGAATTAAAACAGTTTAGGAGATTAGGGAGAAGAAAACGAAATGTTTTAAAACCGTCAGTGAGATTGTAATTCTGTAAGAGACAGCAAAGGACTTGAGGGATCAGTTTAACGTCAACTACATAGTGTCTGAAAGAGACTACAATGTCAACATAAATAACAGTAAAGCAAGGGTAATGAATCGTAATCGAATTACGTCAGTTAATCCCAAGGAAACCCGATTCAGTGCGGAAGTGCTGTAACAAATATACCTAGAAAGTAACAGCGCAGAATCGTGGTTTTGGTGGGGGATCTTGGTGCTCGGTTCCTATGTGGGGTAGAAGCATTGGGTTTAGTGCGGACCATAGGCCTTATGTATACCTATTCGAAAATCTGTCTTACTATATCTATGTTAAAGTATATTACGCAATGTCTGAGAGACGAACCGAAGATGGCGCCCAGGCAAATTGCGTGAATCGATTAATTCCTTATGCAAAAGATTTTAATTGTGCTGAAATTAATACTGAGCTGATGACACCATTTGTCTGCTTTTCTTGTGCACCGTTCGGATTTCACATGTAAAAACTGTCATGCTGATTCGTTCGGATTTTGTGTACAGAAACAGTCACTTCTAAATAACTTGGGAGTGGAGAATGAGTGATAGTTGAGATTTGGTCCACTGGTGTATCGTACCTTCGTCTAAGAAAATTGAAAACTCGCCATCAAAAATCTAGCTACATTCGGATTTTACGTGCAAAAAGCAAGTTTTTTTCTGTGTCTGTTTTTTTCGCGCGGTACTACTATGTTTCAGACTTGGCCGAATCGATGCAAATTTTGAAAGAAGTTATACAAGTACACGTAATTAATGGTATTCCTGTTGTTTTCTGAAAGCTTTATACGAAGCCGCGATATAAGAAACATATTCTAAAGACAATAAAAAAACTATACCGAATCAGTCATCTCGCGAAAAAACAAAAGTCTACATCAGTTGTCAAGAAATGGCGGTCTAATGTCAAAATTATGGTGGAGTGAAAGTTGGGAACCAGAATGGAAAATACTTTTATCGTAGCACAAAAAAGGCGAGTATGTGCTGGACAGTATTGGGGATGTAAAAGAAGGGAACGAGGTTTTCGACTTATCTGACAGCTTCAGAGTAGTTTATATAAGAGCAACCGTACATTTCAGGCTTTTTTATGAGTTAACCCTACTTGTCCAGCACAGTTAGCTCTCTGAGTTCCAAGGTGTTGGCGTACCTGCACCCTCGCAATTTATAGCCTAAATTCTTTGATCCTGTGTCCAAAACCCAGAAGATTCGCCAGCCGTAGTAAACGATATTTAATATCACATGGTTGAAGAGCATACATGTAATAGTCCAAGAACTATTTCTGGAGGGATAAAATTTATGCGGGTGTATTTGTTCCTGGAGGGATTCTAAAAGATTTTTTTTCATTTTTGCGATGATTTTTTTCACCGAGAGGACTATTTGTCTTCCTAACCTACCCCCTGTTACTTGTATGATGAGGCAGTTAAGAAGAAACAGACGCGAATTTACGCGCTTCTAGAGAGTGGGATGCATCTACAATAGGAAGCATCCGATAGCGGGGATGCTTGTGTAGTGGGAATTATCGCATGGTGGGGATGCAAAAACACCTTACCTCATATTGTACGACGTGACAAATGCCATGTTGGGTGACATGATGGCAAAAAAATGGTTCAAATGGCTCTGAGCACTATGGGACTCAACTTCTGAGGTCATCAGTCCCCTAGAACTTAGAACAACTTAAACTTAACTAACCTAGGGACATCACATACATCCATGCCCGAGGCAGGATTCGAACCTGCGACCGCAGCGGTTTCGCGGTACCAGACTGTAGCGCCTAGAACCGCTCGGCCACTCCGGCCGGCCATGATGGCATGTGTCACATCATACGACATGGTGTCATGTATCGTGTTACTTTACTTGAAACGGTGGATTATATAACATGGCAATGGTACTAGTACTAACAAGCAAAACAACACGAATATGCCAAGATGTTTTAATTAAACGTCTTTGAAGCTTCCAGATAATCGATAATCTAGTTTCCTTCTTTTACATCAATAACTCTTCTCATATTCGCCTTTTTTGTGCTGTGATAGGATTTTACATTCTACTTATGTTGCTAAATGAGGCACTTGACGTGGTAGATTACTTCTGTTATTTGGCGTAAAATATTCGATGACAGAATATATAGCGATGCAGATATGGATACAGAAAATTGATGCATTGTTCGGCTGCTGTGAAGATATATAAAGAATCGCAAAGGATAAACTGGCTTGGAGAGCAACTTGACGTCAGCCCTCGGGCTCAGGCCTACAACAACAGCCATCCACAGTAAGAATACAACTGGAAAATTCTACAATATTATCAGAAAGTTAAATCTTAACTGCGGGCAACTATCCGCTGATAAACAATAGCAAAAATAGTTGGAAGTTTTCGCCTGGCTATACTAAGCTGAACAATGACACTATATATTTTAAGGAGGGTGAGTCTGGTGGATCCTGCCAGAGTGTCGTGAAACAGGTACCGACAATGGGGCCAGCGACGGAAGATTTGCCGCAGAGCACAGCCAGCGTGGCGCGTCGCATCGAAGGCCGTCAGCTGAGACCGGCGCTCACCTGTGGCTGGTGTCTGGATGCTGGCTGCTGCCTGCTGGCTGCCGGAGTCGCGGGGCGCCGCCGTGTTGTGCGGTCTGCCGAGTCGCCAGGCGCGCACTGTGCCCCGGCCGTGCGCTACTCTTTGCGCGTGCGCACACGCGGCCGTGATCTGCCGCTGCCGCCGGCGGGCCCAGCTAAGGCGGGCGAGGTGAGGCGAGGCGAACGGCGGAGAGGCGGCAGCCACGCAACGCAAACACTGCACGCCGCTCCACACCGCGGTTTTCTCGCCGTCGCATCTCGCCCTCTACATCCGGAGGCAGTGCTCCCTCTTTCGATTCCAATCCGCTTGCAGAATGTGGCTTTCTGCTGTGTTGTCCTCTCTCCAGGCTAAGTTCCAACAGAAAATGGTAGGTTCAACATTATGTGAACCAACTAACTTCAACGACTTTCTCAAAATATCTGCATTGCAGTCAAAAATAATATTCCCCATCCGTAAGAGAGTGTACGGATACTATACAGTGCAGAAAATTTCGTTCACAGCCTTTCTTATAAAAATGTTATTTTTAAGTGGTTTATGATCTGGCGGCATCACCGTATTGATGAGCCGAAACATGATGACCACTGCCTACAGCGAGAATGATTGCTCTTGGTGGCGATGCGAGAATGTGACGCGGTGACGAATGTATACAGGGAAAATCACCCAAAATTTGCACCACAAATATTGCGGAAATGGGAAGTGCTATTGCGTTTCTCAAGTAACGGGATGTTAGTAAGGTGCTTGTGTCATCAGCAATTCAACAGACTGTAATCATACTTAGATAGTGCATATTTTGTGCAGACATAAAATTTTTTAAATAGAACAATTCCTATTGATATTAACAAAATAAAAAAATAGGGTATATTAGAATGCCAGTGGTATATGTTGCAGGATTCTAGCCCGAGTTACTTACAAAATACTGTATTTTGTCAAGTTCGCACACCGACGCATACAGACTACCTGCGGTAGCACATACAAAAGGGCAACACAAGTGCATACACTAGTTACGTACATTATGACCAGTGACGAGAAAACTGATCATCACTCGTTGTGTTGAAAATGACCACCGACAGTGGTAATACACGCTTCCAGTCTCCTATAGAATGACTGTTGCACACGTGCTAGCGTCTCAGCGGATATGTCCTGGCAGGTTGCAGTAATACGTTGTTGCATATCATTGGGTGTAGTGGTGTGTCCTTGTAGATTGCGTCTTTCAGCTTTCTCCACAAAAACAAGTCTACAGGCGTGAAATTCGGCCAAGGTGCAGGTACTCTGCGCCTAATACTACGCACTTCGTGAAGATATGTTGTAGTACTTTGTGCACTATGGGCTGGAAATACATTATGTTGGTATCACAAGTTCCTCTTAGTCTGCAGAGGAACGTCTTGTAGCATTCGTGGGAGGTAGTCTGTTAGGAGACTGCACTGTTGGTTGAAGAGGTTGATAAATAATTGTCGAGATGGTTGATGTCTTATGGAAATCTTACCGTATGCACCATAGGAGAACGGTTTGCATTCTTCCTACTCTCCATACACCATGACCATGTTGGCGTTTTCTGTGCTGTTAAATCCCATCGTCCACTCACGGCCTACTGCTTGCACTGTCACACACTAACTCACTAGTAATTCACAGTACACTCAAGGAACACAAAGCTTGCTTTCAGCAGACGTAACTACATCGTACCTAGCAATTACGCAGGTTGAACGGCACAAACAAGTGTTGGTGTGGAAACTTTTCAAAACGCGATATCTCGTAAACGAGTGGCACTAGAATCCTGCAACATATACGGCTGACGTTCTAATTTATCCTACTTTTAATTTTTAAATGTCAATACGCATTCTTCCAATTAAAAAGTGTATGTTTGCCCAAAAAATACATTATGTATGTATTATTACAATCTGCTGATTGGCTAACAATACATAATACCACCCTTAGAAGACTGTAGAACCTGCGTAGAAGAAGAGGTAAATTACTGAGTGATCTGATTTTATCTCCGGGTGTCGTGATAATGATGTTATTCCCAAATTTGCCAGAATTAGTAGCCATGTGCAGACAATGAAAACCAAGAGGATCTACCAAAGGGTGGGCCAAAGCACTTCGTCATGAAATAATCCAGCAAATACGTGCAGACCTCAATTATTATAGCTCCTTGTTAATTGCTTTACATTTTTTACTGGCTGCAACTCTCTCACCTCAAGACTGGGGTAAAGAGGACATAATAGCGTTTGATCATTCAGGAAGATTTTTGGACTTCAGTGCTACGAAACAGAAAGAGGAGTTGTACAAAATGACGGTTAAAGTGTTAAAGAAAGACTCCATTGTGGATCCGAAACGAGCAGTGGTGAATCTCTCGTCAGAGGTGCTCGATGAAACCTGTTTCAGTTCTGAGGAAAGGTATGAATTTAGCAACTACGCCTAAGAGAATTTGCGTCAAAGAACTCGTAAATACCGTCGAGGCAATCTTGTTTTGCTATCCGAAAATGCAGGTCGCAGAAGTAAGACGTGTCGAGAATTCTACATAAATCGAAACCACCCAAAAGCAAGATATCGGCGCAGGAAAGAAAAGCTCTTAACGAACTCGAGAGAAACGTAAGCGTTGTTGTGACGAAATCAGATAGAGGGAATGCTGCAGTTGTTATAACGCTGTGGCATACCACAAGAAGATGAAACAGCTAATAGCTGATCCTGCGTACCGCAACTGAAAAAAGAAGAAAAGGCCATCCGATGACCAGAATCGTTCGGAAAGTGAAACATCTGACAGAAGACTCCAGAATGGTAGCTTTATTAGGAAGAATCTAATGTCTCGAATATCTGTCTTACCCAGAATGTATGGACTACCCTATGTACATGAACAATCGGTTCCTTTGAGACCTATAGTGAATGCGATTAACTTGCCAACTTACTTTTTTAGCAAATCATTTGTCTGGAAAAATGAGACATCTAGCTGGAAAAACAAATACTTTTGTCAAATGTTCGAGACTTTTTTTGGAAATTACACGCACGGTGAAGGTATCCGCGAGGGACATCAAGTTAACTTCGATGTCACATCGTTATTTATTAAAATCCCAGTATCAGACACAATTAAGTTCATAATGGAGAATGTTGCTCCAGGTGTTTGCTACTTCATGGATTTATTTAATCGATCGAGCTATTTTAAATTCAATGGTGAATTCTATGAACTGTGTGACGGTCTTGCTGTGGGGTCGTCCTTGTCGCCAGTAGCAGATGACATTTTTATGGGACACTTCGAGTAATAGGAATTAAGTAGTGCTCCTTCGAAACCTTCCTGTTTGCTCCACTATGTGGACGACACGTTTGCCATATGGGCCACAGAGGGAAGAAGAGCTTCATGGGTTCCACAATTTCTTAAATGGAATTCATCCCCAATATCTATTTCATTTTGGAGTTTGAGAGTGGGGTCGGTCTCTCGTTCCTAGATGTGTAGTTATATAGAAGATCTGACAACACTCTACGACACAGAGTGTATCGGAAACCTACTAACACAAATAGGTATTTAAATGCCACTTCGCACCACCACCCAGTACAGAAACAAGTCGTGTTCAGCACTCTGCTTTCACGTGCCTTCTGTGTCAACGACGACAACAGTTGGGATTTTTTAGAGTCAGTGAAGGCCAATGGCTATGACAGTTTATCCATAGACAGGAATTTTAAGCTAAATATTAATTATGCTAATGGAAAGGACTGTTAAGTTACCATTTGTTTCTGCGGTCTCTGACCGCAGAATTCTAAGGAAAAATGGTACTCTGAATACGTTCTTCAGTGAAAACAAAATAAAAGATTTTTTTCGACGGGAAATGGATGCGGCTGATAGCCTCCACATTGCGGGTGTCCTTGAAATGACAAGTGACTGTGGCAAAGTGTATATAGGCGAAACGGGAAGGATTGTTGAATATCGTATTAGGGAACATGAATGCCACACACTGCTGAAACAAAGTACTAAATTGGCGGAAGCGGAACACCACGAGGACTGAAGCCTTCACATCGATTTCAATAACGTATGTATGCTGGCTAAAGAACCCAACATTTATAGAAGAAAATGAAATTTCTAAGAACGGACGTAACTTCAATAGAGAGGGCGGCTTTAGGCTTCCAGCATCGTGGCTCCCAGCCGTCAAGGAAGTTAATATTCGGCCGAGGCGTGTGAGCAATATAAACAACGCTCTGGAAGCCACCTCTGGGGACCATAATAGCTTGGATGAACATTTCTCTCTCATGCTCTGCCCATTTCGCTTTTAGACAATGATTTGGACCCACCATTAGCAGCCGGAGGAATTCTAACCAACTACTCTTCTCTAGCATAAGTTCTGGATAAACGACTTTCTAACCAATGATGTTGGCCCAATAATGGTAACCCCAGGAGTTTTAGACAATAACTCCCCTTTTTTGGCATTAGCGCGGGAGAACTTCTCTTACTATCTAATGACAATGGTCCATCAATGGCCGCCCAAGATTTTTACGTAATAATCCCACTTCTCCAGCACACTCGCAGAAATCTCCCTTTGTAAGAGAAGGAGACCTTGTTCTCTGACAACGCTCAGTCTGCTGCTGTGAACATCTGCTGTGAACACCGTAAGATCCTGAAGAAGATCCCAGCAGAGGGGCCGAAAAGTCGAAGAAATATTACTCGACCTAACAACACACAAGATTTTAACTTCAATGTTATACTGATACGAGGCAAGGTACAGCGCCGACAATTGTATTTTTAATCGTGTTCGCCAAGGAACGGGCACGTTTAGTCAGAATAAGGCGCACAGTGGTTCGTGGTCCGCGAAAACTGTAAAGCGGATGGCAGTAAAAGTATTGGTGGATCCATTTTACCCCACAAATCATAGAAATAGCCAACTTTTCTGCTTGTGAGTCTGAAACTTGATCCGAGTTAATGTTTTGGGGGCGAAAGAACAGCAATTCCTTACCGCTGATACGCAGACTGAACATTACTCCAAGATCGTACTAAAAAGCATCTGTGGCTAAAAAGAGAGGTTTTCGGTTGTCGTAGTGGATGAGACAACAACATCTTTCAGTGCTTGCTTGGGTGAGTTGAAAGAATGTCGTCATTCGTCAGACATCTTCCTTGGTGCCGTAGGCAGGTGAGGTGTGCAGCGATGGCGGCTGTGTTGGGTATGAATCTGTTGCACTAACTGATTTTCTAGGTGAATATGGATTGGGGCTAAGAAATGAAAGAGGAAGCCGCCTGGTAAAATTTTGCACAGAGCATAAGTTAATCATAGCTAACACTTGGTTCAAGAATCATAAAAGAAGGTTGTATACATGGAAGAATCCTGGAGATAATAAAAGGTAACAGATAGATTATATAATGATAAGACAGAGATTTAGGAACCAGGTTTTAAATTGTAAGACATTTCCAGGAGCAGATGTGGACTCTGACCACAATCTATTGGCTATGATCTGTAGATTAAAACTGAAGAAACTGCAAAAAGGTGGGAATTTAAGGAGATGGGACCTGGATAAACTGACTAAACCAGAGGTTGTACAGAGTTTCAGGGAGAGCATAATGGAACAATTGACAGGAATGGGGGAAAGAAATACAGTAGAAGAAGAATGGGTAGCTCTGAGGGATGAAGTAGTGAAGGCAGCAGACGATCAAGTAGGTAAAAAGACGAGGGCTAAAAGAAATCCTTGGGTAACAGAAGAAATATTGAATTTAATTGATGAAAGGAGAAAATATAAAAATGCAGTAAATGAAGCAGGCAAAAAGGAATACAAACATCTCAAAAGTGAGATCGACAGGAAGTGCAAAATGGCTAAGCAGGGATGGCTAGAGGACAAATGTAAGGATGTAGAGTCTTATCTCACTAGGGGTAAGATAGGTAATGCCCACAGGAAAATTAAAGGGACCTTTGGAGATAAGAGAACCACTTGCGTGAACATCAAGAGCTCAGATGGAAACCCAGTTCCAAGCAAAGAAGGGAAAGCAGAAAGGTGGAAGGAGTATATAGAGGGTCTATACAAGGGCGAAGTACTTGAGGACAATATTATGGAAATGGAAGAGGATGTAGATGAAGATGAAATGGGAGATACTATACTGCGTGAAGAGATTGACAGAGCACTGAAAGACCTGAGTCGAAACAAGGCCCTCGGAGTAGACAACATTCCATTAGGACTACTGACGGCCTTGGGAGAGCCAGTCCTGACAAAACTCTACCATCTGGTGAGCAAGATGTATGAAACAGGCGAAATACCCTCAGACTTCAAGAAGAATATAATAATTCCAATCCCAAAGAAAGCAGGTGTTGACAGATGTGAAAATTACCGAACTATCAGTTTAATAAGTCACAGCTGCAAAATACTAACACGAATTCTTTACCGACGAATGGAAAAACTAGTAGAAGCCGACCTCGGGGAAGATCAGTTTGGATTCCGTAGAAATGTTGGAACACGTGAGGCAATACTGACCCTACGACTTATCTTAGAAGCTGGATTAAGGAAGGGCAAACCTACGTTTCTAGCATTTGTAGACTTAGAGAAAGCTTTTGACAATGTTAACTGGAATACTCTCTTTCAAATTGTGAAGGTGGCAGGGGTAAAATACAGGCAGCGAAAGGCTATTTACAATTTGTACAGAAACCAGATGGCAGTTATAAGAGTCGAGGGACGTGAAAAGGAAGCAGTGGTTGGGAAGGGACTGAGACAGGGTTGTAGTCTCTCCCCGATGTTATTCAATCTGTATATTGAGCAAGCAGTGAAGGAAACAAAAGAAAAATTCGGAGTAGGTATTAAAATCCATGGAGAAGAAATAAAAACTTTGAGGTTCGCCGATGACATCGTAATTCTGTCAAAGACAGCAAAGGACATGGAAGATCAGTTGAATGGAAGGGATAGTGTCTTGAAAGGAGGATATAAGATGAACATCAACAAAAGCAAAACGAGGATAATGGAATGTAGTCGAATTGAGTCGGGTGATGCTGAGGGAATTAGATTAGGAAATGAGACACTTAAAGTAGTAAAGGAGTTTTGCTATTTTGAGGAGCAAAATAACTGATGATGGTCAAAGTAGAGAGGATATAAAATGAAGACTGGCAATGGCAAGAAAGCGTTTCTGAAGAAGAGAAATTTGTTAACATCGAGTATAGATTTAAGTGTCAGGAAGTCATTTTTGAAAGTATTTGTATGGAGTGTAGCCATGTATGGAAGTGGAACATGGACGATAAACAGTTTAGACAAAAAGGGAATAGAAACATTCGAAATGTTGTGCTACAGAAGAATGCTGAAGTTTAGATGGGTAGATCACGTAACTAATGAGGATGTATTGAATAGGATTGGGGAGAAGAGAAGTTTGTGGCACAACTTGACTAGAAAAAGGAATCGGTTGGTAGGACATGTTCTGAGGCATCAAGGGATCACCAATTTAGTGTTGGAGGGCAACGTGGAGGGTAAAAATCGTAGAGGGAGACCAAGAGATGGATACACTAAGCAGATTCGGAAGGATGTAGGTTGCGGTAGGTACTGGGAGATGAAGAAGTTGCGCTGGATAGAGTAGCATGGAGAGCTGCATCAAACCAGTCTCAGGACTGAAGACCACAACAACATTAATTGATTTTCTCTGAAACCGACAAAAATTCGGAAAGCTTCTGGGTTTCTGACAATTCCTGAATCGCTTTTAGATGTTTCTTGGAAGGCCAGACTCCTTTCGCTCTGATAAGGTGGGCGTGGAACTAAAGACCTGCCTTGAAAAAGTGGCACTTATCGCGGCTACGATGTAGAGCTCTTCCCGGAAAATAGAGAAGAGGTTCTCGAGATTCTGTAAGTGATCGTTCTTAGATGACCAAGAGATTACAACGCCGCTGAGGTAGTTCGCACAGCCCTGTACCCGGTTTGTATTTTCCTCCGAAAGTCTTTTGAAAATCTCCGGCGCACTCGCTTATCACCATGAATGTCTTCGAGTCCTCATCGAGAGGGAGTTGCATATAAGAAGTAACTTCGAAGTCATATGCTTGAGGTGAGGGATTGGGAAAGAGACCACAAAAATCTGGGGGTTGACAGTGACTAAGAGAATACGAATACCTCCTTCAGATTTGCGGGCTGCTACAATAGACGAACCTCAAGTGCTACTAGAAATCGGTTGAAGACGCTCAGTTGTACTAAACGATCTACTCCATACCTGTGGCGTGACCCAAGGCCTGTTGAATTTGACGACAATGCTCAAACTTAGGACGAGCGTCTGAATTCAACGAAATGTTTTCTTAAAAATTATTGGCACTACCAACTGTGTGCAGAATGAAGAAATCGTTGAATTTCAAACAAAGGGGTTGACTTTTCCAGAAGGCGTATGTGGAGCAACGAAGCTGACAAAGTCATTGACTGGGGATCAAAAAGTGCGAAAGGAATGTAACGCAGAAAGGCTCTGCACGTCTGTGGGGATGACGAATGTGATATAAATGATCCACGGAACCCCTTTGTAAACAGCTCTGATGACGGTACGGCTTCTAATTGATATATTACCCTAATTGTAGCCAACTAGTTTCTGTTCAGAATGGTTCAAATGGCTCTGAGCACTGTGGGACTTAAATTCTGAGGTCATCTGTCCCCCAGAACTTAGAACTACTTAAACCTAACTAACCTAAGGACATCACACACGTCCATGCCCGAGGCAGGATTCGAACCTGCGACCGTAGCGGTCGCCCGGTTCCAGACTGTAGTGCCTAGAACCACTCGGCCACCGCCAGCCAACTGGTTTCTGTTTCGATTGTGTTAGCTTCGGAGAGCTCAGCTGCCTATACGTAGAGGGATTAATTAGCGTAGCAGCTGAACCTGTGTCCACGTGAACGGTTATGGGTTTATCGGCAATGTTGAAGAAAATCGGAATCCTGTGCCGTTTCTCCACATGGTCTGGCTGTACCGAATCAAATTCCATATTGTCATCTGAGTATGCCTTTTTGAATTTCCTTCCGTTGTTCAACCAAACGTTCTGCACGTGACCTTCTTTCCGCATGCACGGAAAATGGCGTGGCGATTGGGATAGTCCGCCTGGGCATAGCGAGTGCCGCAGTGAAAAGAATACTTGTTGCTTAGTGGCCGCCGAGCGAGGGCGGTAGCCGGCCGAATTTGCTGTGAAAGTGCATCACCGTGTTGATGAAGGCGACGTGTGCTGTGCCGATGAACTGTTGCAATATCCACCAGCGGGAAAATGCTACGTTTTCGCTTCACACCTGATTTTATGTGCGTATTTGACGTGTACAAGCTGGATACATTCGAAACTCTATATCTCGGAAACAGATAAAGATATTAACAAAATTTTCAAGACTGTTCGAGATCTGGATCTTAGGAACATATCGTAAGAATGTGATCGTAGGCTTTCCGGCGTATGTGTTGATACCAGGGCTGTCGGGTGTCCAGCCGGATGCGATCGTTGAAGTTAAAAAAAAAATTGCTCTGAACACTATGGGACTCAACTGCTGTGGTCATAAGTCCCCTAGAACTTAGAACTACTTAAACCTCACTAACCTAAGGACAGCACACAACACCCAGCCAACACGAGGCAGAGAAAGTCCCTGACCCCGCCGGGAATCGAACCCGGGAACCCGGGCGTGGGAAGCGAGAACGCTACCGCACGACCACGAGATGCGGGCGATCGTTGAAGTCCCACGATATTTCGGAGAATAACCTTTCGGGTATCATCAAGTGTTTTGAACCACCTGATGATGACGAAAAGATTATTCGCCTAAATATCGCGGGACTTCAACGATTGCATCCGTCTGGACACCCGAGAGCCCTGGAAACAACATATCGTAAGAATTTCAGCAATTTGCTGTGCTTAGTCGTCTTGGAATCCTCGGTTGGCTTTTAGTCTGTTGGTGACGGCGAAAATGTATTATTTTTGTGGGTTTTTCCGAAGAACAACCTACGAAGTATGGTGCCTCCCTAAGACCCATCAAGCCCACCGTAGACCACGTCAAATGCCAAAGGAGCCAACCGATTTGCTCCATTTGCCTATACAGGAGGAGGTGTATAATATTCATACTTGGACTTAATACTGTAGGACAATGAAACTAAGAAGATCCGTCTGTTTGGTATACAAATGGTCTCTAGCCCCAGGGCTATCCAAAATACTTGACCCTACCCTCTTTAACCAAAAGAATCCGACGTATGAGGCCGAAAAGTCCCGTTTTTATGAGCGGCATTTTGAAACATATTAGGTACTCCTGCTGGCGCATACATACCGATAGCTTCCGAGTCAGTAAATTCTGCGAGCCGACGGTTAGTTTCATAGGCTTGGACGACTCTCTTAACATTGTGCAATGTTGGGCGATCCAGTTTAAAAATATTCTGCCGCAATATTGTATCAGCACTCTTCTGAACTACAATGTCTCTAATCATCTGAAAATAAAATCGTATTTTACAAATAGTAAAAAAAAATTTAAAAAAGTCGCATTGCTTTGCCAAGCGTTAGGGTTCAAAAATAAAATCAAGATAAGACTGTTCTTGTTGATTAATCGTCCGAAAGAAGAAGCATCTGGAAGTACTGAGGTGTTTCGGCTTATCGAGAGGCGTCTCGAACGCGTCTGCAGTGTCAGTGAATGAAAGCGCAATGAACGCAGTTATCGGGAACAACTGTGATATGAAATTACACTACTCAGCGCTGTGCCAAGTAATAAAGAAGGTCAAAAGCTTTACTTCTGCCAGTATCTCGTCTCCTACCTTCCAAACTTTACAGAAGCTCTCCTGCCAGGAAGTTTCATATCAGCGCACACTCCGCTGCAGAGTGAAAATCTCATTCTGGAAACATCCCCCAGGCTGTGGCTAAGCCATGTCTCCGCAGTATCCTTTCTTTCAGGAGTGCTGGTTCTGCAAGGTTCGCAGGAGAGCTTCTGTAAAGTTTGGAAGGTAGGAGACGAGATACTGGCAGAAGTAAAGCTGTGAGGACCGGGCGTGAGTCGTGCTTCGGTAGCTCAGTGGTAGAGCACTTGCCCGCGAAAGGCAACGGTCCCGAGTTCGAGTCTCGGTCGGGCACACAGTTTTAATCTGCCAGGAAGTTTCATATCAGCGCACACTCCGCTGCAGAGTGAAAATCTCATTCTGAATAAAGAAGGTCATTTGTCTAGACTCACCGGTGGTGTGACAAAGTACGAAGCATTGTCGCAATTGCTTGGCATAACCGCGGAATAGGTCGATATCCTTCCACTAAGCTTCGAGTGGCGATGGGCTTGTCTCAGTGTTTGAATCCGTAGCAGCTTCCATTTGTTCTGAGACAATCTGCAAAAACTGCCATAGGCCGTCCATAAAGGTTTACATCATTTGTTTCGTTATCTCCACTGAAGTAAACATGATTGTGTCAGTGTTATGGACAGAGTCGCTGAAAGAATACACCAACTGAGACGTAATGCATGTGACAGTAATCAGCAGTGAACCCTTGACAACTAGACTGTCCTGGAAAAAACCACTAGTCTCACAACTATCTCATTGTCGCCACTGTAGGATCCGTGACGAATTCCGAATATTCAAGACTGAAATAAATAACTTCTTTATTGTAACAAAGTAAAAATCATTACCCTAGAAATAAATAAGGTTCTTTATCCTGAGTTGCAACAGTTCGGATACGGGAAGTGTCTGGACGTTAATTAGAGTCACGATAGCAACTAGCAATAGGAAATGATTCAAAAATGGTTCAAATGGCTCTGAGCACTATGGGACTTAACAGCTGTGGTCATCAGTCCCATAGAACTTAGAACTACTTAAACCTAACCAACCTAAGGACATCACAAACATCCATGCCCGAGGCAGGATTCGAACCTGCGACCGTAGCAGTCGCGCGGTTCCGGACTGCGCGCCTAGAACCGCGAGACCACCGCGGCCGGCGGAAATGATTCACTTATGCAAGACACATGCAAGACTGATGGCTGGGACCGCGTTAAAGCCGTCAGGACCTACAGTGCCTGGACAGGGCCCCCGGAAGAGATTTCTTTAGCAGTTCGATCTCCGCGGCTTCACACTTACCCATTCTGGTTACAGGCTTATCGAGGAAAACCGCTGGGGGAACACTCAGTCCGAGAGCGAGATCCATTTCTTCCTCATTGGATGATGGCAGCATCGTGGCACCTTCATCTTGCAAGTCGGCTGGAACCCGGTCTGATTCCAATTCTGCTAGTGTCGGTGGCTCGATGGTCATTAGAGCTTGATGTGATACCGAAAATGGGGCCATCTCGATCTGAATCTGGGTTGGAGGCTGCTGCGGAGACACTGTAGGTGGCACTAGCGCTGTGGTGTGGACTGCGGTGCAAAGCAGCAGGGCCAAGAGGGTGCTCATTCAGTAGATGTCGCTGTGGGCCACTATAGTACAGCGGCAGTGGAATCGGTCTCTCGTCTGTTACACGGGGCGGCTGGACCATTATGCCTTGTTCGTCTTGAGTCACCTCGTAATAGCAGGTCGTCTGAAACATGTTGGCTTTGGGCAGTATCGTTGTCACTAGACGGGACGCTGCGCAGCAAATTGTTACGGCGGCGGACAGTTCCGGTATTATGGTGCAGAGAAAACATGGCTATCCTATATTGTCTCAAAATACTTCCCTGGGCGCACTTGCGATCATCCGTATAGAGGTGACACCAGAAAAAGTGACCATACATAAAATGACCCACGGAAGGCATCAGATTTTGTTTGCGGGGAAGGAGCAAATTGAGCAATGTGCAATGTGGCCTTCCATGGAGTAGCCTCGTCGGAGACTTATCGTGGATACCTGGCGTTGACCTCTGGTCGCACGATATCGCTGGTCGGCGTGTTCCCCTTGTATAATCCGTAGCCACGGAGACTCGTGTGTTCTAATTCTTCTGTCTCGATGGTGCTGTCATTGGAACGAACAAATCAGTATTTATACTTCAAAGACATTCTTCTTATGTTTTGTGCCAATTACCAATCTCAACACCAAACTTAGGAAATCTACAGGTCTTTATTTCGTTACAAATGTCACAACGTCATCATCTGTGAACAGCCTCATGGGCCTCCCGACATTATTTGCCAGATCTTACGCACCTATCGTCTACAGCAATGCTCCCATTACACTCTGCGATCCGCCCCCGGGTGCTGCGTGGTCAGCGCGACAGATTGTCAATCCTAAGGGCCCGGGTTCGACTCCCGGCTGGGTCGGAGATTTTCTCCGCTCAGGGACTGGGTGTTGTGTTGTCATAATCATCATCATTTCTTCCCCGTCGACGCGCAAGTCGCCGAAGTGGCGTCAAATTGAAAGACTTGCACCCGCCGAACGGTCTACCCGACGGGAGGCACTAGTTACACGACATTTTATTTACACTCTGTTGACTATGGTCGACAGTTTCTTTCACGTCTAACCGTTCCCATCACCATGAATGATCTCATGTGTTAGCGTGCTAAGACATCATCAATCCAACAATGAACTAGGTTCGATATACCGTAACCTTTTTCATGTTGGACTATTTGTCTCTTAATACATTACGCACCGTTTGTTTTACACAGCCATCGGCCACTTTGACCGAGCGGTATATATATATATATATATATATATATATATATATATATATATACTCCTGGAAATTGAAATAAGAACACCGTGAATTCATTGTACCAGGAAGGGGAAACTTTATTGACACATTCCTGAGGTAAGATACATCACATGATCACACTGACAGAACCACAGGCACATAGACACAGGCAACAGAGCATGCACAATGTCGGCACTAGTACAGTGTATATCCACCTTTCGCAGCAATGCAGGCTGCTATTCTCCCATGGAGACGATCGTAGAGATGCTGGATGTAGTCCTGTGGAACGGCTTGCCATGCCATTTCCACCTGGCGCCTCAGTTGGACCAGCGTTCGTGCTGGACGTGCAGACCGCGTTAGACGACGCTTCATCCAGTCCCAAACATGCTCAATGGGGGACAGATCCGGAGATCTTGCTGGCCAGGGTAGTTGACTTACACCTTCTAGAGCACGTTGGGTGGCACGGGATACATGCGGACGTGCATTGTCCTGTTGGAACAGCAAGTTCCCTTGCCGGTCTAGGAATGGTAGAACGATGGGTTCGATGACGGTTTGGATGTACCGTGCACTATTCAGTGTCCCCTCGACGATCACCAGTGGTGTACGGCCAGTGTAGGAGATCGCTCCCCACACCATGATGCCGGGTGTTGGCCCTGTGTGCCTCGGTCGTATGCAGTCCTGATTGTGGCGCTCACCTGCACGGCGCCAAACACGCATACGACCATCATTGGCACCAAGGCAGAAGCGACTCTCATCGCTGAAGACGACACGTCTCCATTCGTCCCTCCATTCACGCCTGTCGCGACACCACTGGAGGCGGGCTGCACGATGTTGGGGCGTGAGCGGAAGACGGCCTAACGGTGTGCGGGACCGTAGCCCAGCTTCATGGAGACGGTTGCGAATGGTCCTCGCCGATACCCCAGGAGCAACAGTGCCCCTAATTTGCTGGGAAGTGGCGGTGCGGTCCCCTACGGCAATGCGTAGGATCCTACGGTCTTGGCGTGCATCCGTGCCTCGCTGCGGTCCGGTCCCAGGTCGACGGGCACGTGCACCTTCCGCCGACCACTGGCGACAACATCGATGTACTATGGAGACCTCACGCCCCACGTGTTGAGCAATTCGGCGGTACGTCCACCCGGCCTCCCGCATGCCCACTATACGCCCTCGCTCAAAGTCCGTCAACTGCACATACGGTTCACGTCCACGCTGTCGCGGCATGCTACCAGTGTTAAAGACTGCGATGGAGCTCCGTATGCCACGGCAAACTGGCTGACACTAACGGCGGCGGTGCACAAATGCTGCGCAGCTAGCGCCATTCGACGGCCAACCTCGCGGTTCCTGGTGTGTCCGCTGTGCCGTGCGTGTGATCATTGCTTGTACAGCCCTCTCGCAGTGTCCGGAGCAAGTATGGTGGGTCTGACACACCGGTGTCAATGTGTTCTTTTTTCCATTTCCAGGAGTGTATATATATATATATGGTGACAAAGTTCTCTGTTTCATTAATTTGTGGAGTAATGTTCCGTTCTGTGTATGTTGCAGTAGTAACCCGTATACGTAATTAACGAAGGATCTACTTTTCTGTACTTGATGGTTTTCTATTAGTGCTGACTCGGCGTCATAGTTGAGCTACATCAGTATTTTGAACATCGAAGGCTTGTGGACGGCAAGAACGCTCGCAGTATAGTAAGTTATTTGTGTCAGGTTAGTTTAAAATTGAGGGGGTTGGGTTCTTTGGGAGAAGAGACCAAACAGCGAGGTCATCGGTCTCATCGGATTAGGGGAAGGAATCGGCCGTGCCCTTTCAAAGAATCCATCCTTGCATTTTCCTGGAGCGATTTAGGGAAATCACGGAAAACCTAAATCAGGATGGCCGGACGCAGGATTGAACCGTCGTCCTCCCGAATGCGAGTCTTGAAAATTGAGAACCGCGAGCCCACGTCTGGTTGTCCCTTTTTGTAGCGTCAGAATTAGAGATTTTGTGTTTTGATTTTCTTAATAATTAATTGGGGGCGTAATTTCCTTTCATGTATATTACAGTAGCAACCAGTGTACATCACTGGCCTTGACGCTTACTGGCCAGAGCGGCGGTTCGTTGGGCGCCATTGGCGTATTGCAAATACTGAATGCTTTTATCTGCATTAATACCATAACAGCTCATCAGGACGAGTAGCGCACCCCCGTGAGCTGTCAGTACTGGAAGGTAAAGAGAAGCATTCTGCCGGCTTGCATTCTTTAACTCTGCAACGGCTATGCTACTTACCCCTCTGCCACTGCGGTGAACGACCAATTTAGCTCATTCCGAACTCACCGACTAAATTAAAATGAAGTACATCTTAAAACATTACTGTCCCTCTAAATATTTTTGTTTGTTATTGAGCAGGGAAAACTACACTCTCAAGAAGCTCTCACTTTAATTGACGTTTTTGGATTCGGCTTTTAGTTTCTAGATGCGTATCATTCGGCAGCAGTACCTAAAGATTAAACTCAGTCTGTACTGTATGTTAGAGCTCGCACCAGTCCCACGTTCCGTATGATAATTCTGCTACTTTTGGATACTGAACGGTAC
This sequence comes from Schistocerca cancellata, assembly GCF_023864275.1. Taxonomy (NCBI): domain Eukaryota; kingdom Metazoa; phylum Arthropoda; class Insecta; order Orthoptera; family Acrididae; genus Schistocerca; species Schistocerca cancellata. Next base: position 630,783,420 of record NC_064626.1, on the reverse strand, counting down.
TTGCGCTTTAGGTTTTATACACTTGTAAATTTGTTTAATGCTCTCGAAACTATCTGTGAAATATGAGGAACTATCTGGCGGACCTGTGGACATTAACGGTCACACCTGCATAACACTGGTTTTAAGTTGTAACACTTTGTGCCTTTGTTACTGTCTGTTGTTTTTTAAGGAGAAGTAGACTTTAAATTAATGTCTCGATATTGCTGTTTCTATTAATTTAAATACCAGTAAAAATTTATTCGTTTTTGTTAATGCAGATTATAAAGATTTGTTCGTGCCTTTTTATGGACATCTATAAAATTTTGTCGTCAGTAGTTTTCTTTCAATTGTACAAAAAACTGATTGTTAATTGCGGTATTTGCTTATATGGGAACCAGTACCTGATCGCTCCATACTCATGGCCCTATCGTATCAAACATCATCATCCTGAAAAAAGCACAATCTCAGTTGCATCCAATCTAAACACGGCGATGGTTTTCCGATAGATAGTGATCATCCTCAGTATGCGTAGTGCTGACCCACGTTTCTTCGCAAAGGAAAGACTGACTCTGCCATGGAAATGTACCTTAAAAATAGATAACAGAATTCATTACACCATAAAGAACAAGAAAACGTCTAGGCATCACTGAGCAGAAGAGGTGTGTGAAGGTGACGATGAACTTAATGCATGAGACACACACCATACTGTTGTTTTTGTGAATGATTTTTATCACATTCGTGGTTTTCTGGCAATATATACTGAAGGCCAAAGATACTGGTGCACCTGGCTAATATCGTGTAGAGCCCCTGCGAGCACGCAGAACTGCCGCAACACGACGTGGCATGGACTCGCCTAATGCCTGAAGTAGTGCTGGAGGGAACTGACACCATGAATCCTGCAGAGCTGTCCACAAAACCGTAAGAATGCGAGGGGGTGGAGGTCTCTTCTCAACAGCACGTTGCAAGACATCCCAGATATGCTCAATAATGTTCATGTCTGGAGAATTTGGTGGCCCTCGGAAGTGGTTAAACACCGAATAGTGTTCCTGGAGCCACCCTGTAGCAATTCTGGAGGTGTGGGGTGTCGCGTTGTCGTGCTGGAATTTCCCAAATCCGACGAATTGCACAATGGACATTAATGGATGCGGGTGACCAGATAGGATGCTTACGTACGTGTCACCTGTCCGAGTCATATATAGACGTGTCAGCGGTCCCATATCACTCCAACTGCACACGCCCGGCACCATTACAGAGCCTCCACATGCTTGAACAGTCCCCCCAAACATGCAGAATTCGTAGATTCATGAAGAAGTCTAAATACCCTTTACATGTCCATCCGCTCGATACAATTTGAAATGAGACTCATTCGACCAAGCAACATGTTTCCAGCCATCAGCAGTTCAATGTTGATGTTGACGGGCCCAGGCGTGGCATAATGCTTTGTGTCGCGCGCTCATCAAAGGTACAAGAGTGGTTCTTCGCTCCGAAAGCCCGTATCGATTATGTTTCGTTGAATGATTCGCACGCTGACATTTGTTGATGGTCCACGATTGAAATCTGCAGCAATCTGCCGAATGGTGGCACTTCTGTCACGCTGAATAATTCTCTTCAGTCGTCGTTGGTCCCGTTCTTGCAGGACCTTTTTCCAGCCACAGCGATGTCGGAGATATGATGTTTTACCGGGTTCCTGATATTCATGGTACACTGGTACACTCGTGAAATGGCCGTACGGGAAAAATTCCCACTTCATCGCTACCTCGGAGATGCTGTGTCCCATCGCTCGTGCGCCGGCTATAATACCTCGTTCAAACTCACTTAAATCTTGAAAACCTGCCATTGTAGCAGCAGTAGCCCATCTAACAACTGCACCAGACACTTGTTGTTTTATGTAAGCGTTGCCGACCGCAGCACCTCTTTACATATCTCTGTATTTGAATACGCATCCCTGTACCACTTTATTTGGCTCTTCAATGTAGTAGGGTGTTACAAATAGGTACCGCCAAACTTTCAGGAAACATTTATCACACCTAAATAAAGAAAAGATGTTATGTGACAATGTGTCCGGAAACGATTAATTTCCATGTTAGAGCTCATTTTAGTTTCGTCGTTCCAACGCGATCAAATTGTAAATTTTCACAATCAACATGTGTGGGCTGACGAGAATCCGCACGCAGTTGTGCAATCACATCATCAACACAGATTTTCTGTGAACATTTCGGCAGGCATTGTTGGTGATGTCTTGATTGGGCCCCATGTTCTTCCACCTACGCTCAATGGAGCACGTTATCATGATTTCATACGGGATACTCTACCTGTGCTGCTAGAACATGTGCCTTTACAAGTCCGACACAACATGTGGTTCATGCACGATGGAGCTCCTGCACATTTCAGTCGAAGTGTTGGTACGCTTCTCAACAACAGATTCGGTGACCGATGGATTGGTAGAGGCGGACCAATTCCATGGCCTCCACGCTCTCCTGACCTCAATCCACTTGACTTTCATTTATGGGGGCATTTGAAAGCTCTTGTCTACGCAACCCCGGTACCAAATGTAGAGACTCTTCGTGCTCCTATTGTGGACGGCTGTTATACAATACGCCGTTCTCCAGGGCTGCATCAGCGCATCAGGGATTGCATGCGACGGAGGATGGATGCGTGTATCCTCGCTAACGGAGGACATTTTGAACATTTCCTGTAACAAAGTGTTTGAAGTCACGCTGGTACGTTCTGTTGCTGTGTGTTTCCATTCCATGATTAATGTGATTTGAAGTGAAGTAATAAAATGAGCTCTAACATAGAAAGTAAGCGTTTCCGGACACATGTCCACATAACATGTTTTCTTTCTTTGTGTGTGAGGAATGTTTCCTGAAATTTTGGCCGTACCTTTTTGTAACACCCTGTATATATATATATATATATATATATATATATATATATATATATATAGGGTGTTACAAAAAGGTACGGCCAAACTTTCAGATATATATATATATATATATATATATATATATATATATATATATATATATCACAAGGTAAATCGGAACTTTCGTTGCTGATTGTCAATAACTGCTATCAGGTCGGCAAGGCAAAAGCTAACTGAAATGGAGAAGTTACCAATTTTTAGCACATTTGAGTGTGTGACTATGAATAAGGGAGGTTTTCGAAGAAGAAAGAATAAGTTGATCGCCTTCCATACGTTGGCTCAATCGTTCCACAATTACAACGTCAACCTCGAATCAGCCCGGCACCAGGCCCCACACAACGTACCTTCCCCCGCTCGCATTATCAGAGTAAACTAGGTCTCGGGCACGCTGATCGCGCCTGTGTGCAGCCGTTCTTCACAGTCTAGCCTGCCCTCTGCTGTCACATTGGTTTTGCCAAAGATGGAACCAGCGCGAGAGCGTGCTACAAGCCACAAATGTAGACGCGCACGGCACAATTTTTATGCTATGTTTTATATTCTTTTCCAGTTTACAAGGTTTCATCTGACTTTGCTAATTACGTTGATTTTATTGTATCATATCTGCTTCTGTCCTAATTGTAAGGGAATTTTCCTGTAACTAAGCAATCAGTAGAATCAGTGTCACTAATTGTTTTCGTGAAAGTCTGATTTAATTTACGGAAGACTTTTCTTCCATCGGTTTGATGCCGTAAATATCCAGTGCCGAGTCATTCTCAGAACTGCTCACTCATATTATAATAAATTACATTTCTGATTTCATGGTAACGGAAGGAAGCAGATAGACAACAGTGTAGTTTCAAAATCCACCGACCTATTACAGTTGGAATTTTGATAATTATAGTGTTACATTCCTGGCCACATTGACTATGTTTTATACTGATGTTTCTTCGTTTCCCCTAGAAATACATTTCTGTAAGAACGGACGCATTTTCGCTACCGAGAAGTCGCTGCCAAACTGTAGCTGACGCCTGGCACTTAAGAGTCTCACATGCAGAGCATGTGGACAGGGTCTCATGCAACATCTTTTGTCCTACTTACGTGTACGAGCTACCTGACGTTGGGAGACAAGATAATTTCTTTTCTAAATGGATACTGCCTTAGTGAGAACTATAAAGGAAGCGTCAGCAAACCTAACTTTTAGTAAGTGTATATTCTCTCGTAATTAAACAGGTGAATGAAGCGTTTGTAGGACTGCCATATTCCTATAATTTTCATTTGAAGTAAATATGCATCTTTCTTCCGGAGAAAATAAGACAAATAGAAAATTATTGTACCTTTTACACAGAACGAGCTACTATTCACACTTTCTGAATCAAGAAAGTCCGTTTACTATACTGAAAATTTCACTGATAAATGAAGTAAAAAGCTGATGCAGTGTGTTATTAAGTACTTACTTTCAAATATCATGCATTTTGATCACTTTTATGTTAAAACTAATTCGGTATGACGTGATCACGGAACCAATAAAGCTTTCTCATCCAGGGTTATCAACTTTGACTAGTAATCAAACTGTCGTGAGTCCAGGATTCGATACCAGTCAATGGCTAATTTTTGAATACAAATATTCAGCAGTGTTGGCGGCCGACTTTCAGTATAAAGAGCCAACAGACTTGTTAAAGAAGGCGGGTGAAGGGATATAGGATGACGGCACCTCTTGTGCTGTCAGTGCGAAATTGCTACCAAACGGCGCAAAAATTAGCAATGATCAATGAATGACATTGGGATACAGAAGACAGTAAAAACCATAATGTTTAAGACATAATGTGTGTCAACAGAAGATACAGCCTGTAGATGAAAAATTGTCATGATCGTCTCTCTATTGGCAAAATATTCCACATTAGGCTCCATTTCGGACACCCTGGAGGGGACTGCCAGTGGGGAGGTGACCGCGAGAAAAAGATCTAATAAACAACACTTGGCATGTAAGACGGGTCAGACAGGCGAAATACCCTCAGACTTCAAGAAGAACGTAATTCTCGTTCCAAAGAAGCAGTCACGGCAGCATAATACTGACACGAATTATAAAGAAAAGAATGGAAAAATAGTAGTAACTCACATCGGGGGAAAACAATATGGGCTCCAAAGAAAGCTTGGCAATACGCGCCCTACAACGTATCCCAGAAGATTGAAGAAGGGCAAATGTTAAAGGGCTAATCATTAGCAGCTTTAGATTTAGAGAAAGCTTTTTGACTGAAACAGACTTATGAAAAATCCGAAGGTAGCACGGATAAAATACAGGGAATGAAAAGTTATCTGTGACTTGTACAGAAACCAGACTTCTATTCTAATAGTCAATGAGCATGAAAGGGAAGTAGTAGTTTAGAAGGGAGTGAGGTTTCAAGCCTCCACTAATGTTATTTAATCTGTACTCTGAGCAGGCAATGAAGGAAACCATAACAATGAGCGTATGCCATTGGTCGCCAGGAGACCCCTCGCGGAGCGGTTCGGCCGCCGCTCCACAAGTTCTTTAACGCCAATACGGCGACTTGCGAGTGAATGAGGGTGAAATGATGATGAAAGACACACAACACCCAGGTATCTCGAGGCAGAGAAAATCCATGACCGCGCCGGCAATCGAACCCGGGGCCCCGTGCGTGGGCAACGAGAACGCTACCGCAAGACAACGAGCCGCGGACAAGGAGAACATGAGAAATTAGGAAAGAAATATAAATTTAAGGTTTGCTGATCACGTTGTAATTATATCAGAGACGGCAAAAACTTGGACGAGCAGCTGAATGGAATGGGCAGTGTCTTCAAACATCATATAAGAAGAGCGTAAACGAAAGTAAAACAATAGTGTCTTGAAACAGTATATAAGATGAGCGTCAACGAAGGTAAACAAGATTATGGGACGCAATCGAATGAAATCAGGCGAAGCTGAGGGAATCAGGTTAGGAAATATTACTCTAAAAGTGGAAGATAATTTTTATTATTTGGCTAACAAAATAACTAATGATCGCCGACGTAGGGAGGATATAAAATGCAGATTGGCAATGCCAAGAAAAGTGTTTCTGAAATAGTAAGCTCGATAACATCGAATACAAGTTTAGTGTTAGGAAGTCTTTTCTGCAGATAGATGCATGAACTATAGCCTTGTACGAAAGTGAAACGCGAACGGTAAGCCGGTGAGACAAGAAAATAATAGGTTTTGAAATAGCTGATACGACGTGTTTCATGATCGAAGCAGGGGCTGGGGGCTACATTAGAGGGAGACGAAGACTTGAATGAAGTAAACAGATTTAAATAGATGTAGATAGCAGTAGTTATAAAAAGATAAAGAGACTTGCAGAGAACATACTGGCGTCGAGAGCTGCATCAGTCAAGTCTGCAGACTAAAGACCACAAGAACAACGACAAGGAACAAGGAACGAGGTAGAGCGTGGAATGTAAGAAATCTCAAAGTGACAGGAAAACTAGAAAACCTGAAAAGGGAAACGCAAAGCTCAGTGTAGAAGTAGGGGTTGCCAGTGAAGTGAAATAGATAACAGACAAGTATTTCTGGTGAACTAAAGTAGTTCAGTTGAAGATGAATGGACACTCTAAAAAGGACAATCACGAAAATTGGGCAGACAAATGTAGGCGCAACACAGTTAACTGCGGAAAAACCTTGGTTAACTGAAGGAACTCTGGAATCAATTGACGAATGATGGATGAGCAAAAAATGTTAAAGAAAAGACAGTAACACAGCAATAAAAGTTACTTAGGAATGAAATAAGTAGGAAGTGCAGAGATGCCAAGACTAAGTGGCTGCAGAAAACTGGGAAGAAATTGGAAACGAAATGGTCGGGAGGACTGATTAAACGTATGGAAAAATCAAAACAATCTGAAATTAAAAGAAACCTTTAGAGAACAAAATGAATTCCACTGTGAACACAGAATGTTAATAGGAAGGAGTACGTTGAAGGCTTCTTCGTGGAGAAGGAATGTTCTGATGACGTTGTAGAAGGAAAATAGATATAAGCTATTGGGAAGACTGCTAATATACAGTACGTACAAGAACTAAGAAGGAAAAAAAGGAATCGAAGGAAAAGAACAAATTGCCCGATTTGGAAACAGTATGAGACACGGATGTAACCATACCACCATAATACTCAGTTTATACGTCGGAGGAGCAAGGAAGGAAATAAAATAAAAAATAGAAAAGTAAGATTAAAATGCAAAGTAAGTGGACTGACAGTAGTCTGAAGAAAGAGGACAGTTATGAGGATTAATAGCTAGGAGGCCAATTAGTGACTAATTTATGAAAATTAGTGGCTACTAAGCAGACGTAGTTAAGGAATTCTATATATTTGGAAGCAAAGTGTCAAACGATGAACGAAGCAAGGAGGATATGTAAAGCAGACTAGCACAGGCAAAAATAACATTTCGAGCATAGAAAAGTCTATTGGTATCAAACACAGGCCTTAATTTGAGGAAGAAGTTTCAGAGGATGTTCGTTTAGAGTACAGCTTGGTGTGTGATAGTGAATCATGGACTGCGGGAAAACTTGAAAAGAAGAGGATCGAGATCGAAGCATTAGACACGCTACTAAAGAAAGATTTTGAAAATTAGATGGACTGAAAGGATAAGAAATGGAGAGTTTATCAGCAGAATCTGCAAAGGAAGGAATATATGGAAATATTGACGTGAAAAAGGGCCAGGATTGTTGGACATGTGTTAAGTTGTCAAGAAATAAGTATCATGATGCGTGAAGGAGCTGCAAAGGTAAAAACTGTAGGGGAAGGCGGAAACTGGAATATATCCAACAAATTATTGAGGATGTAAGGAACAAGTGCTACTCGGAAATTTAGAGGTTGGCACAGGAGAGAAAGTCGAAGCGGAGACCATCAGACCAATTAGACGAAGACCCGAAAAAGTACTGTATGTATTTTCTTTTTTACATCCTTAAATTCAGTTACTATTGTGTAATGACGCGAGGCCTTTCGTCATACCTTCTCTAATCCTTCTAGTTATATCTCCGTGATACATTAGTCAATTATTTTCTACTGTGTGGTGAACGTGAGCACTGGATTTATTGATAAAATAATAGACGAAACTTATATAGGGATGTTGTTTAGTATTCACTGCATTAATTGTACAGTGTTGCTCTAATTCGCAGTCGTCGTTCGTATGAATGCCGTCATTAGCTGCTCATAGACTGAATTGATTCTGTTCTCAGGAATTTGTTTCCCTTCCTGCAAAATATCTGATGACAAATGTAGCTGAATTCGCTTGCAGTGACAGTCTTTCGATATAAACGTTCTATGAGCGTGTTTAAAACACATTTAATACCGAGACTTTGAAATTTTTAATGCCACTGCGTAGCCAATTATATTTATTACTAACCGAATTTTGTCTAAGGAACTCTTTACATTGCTTTTTGTTATACGTAACATGTAACATTGTTTCCGGCAGGCTTCCCGATTACGTAATTACTTGTCCTGTCTCCTCCTATATAGAAGTTATTTCTCGCCTTCGAAAATAAATGTTCAGTGAGATGTGAAATAGAAACTGACTCTGTTCAAAATGAGAGCAATGCAGCCCGTGTCCTTGACACGTGGAGTCGTATGCAGTATGTTCCATCAAGACTGAAAAACAACTCCGCGTTACGACTCTCTCCGAGAATGGCGTCGTAACCTGGAAAGCATCGTAAAGGCACAGAGAATCTGGACATCTGGTCGGAGGCCTGAACTCTCAGATCTGTTCTTTACCTTGCCGAGGTATTTACTTTGCACAATAAAGCTTTAAAATCGCGCACTTATTGACATCGACTGTGCAAATAATAAAGGCATTAAATTTGTCTGGAAATGCTCTAGTACGTTCAGGAACTTCTCCAAGGCCGAAGAAAAATTATTAATGAGATTCTTTGTTTACTGAAGACTAAGTCAGAGCAAAAATCACATCGAAAACAATGAATACTGTCTCACAGGACTGACATATCACGCATGTGATCATACTCACAGACTCACTCTATTGACATAGTCATGGACTTAGAGCTCACTGTTTTCTAACGTCTCCCCTAGCAACTAAAACACTTATGTAAACGTACATAAAGATGGAAACGCAGTTTCATATGCTGTCTGCACTTGCTATGTTTGTTGGTCGAGATATGTTACACGTAATGAAGACGGAGCTGTACGGGATATCATCATTCTGGTGGACGTACTGATCGCCAGAGTTGACGATTATCACCCAGCGAAAGCTGCATAATATGATCGTAAATCTATTGGCGTTGTCCCACTGGAGGTAAGAAATATGTCTGATTTCGTGCGAATATCTACAGGATGGTCTGTATAGTCTGTGTAGTACTTTTCATATATCTTCTAACGTTCAGGGTCTCTTGGATCAAAACCAGAGAATAACAGTCATTATAGTCATGGTTACACATAGTAAGATATGCGGAGTCGCTGTTCGTGTGCACTGGTGCGCAAAATTTAAGGAAGAAATTAGCTTTAACAAGATGTACCGAACGAGGTGGTGCAGTGGTTAGCACAGTGGACTCGCATTCTGGAGGACGACGGCTCAAACCCGTCTCCGGCCATCCTGATTTACAGGGTTATTACAAATGATTGAAGCGATTTCACAGCTCTACAATAACTTTATTATTTGAGATATTTTCACAATGCTTTGCACACACATACAAAAACTCAAAAAGTTTTTTTAGGCATTCACAAATGTTCGATATGTGCCCCTTTAGTGATTCGGCAGACATCAAGCCGATAATCAAGTTCCTCCCACACTCGGCGCAGCATGTCCCCATCAATGAGTTCGAAAGCATCGTTGATGCGAGCTCGCAGTTCTGGCACGTTTCTTGGTAGAGGATGTTTAAACATGAATCTTTCACATAACCCCACAGAAAGAAATCGCATGGGGTTAAGTCGGGAGAGCGTAGAGGCCATGATATGAATTGCTGATCATGATCTCCACCACGACCGATCCATCGGTTTTCCAATCTCCTGTTTAAGAAATGCCGAACATCAAGATGGAAGTGCGGTGGAGCACCATCCTGTTGAAAGATGAGGTCGGCGCTGTCGGTCTTCAGTTGTGGCATGAGCCTATTTTCCAGCATGTCCAGATACACGTGTCCTGTAACGTTTTTTTCGCAGAAGAAAAAGGGGCCGTAAACTTTAAACCGTGAGATTGCACAAAACACGTTAACTTTTGGTGAATTGCGAATTTGCTGCACGATTGCGTGTGGATTCTCTACCGCCCAGATTCGCACATTGTGTCTGTTCACTTCACCATTAAGAAAAAATGTTGCTTCATAACTGAAAACAAGTTTCGCACTGAACGCATCCTCTTCAAAGCGTTTGACTATGTCATCGGGTGTCAGGGCTTGTAGCAATTGTAAACGGTAAGGCTTCTGCTTTAGCCTTTTCCGTAAGATTTTTCAAGGCGTCGGCTGTGGTATGTTTAGCTCCCTGCTTGCTTTATTCGTCGACTTCCGCGGGCTACGCGTGAAACTTGCCCGCACGCGTTCAACCGTTTCTTCGCTCACTGCAGGCCGACCCGTTGATTTCCCCTTACAGAGGCATCCAGAAGCTTTAAACTGCGCATACCATCGCCGAATGGAGTTTGCAGTTGGTGCATCTTTGTTGAACTTCGTCCTGAAGTGTCGTTGCACTGTTATGACTGACTGATGTGAGTGCATTTCAATCACGACATACGCTTTCTCGGCTCCTGTCGCCATTTTGTCTCACTGCGCTCTCGAGCGCTCTGGCGACAGAAACCTGAAGTGCGGCTTCAGCCGAACAAAACTTTATGAGTTTTTCTACGTATCTGTAGTGTGTCGTGACCATATGTCAATGAATGGAGCTACAGTGAATTTATGAAATCGCTTCAATCATTTGTAATAGCCCTGTAGATTTTCCTTAAATTTCCCTAAATCGGTTCAGGCAAATACCGGGGTGGTTCCTTTGAAACGGCACGGCCGGTTTCCTTTCCATCCTTCGCTAATCCGACCTTTGCTCCGTCCCTAATGACACTGTTATCGACGGGACGTTAAACATTAATCTCTTCCTCCCCTCCCTCCCCTTTAATAAGATGTGCCACTGCCAAACAACAAAGCTCGATGAAACTTGGACCATACAGAGAAATAACTGATACTGCATAGTACAGAATGTAACAGAAAGAAATACACAATGAGAGGAACGGATATTACACTTTTATTGAAAGACAAGAATTTCTTTGAAGTCACTGCGATTGATGATGGTGTTCTGGAGATTACAAAGGGTGCTACGAGGTTTTTAATAGGGTGTGTTCACAGCAAGGACTGCATTATATGCTCTGCAGTATGATCCCAGTGGTAGGGCGGCCCAATCCGCCCAATCCCTGGTCACAGGAGGGCCCGTAAAGTCTGGTGTCAAGAGCACAGTACATGGTTATTGGAATAGTGGTCCCAGGTTATGTTCACGGACGAGTCCAGGTATAATCTGAACAGTGATTCTCTCCGGGTTTTCATCTGGCGTGAACCAGGAACCAGATACCAACACCTTAATGTCCTTGAAAGGGGCTTGTATGGAGATCGTGGTTTGATCGTGTGAGGTGGGATTATGATTGGTGCACGTACACCCAAGCATGTCTTTGACAGAGGAACTGTAACAGGTCAGGTGTATCGGGACGTCATTTTGCACCAGTATGTCCGCCTTTTCAGGGGTGCAGTGGGTCCCACCTTCCTCCTGATAGTGATGAGGCACGGACCCACCGAGCTGCCATCGTGGAAGAATACCTTGGAACAGAAGATATCAGGCGAATGGAGCGGCCTGCCTGTTTTCCAGACCTAAACACCATCGAGCACGTCTGGGATGCTCTCGGTCGACGTATCGCCCCTGCAGACCCCTACGACACTTCAGGAGCTCCGGCAGGTACTGGTGCAAGAATGGGAGGCTATACCCCAGCAGCTGCTCGACCACCTGATCCAGAGTATGCCAACCCGTTTGCGGCCTGTGTACGTGTGTATGGTGATCATATCTCATATTGATGTCGGGGTACATCCGCAGGAAACACTGCGTTTTGTCGCATATATGTTTCGGGACGGTTTTCTCAACTTATCACCGATACCGTGGAGTTACAGATCTGTGTCGTGTGTGTTCCCTATGTGCCTATGCTATTAGTGCCGCTTTTGTGTAGTGTCACGTTGTGTGGCACCACATTCGGCAGTTATCGTTAATTTATGAACATGAGTGTATATGCAGTTTAATATTCCACTTGAAATCCCCCTGTATAAGTACTCCCAGACAAGTCTTTGTCTGTGAATATTTCCAGTGATTGTTTAGCATTTATCCGAGCAGAGTGTAATAATTAGTATCAGCTCCATAGTTTCAGGAGTCGCTTGGGGTTTTCGTGACAAGAATGTCGATATTTCGCTCTTAGATGTGTGTGTGTCTGTGTGTGTGTGTGTGTGTGTTTGGGCGGGGGGGGGGGGAGGAGGGCGGGAGGAGAAGTGGTGTGTGCAACGACAATGACATTTCTCTGTAACGCCTGAAACAATTTTTACTAAATTTTCTATCAAATATGGTACGTAAATGACTCATTTTTTGTGTAAAAGTAACGTGGGGGTAAGATGTCCTACTATCTCTAGGGAGCGGGATGGTGATGAGAAGGGGTTAATATGTACGGATGTTCTTCAACAATGTGTTGGAATTTCTTTCCTATATTTGAATTGTAATAATCCAAAAGTGTTAAGTAGAACTTTACTCTTATTTGTGCTCTTCACTGTGTCGACCAGGTCGCTAGAATCGGAACTACAGTGAGCGAAAGGTTTTTCAAAGTGTTTTGGGACCAAAGATAATACCACATGGCAGAATATCACAGACAAAATTTAACATCCTCTCAAGAGTGGTGTGTTCTAAAACAGCAGAAATTCAGACTTATATGTGTGCAGCTTACGTGACGTACACCTACTTATGTGAACGAAGATGCGGGTAAAAAACTGTTTTAAATATATTGTGAATAGTGCCGCCCTTAAGACACTCCTAGGTATACCCGAAGCAAATGTCATAATGTGATCTCGCCATTAAGAGCGACATGCTGTGTTGTATTTGCTAGTAACACTCCAGTCAAATCACAAAGCTGTCTGCTGACAGTGCCCGTCTACAAGCGTTATTCAACAAAGAGAAATAGTTAAATCTAGGTTCTAATCCCAGTACGGCACAAATTTTCAGTTGTCACCATAGGTTTACTAAAGTGTCCTGGTATCATTTCATGTCATTGCATCGTATTTGATGTCACCCCCATACATTATTCATTTTAAGTGCCTTTCATTCATTTCCTAATCAGCTTTTGTTTAGTAATAAAATAACTAAACTAAATGCAACGTAGAAACTAGGCAATATTGACAGATGCTGTATGGCGCAACCAGAAGCATTACACTATATCCCGCTATTCCGGTCAGTACCACATCACGATCTACTTTCGACAAGCACAAAAATTCACGCCATTCATCCGGTCAGTTACAGTGTAGCAGATTGATCGTAGGGTGTTTAGGTGTGAGAGGAACCTGGCCGTGTGGCACCCATGCTGGCAGTTAAGTTCCACTAAGAGGTTCCCAGTTGTCCCTGAGTGAGCAAAATTGTTCGTAATTTACGTCGATGTCGAACAGTTAGTTGTGGTTGACCGCATGACGTGGTATGAACCATCCTACAACTGTCTTCTGGATGCAGGTGTTGATGGAATCAAAACACCGAGCTTGTGCAAGTACATACGGAAACTTAATTCACTGACCGTGAATTCTTTCGACATCAGCTGCATTATGTGTAGAGTTACTATCCAATAATGGTGCAATAAATTTGTGCCGGACCGGGACTTGAACTTAGCTGTTCTCCTTATCGTGAATGGTCGCCTAGCCACTGTGCCTATCCGCGCACGCACCCCGGATCGACCCAAACAAGGTGATGAATTTAGTGGAATGCCATATAAGGATTTAGACAGTGTGATATAGATAATTTTGGTTTGTCCGGGGAGCGAGCACACGTAGCCAAAGTTGTTAAGGCGACCTCTCGCGATAAGCGGGAAACATGTGTTCGAGTCCAGGTCTGGCACAAATTTCAAAATGTCACTATTGGGTAGCAAATCTATACGTAATACAGCTGATGTCAAAAGAATTCGCTGTCTGCGAATTAATTTCGAAAGTTTGATAATTCCTGGGAGGAACCATTCATTCAGACTCTTCCAACCCCATAACACCAACCCTGCTGATGTACCCTAGTACGCTGTGCTTATCGACTACATCCTGTGTCATGGATGCATAAACTAAGTTAAGTATAATGTGGGAGCGCGTCAAAAATAGATCTTAAGCGAAACAAGCTGCAACGGATGCGTTGTCTGCTAAAGCGAAATAATGTTGCAACGCAAATAATTGACTGGGTGCAGGTGAGTAAAAATTAAGACACTTTCCACAGCTACTGCAAGGTGCCGCATAAGCAGGTCAGACCAGAAATGACGAGATGCAGGATTTAAAAATAAAAATTAAAAAAAAAATAAAAAATGCCGCACTCGCACTTGGAGGTCGGCATGTGATCCTCATCCAGATTCAAGACAAAAGCTTATGTAATAAAATCAGAATGTGTTTTGAAAACACATGTATGGAAACGAGGAGCTGGCAACAACGCCACATCGTGTAGCGCATTACAATGTACAGAGGTACGTACATCACGTCACATTATCGTACCAGTCGTCGTAGCTAAATGAGTAGAGTGCTGTGACATCAAACTCACATCCACCATGGAGCTATGGTTACAATACTCGTCCGATGTATCACTTACTTTTCTAGACGCCGTCCCAGTAAGAAAGTTTTCCGCCGCCTGGAGTAACGCCTCCGGAAAACTAGTAATCTTCTTCCGCAAGTAATGGGCAGAGATTGGCCAAGGACTAGAATTACTCCACAAACAGCGGACACGATTTCTGTCACCGTTCACCAGTCACTTCGGCAAAGTATCCACGATATTGCAAGGCAGTTGTAGATATCTGAGAGACTGGTTGTTGAAGCGTTGCACAATGAAGAAGGTAGTCCGCATTAACTTAACGCCAGCGGCCGGAAGACCACATTCGACGAGTACAGTTTTGTGAATAGCTTTTTTATTAAGTGGATGATTATGAACATTTTATAAATAACGTGATATGGATTGACGAATCTAACTGCACTCGTGGATGTATTTTCAACGTCCACAGCAGCCATTATTGGTCGGAACACGACCAACATTTCATCCACGAACGTAACAGTCAGGCACGCTATGGCATAAACCTGCGGGCTGGTGCTGTGGGAGGTGTGCTTTTGGGCCATTAACTGTTGCCGAACATGTTGAATGTGAGCCTGTATGGTATGTTTCTTTCCCTGACGCATTAGAAAACTTTCGATTGATATTTGGCGATAGCTATGGTCTCAGCTTGATGGTTTAACGCCACACTCTGGAATGAAATCGCGTGCTATTTAAATGAAGCGTTTTCAGGGAAATGGATTGGTCGTAGTCGTAGACTGTTCTGGACTCCACGTTTCCCGGATTTAACCGGCGAGATTTGTATTTGTGGGGACACTTAAAGGGACAAGTTTATACTACCCTACCATGGGTGTATAACGCCTAATAGCTCACGTGCATGTCGTTTCGTCAATGGTGGATGCATGTGTATTGCATAAGGTCCAGAGAGTGGCGGAGTGTTTGCAAATGCAAGGTGACAGCGTAGAACATCTTCTCTAAAGTGAAATTTTTTTGCACATGTAGGTACCGCTTCTGTGAAGATAAGCCTAGATGTCAAACGTACAGAATGGAATTATTGTGACAGACGTTGTTACTGTATCCACTATTACTTTCTATTGGTTTTATTTGTACCATGGACGTTACAAAGTAGTCGTTTACATGTTTAAGAAATTCGTGTTATGTCTTAATCTTTAAATAAAGGTATCAATAAGGGAAATAGATACACAAGATACCGCACGGTGGAGGTGTAAACTGGATACAATTTGACGCTTTAACTGAAGAAAGGAAGTTTGGCTCGAACACGACTCGAATATCAGCGAGTCTGCATATCCGTTCCTCATGGCAGCTGTGCTGGTGATGCTATGACCGACACTGTGGGCGTAGCGCCTTCTAACCGGCTGGCCACTTGTGGGACTACTTCAGCTGCTGTTGATATTCCACCCTGGAGGTCTCTGGTTCTTGTCTAAGACACTGCAGCCCCTTATACGCATCGTTTTGACAGCCAAACTACTGATTTTCAGCCTCTGCTTGTGCGAACAGACATTGCTGTGGCCAACTACACTTTCCACACTGAATGTTGTGTTTCCACCCACCATGGTTACAAAATACTCTGGATATAATTAACATCTTACAATATAAGAAACGGCACTGATTATTTTTTTCTATTTTCACTTGTGCTAAAAACAATAACAGGTTTCCATTAAAAAAAAAGTATGTGGTGAAAATCAGACTTCTGTGAATTTCTCAATGGTTTGTATTAAACAATTACAGTAGCCCCTCTCCTCACGTTCGGACTGCGGAATTGGTTATTCCGTGTTTGTTGTTGTTTGGGATGTGTTTCCAGTGGTAATGTTAGGTAACTCGCCCTGTATGTCGCTTATCAATTCTGCTTCATTAACATCGTGTCGGACATCTACCAGGCATCCACTCATCACCTCATTGCTACCCTTCATGGGTTGTGGACTGCTGCCATCCTGACTTACTACCCCGTTCCACCGCTCATCAAAGCAGCTGACCATCCCACTCGCTACAGCATAGATGTCGGGGGCTGGTGACAGTCACTACGTATTATCTGAATTTCCCGTCGGTGCATGAAAGAACAAGATAATTATATTAAATAAGAAGTGTTCTCTCTTTAATATTAAGAGTAAGTATGTTTCTTACAGTCGTCATGAGGCTAGATAAGGCCACCGCACCAGGAATTGAGGAGAGGTATCCCTATTTTGAAAAGTACTACATCCCCATGATACACAAGAGAAAGGCATCAAGTCAAGAGACACCATACGAGGGATAACAAGGGCGTAGAAAACATTACAAAAGCATCGTTATCCACAAGGGAAAGATTACCGGATATTTAAAAAAGCTGGTAAAAATGCTCTACGCCGTTTTAAGAGACAGTCTTCACTCCTTCCGATCTGGTCATGTAAGCGTAGAAAAGTTATGGAATGATTTAAAAGAGATAGTATCGACAGCAATTGAGGGACATATATCATATAAATTAATAAGTGATGGTACTGATCTCCCATAGTACACAAAACGGGTCGCTGTTGCAGAAGCAGCGAAAAAAGCATACCAAATTGAAAAGAACGCAAAATCCCCAAGATTGGCAAAGTTTTACAGAAGTTCGAAATATAGCACGCACTTCAATGCGAGATGCTTTTAAAAATTTCCATAACGAAACTCTGTCTCGATATCTGGCAGAAAACCCAGAGAGATTCTGGTCATACATAAAGCACACCAATGGCAAGACGCAATCAATAATTTCACTGCGCGATAACAACGCTGAAGTCACTGATGACAGCGCTCCTAAAGCAGAGTTATTAAACACGGTTTTCCGAAACTCCTTCACCAAAGAAAACTAAGTAAATATTTATGAATTCCAATCAAAAACAACTGCCAATATGAGAAACATAGAATTAGATATCCTCGGTGTCGCGAAGCAGCTTAAATCACTTAATAAAGGTAAGGTTTCTGGTCCAGATCGTATACCACTCAGGTTCCTCTCAGAGTATGCTGATACAATAGCTCCATAATTAGCAATTATGTACAACCGATCACTAACAGAGCGATCCGTACTTAAAGACTGGAAAATTGCTCAAGTCACACCAATATCCAAAAAGGGAAGTGGCAGTAATCCGTTGAATTACAGGCCCGTATCACTAACGTCAATTTGCAGTAGGGTTTTGGAACATATAGTAGCATATTCGAACATTATGAAGTATGTCGAAGCAAACGATTTATTGACACATAGTCAGCACGGATTCAGAAAATAACGTTCTTGCAGAACATAACTAACTCTTCATACTCATGAAGTAATGAGTTCTATCGACAGGGGATGTCAAATTGATTCCATATTTTTAGATTTACAGAAGGCTCTCGACACCGTTCCTCACAAGCGTCTTCTAACTAAACTGCGGGCCTATGGAATATCGCCTCAGTTCTGCGACTGGGTCCGCATCTCGTGGTCGTGCGGTAGCGTTCTCGCTTCCCACGCCCGGGTTCCCGGGTTCGATTCCCGGCGGGGTCAGGGATTTTCTCTGCCTCGTGATGACTGGGTGTTGTGTGCTGTCCTTAGGTTAGTTAGGTTTAAGTAGTTCTAAGTTCTAGGGGACTGATGACCATAGATGTTAAGTCCCATAGTGCTCAGAGACATTTATTATCTGCGACTGGTTTCGTGATTTCCTATCAGAAAGGTGACAGTTCGTAGTAACAGACGGAGACTCATGGAGTAAAACAAAAGTAATATCCGGTGTTTCCCAAGGAAGTGTTATAGGCCCTCTGTTGTACCTGATCTATATTAACGATGTAGGAAAAAAACGGCTTCAAATGGCTCTGAGCACTATGGGACTTAACATCTGTGGTCATCAGTCCCCTAGAACTTAGAACTACTTAAACCTATGTAACCTAAGGACATCACACACATCCATGCCCGAGGCAGGATTCGAACCTGCGACCGTAGCGAACACGCGGTTCCAGACTGAAGCGCCTAGAACCGCACGGCCACACCGGCCGGCTAACGATGTAGGAGACAATCTTAGTAGCCATCTTACATTGTTTGCAGATGATGCTGTCATTTACCATCTTGTAAATTCATCAGATGACCAAATGAATTTGCAAAATGATTTAGATAAGATATCTGTATGGTGCGAAAAGTGGCAATCGACCCTGAATAAGGAAAAGTGTAAAGTTATTCACATGATTAGTAAAAGATATCCACTAAATTTCGATTACGCGATAAGTCACACAAATCTGAAGGCTGTAAATTCAGCTAAACACTTAGAGATTACATTCACAAATAACATAAATTGGAACGATCACATAGATAATGTTGTGGGTAGATCAAACCAAAGATTGTTATTCATTGGCAGAATACTTAGAAGGTGCAAAAGGTCTACTAAAGAGACTACTAACACCATGCTTGTCCGCCCCATTCTGGAGTATTGTTGTGCGATGTGGGATCCGCATCAGGTGGGACTGACGTATGACATCGAAAAAGTACAAAGGACAGTTCGTTTCGTGTTATCGTGGAATAGGGGAGATAGTGCCACAGACATGATACATGAATTGGAGTGGCAACATTGAAACAAAGGTGTTTTTCGTTGCGACGGGATTTCCTCATTAAATCTCAATCACCAGTTTTCTCCTCTGATTGCGAAAACATTCTGTTGGTACCCACCTACATATGGAGAAATGATCATCACGATAAAATAAGAGAAATCAGGGCTCGCACAGAAAAATGTAAGTGCTCGTTTTCCCTCGTTTTCGAGAGTGGAACGGTAGAGAGACAGCTCTAAGGTTGTTCATTGAACCCTCTGTCAGGCACTTTATCGTGACTAGCATAGTAATCATGTAGATGTAGATAGACGAAACAAAGAAGTGGGAAAGATTCCCAAAGCCTTGTGGAAGCTGAGGAATGGTATCAAAGACGGGACATATCAGAGAGACGTTAGTCATGAGTCAGCACCATTAGATACTCTCGAAGCCGCCTTCAGTGATAGTCCTTGAGTTATAAATATGAAATTATGGAAGAGTGACTTCGTGGAGAACCAGCTGACGATAAGCCAATAACATATCATTTGAATGGGTTGGTACTGGGTGGTTTAATACCGACAGAAGTCACAGTGTGCATGTAGGGAGGGATATCAGCTGTTTTCATCTCTTAGAAGAGATATGACAGAACAAATACGAACTGATTTTGTTCTCACTGCGTAAAACCTTAGCAAGGCGTCAGTTGTATGACACCTCTATCGATAAGGAAACACGTTTAAGCGAATAAATTTCACTCAGGCTGTATCAGTAACTGGTCAAACCACAAAATTCGTACTGTTACACCATGTACTTTGTGCCTGACAAACCACTTTATTCCGTTAGCATATCCGTAAGCACTCTAGGAGTTTTGCCTTTCTCATTCCGTTGATACCGCAAAAGCAGCTCCTGCAACCTTTTCATTGTATCATTGTCACGCAAGTCCCGCCCCCAAATAAAGGAGATGCCGCACCTGACATGTTTTAATGGATAACAATTCAGTTCCATTCTCTTAAACATAGACCATTCTTGCAGTAAGTAGAGTTCTTTTTGTTTCTTATTTTCTTTAAGGTTTTAGTGGTCAGTATGTGCTTCCTACGCCATCCACAGAACGGCGCATTGCAACACTGGTGTTACTGTTTACGAGCTGGTCGACCATAATCGGATTACAGGACAGTTTAAAAGTAGGTTGTGCAGCGGTCGTGAACTTAGTGTGCATTTCAGACCGAAGACCTTGTGGACAGAGGTGCTATATACTCTCTGTCCTACTTCCTCTTTTCTTACTTTCATTATTTTTAATTAGAACACCACTGTTGATCCATTGTCTACTGTGGTCAAGTTCCGCTTCCGTAGTAGCATGAGCTGATTATTCGTATGCAAGTGGACGAATATACTCATACTTTTGCTTTACCTTCATGTGGCAGTATTTTGAAACGACTGCGAAAAAATATGTCTGCAGCGTATGAATTACGAGAAGGAGATATAAAGGACAGTAGGACAGTATTTTTCTCTTGTTATGACACAGTTTGCTGGAAAGAGCTTGGAGAATCAAACTGGCACAACCGTTCCACCTACATGTACGTATTTGGCAAGTAAATTTGGGGCTAGATCAGCCGCATGTGAATGGCGTAGAAGATGTAAAATATTTCATTATAACGAGTTTCACAGCCCATAATGTGACTCTGTGAGAATGCAGTGAGCAATATCCCCAACAATAATATTTAAATGGAGCTCTAATGGGTTTTCGGAAAGGGCTATTTGAAGGCTGCTTCACGGTTACACCTGCAACGCAAAAGGTTTTCACGGGTGTGATGTTAACAATATCTCCCTAATTTATACCTGTTATAACAGTATACTAGTTTTTTAGCATTTCTGCACATTTTATAGCTTATTTTTCATTTGAGTTACATTTTCTGTAGCTTTGCCCGACGATAAAAACAATAACAACGAGGTAATAAAACACCGTTTTATTTCAGTGAGTCGAAATTACCCAGAAATATCATGATGGACTACACTCAATTTTTTATTATTCACAGTAATCACAATCTGGTCGAAAAATCACGGCAGCTACGCTTTGGTGATAACGAGTCTCTTGTTGGAATTCACGAAGCTTCGGACATCAGTAACGTCTGGGGTGTGAAGTATTCATTATTCGCACTCAATATCTGCGGAGTTAATATGTAGAAATGGCAAAGAAACAACATGGTGATTTTCAGAAAAAATACGTAGCTATAGATGGAGTAAAATAGATTGTCCGGTGAAGGAACAAACTGTGCGTTATATGACAACGTGCTGCTCGTTCAAGTTTGGTGTTGACTCATTGACTCTGTTGATTTAGAACCACAGCGTATTCTGAATATGAGTCGAGGACTCATAAATTACTTTCCGTTAACAGTAATTTTTTAAAGCCGTATCGTTTGATTTATTGTGCACACCTGATCCATTGTCCTCTGGTAATAACAGTTTCACATTAGCTATCACCGTATATGGTGAACCTGATGGAATTGCCTTCTACTGGTTTGTGTTGGAAGTCAGCGAGGAGTGCCCTGGTGATGCAGGGCAGCGGAACAGCAGTATGTAGTCGACTTCTCGGCCGCACACTTGTTGCTTTGCCTCCATCAGCTCTAGTCCGCGACTTGTTGCACGCTGTGCGCCAATGCAAACAGGTACAAACACTCAGGGCAACAAGATTTCCGAGTGCCAGCCATTAACTTATTATGTACACGTATAATCTACAGTTTGCGTCCGTTACTGTCCCTATTTGTGCTACGTATTTAAAGCTTCCACAGACATAGTCACAGGAAACACTCCATTAAAATTTAACATGTTTATCTCATTAAGTTCAGAGTTTTAATCCACTAAAACTTTCTGACAAAACGCTACTGCCTTTATCACCATAGTAATTTGTTTTCAACCAGTCCATTTATTACCGTCAGTTTCTAAACTATGAAACCAGAATTAACAACGAATACTATTTTTCAATTTCGCTGGAAATACATCACATGTAACATATTAATCAAGTTGGTCGATGTCAACTGTATTTTCAAATAAACGGTATATCGAAGTTTCAGGTCGAGAAAGGTTGTTTCCGAGAAGTTTTTAAAATTCCCTCGACTTTTCTGTCATGCTTCATTCGTTTGTTTCCAATTACCTTTCTAAAAAATATTAAAATCTGAAGGTAATACTGAAAGCCGCCTGTTACTCAGCACTTTTATTCCCTTACACTATGTTCTGCCTATTTGTGTATCACAATGCTTATATTTGCTACAGTGTATGACATTTTACTCGAAATAGTTTTGATAGACTGACACAGGCTCTTTGGCGATATTTTTGCCTGATCTTGTGTCAAAATTAAGTTTTTGACAAGTCGCGTTTGCTCTCAACCAGTAGCATTCGTTCACTGTATTAGAACATGTGGTACTTCTCGTTTGAAGGTAGTTCGCCATTACTCTCGGTCACTTTTTGTCTGAACTTTGTATGCTAAAGTCGAAGAGGCAATTCGTGCTGTGTTTCTGACGTTAAGAATGAACTGGTTTAATTGGGCCGAGGTCTATGCTGTTGAACAGTCATTGCGCTGCAGTGAACAAAGCCCCAGAGCCCGATTCGGCACCAAATTCGATGATGAGTTAGCTCCTCTTTTAATTATAATCTATCGTAGATCGCTAGAACAAAACGCCGTGCTCAGTAGCTGGAAGAAAGAAGAGGTCACGCCTGTCTTCAAGAACGATAGCAGAAGAGACCCACAAAACTACCGTCCAATATCCTTGACATCCATATGTTGTAAAAACTTAAAACGTATTGTGAGCTCAAAGATAAGGAAGTTTCTCAACAGAACGACCTCACCCATGTCAAGCAGCATGTCACACAGGTCACTAATAACGCAAGTTATACTTTTCTCACAAGATATACCGAAAACCTAGATCAAGACAGTCAGGTAGATGCCACATTTCTCGATTTCCTAAAAATATTTGACTCGGTACTATACCTACGCTTAATATTAAAAGTACCATCGTATGGGTTATCAGATGAAATGTGTGACTGATAATGTATTGATAGGTAGGATGCAGCATGTCATCTTGGACGGAGAGTCATCGTCAGATGTAGAGATGAATTCGTGTACCCAGGTAAGCGTGTTGGGGCCCTTACTATTCTTGTTGTATATTAATGACCTTGCGGACAACGTTAATAATAACCTCAGATTTTCCACAGATGATGAATTTATCTACGGTGAAATACAATCTGAACGAAGGTGCACAAATATACAGTCAAATTTTGATAAGATTTTAAAGTGGTGCAAAGGTTGGCAACGTGCTTTAGACGCTCGCAAATATAAAACTGTGCAACATACAAAACTAAAAAATACATAGAATTGTTTGAATATTATGTCAATGAGTCACAGTTGGTATCGGTAACATTACATAAATTTATCGGTGTAACACTTGGGAGGGAAGCCGGCCGCGGTGGCCGTGCGGTTCTAGGCGCTCCAGTCCGGAGCCGCGCTGCTGCTACGGTCTCAGGTTCGAATCCTGCCTCGGGCACGGGTGTGTGTGATGTCCTTAGGTTAGTTAGGTTTAAGTAGTTCTAAGTTCTAGGGGACTGATGACCACAGCAGTTGAGTCCCATAGTGCTCAGAGCCATTTGAACCATTTGAACTTGGGAGGGAGATGAAATGGAGAGATTACGTAGATTCAGTTGTGGTAAAGCAGGTAGCAGGATTAGGTTTATTGGTAGAATACCAGGAAAATGCAATCAGTCTCCAAAAAAATTGCTTACAAATTGTTCGTACGACTCATCCTAGAATTGTGTGTAACCCGTAACAAATAGGACTAGTAGACGAAATTGAACGTATACAGAGAAGGCTGCACGGATGGTCACAGGTTTGTTTGAACCACGGGAGATTGTTGCACAGATATTGAAAAAACTGAACTGGTAGACTCCTGAAGACAGACGGAAACTATCACTAGAAAGCCTACTAACAAAGTTTCAAGAACCGGCTTTAAATGATTACTCCAGGAGTGCACTACTACCCCCTTCATGTCGCTCACACAGAGATCGTGAGAACAAGATTAGATTATTTACAGCTCGCACAGAGGCATTTAAACAATGATTCCTTCCGCACTCCACACGTGAACGAAACTGGAAAAAGCCCTAATATTTGGTGCAGTTGGATTTATCTTCTGCTACGCAATTCACAGTTGCTGGCAGAGTACAAATGTAGATGTCGAAGTATATGCACAAGGATCGGGGAGACCAGCTCAATTTATATACTGTGATGAAGGCTAATTTTGCGTAGTGAGATTAGTTTGGGAATCAAGACACAAGAGAGTTAAAAACATAGTTGTCAGTGGGAATTGATTTGTATCAATGGAAGAAGTTGAAAATTTGTGCCGGACTGGGATTCGAGCCTTGGTTTCTTGCTTACCAGGCAGATGCACTGACCACTACGCCATCCGGAGACAACGGTCACTACAAACTTACGGACTACCCTAGCACGCCTTCCGCAGCACAGTGACATACGTGCGCAAAGGTCGCTATCACGAACTGGTTGGAAGCTGATTATTGCCTCACAGATTGTTTTCTTTAATTTTTTGTATTATAAATTCAAAGATGTTAACTTTTCCTGAAGTACAAGATTAACTTTACAAGGAATCGGAATCACGTATTTCAGTCGATATTTCTTTTGTTTGTAAAGATGGATCTTGGAATCGTGGAGTGGAGTATCTCCACGTGCCTGTTAAGTCTTTATCATGTCTGTAAGATCATACATTGCCTGTTAAACTTATGTCGTATGAATTTATATGCCAGAACCATTTAGTTTCTTGTAACTGAGCTATTTAAATGTGCCATGCCGGTGGCCTCCATTTTGTTGTCCTACGAAAGTTAGCTAAGCGAGTCATTTTCATTATGACGTTTCGCCACTGAGGCACAGAGCTAGCACTGAGAATTACAAAGAATAATAATGATAATAATAATAAAGATAATGATAATAATAATAGGAGTAGTAGTACTAGAATCTCTCTCCATGCTAATCAGGCTTCAGCTGCTGATAGGATGTACGTCATCGTTTGCTACTGCCGCGAGACACCGTGTTGTGTCCCCTTGGTATCTGATACAATTTCATGTACGAAGTGAATTAGGTTTGCAGTTAATCACTCTGATAACTGTTTTGTACATTCTAAATTTCTGTATGCACAAAATGGGAGAGAGTCCCACGCACAGGTGTGTGCTGTAGGTGAAAACCTAAGGCATATTCAGTGTAGTTTATTGCGTCCAGCAACTATTCATTTATGTGTTACTTACACATATTAGATATGTAGGCCCCCATTCCTTTTCCTTGCGGTGAATTTATGAAAGTGTGTACTGTTTGATTATTTTATATTTATTTTCGTGCCAAATCGCTTTGCAAAATTTGTTCTTTTGGGAATTAGAAATTTACATTCCGCACATCTTGAAAGTATCAGGGCTTATTTGTCATAACCTATAAAAGTAGTCTATGTTTCTTCATATACACATACACATAAACTCACACCTTTGTGTGTTTAACAAAATATAATTTCCAGAAAGTACATTGGACCTTGGAACTTAGTAAAGATTATAACTACGTGTATTCACGTATCACGGAGTAGTCTATACAAAGTGTGATGTTTTTAAGGCCTTTTGTGGTGCCATCGGTTTTTCCTGAACTCGACAGTGTCAAAGAACATCAGAAGCCAACTATGGTATTCTAGTGTGACTAGTGGTTGGCCTGGATAGAGGAGTGAACTCAGAAATAACACTGCAGGCAAAGATCCACATTGGGGGGTGTCGGGTGGGGGGCAGCCCCATGCAATATTTCAATAGTACAACACACATTGTACGTTTTTAGACAAAGTTATTAAAAAGAATTTTGAGCCAAGTTTCTGTCTCTACTCCAAAGCTGGAAGTCATTGTCGCATAACTAGCCGTAGTAACACAGTACAGTGGAGTAGCAAGCTTCGGGTAAATGCTTCTGCTCAATCTAGGAATCAGCTTGAAGTGCAGGTAACAACGAGACAGTGCTTGGTGATGAGCTGCCCTCGGTGCCCTATCCGGAAACTTGGGACGTCGTTCGTTTAACTAGTACCAGTAATCATCTGTCGAAAATGATTTTAGTTGGAAGATCCCTTCTTCCGCAGAGAGCGTGGTACCAATTGCAGTACCTAGAACGGCTCACGTCCTCACACTTCTAACTTGCCTGTGACTTCCGCCGTATTACTTTGCACAGAGTCTCTTCCACAATGATGCGTGATTAGCACATCTAGGCACAAATATTTGACGGAGAGTGAAGATACTCCCAACCGGAAGGTTTCTAGCTGAGACTGATTTTTTATCCTCTCATTTGTGGAGTATACGCTGCACAGAATATGTGTAACATATTTAAAATCCCAAGTGCTGAGCGGGAATTCGTGTATGAGACTATCAAAGCATTTATCTTTTCACGTGTAATCTAACCAGAATAGCTGAATTTCATGACTTTTACTGTAAATATCAAAGTTGTTGCATAAAATCACTTTTTAATGTACTGTGTTTTGCTTGCACTTATTACTGAGACATGTCGGTGAACTGCTTATTATGCTGCACAACGAGTGAAAAGTGAGTCTAACTGCCAGTTCCGTTTAAGGCATCGCGGAGGTGACACGAACCAGTGTTTCAAGAAAGTGACGCTTGCTAACTTGCCGCCTATTCTATATAGGCGGCGGTGTTGGACCGGTCGTGTCGATACTGTGAACTAGTGAGTACCGTCTTCCTGACTGTGACGCAGTCTCCGGTCGGGAAAACGACTCAGATTTTTTGCTTCCCGTGTTGCTAGGAACGACAAAGTATTGCGGTCGTAGATCATAGGCCAGCGGACATTATCCAACTTTTCCAACGCGAGATAGACGTTGTACAGTCGCAAACGTAATTTTTGTAATGTCTGTTGAGGCTAATATTTCGAGATTTGTTGTAAATCTGATTATAACACTTCGAATTGTCAGGTAATTTCTCAATAAAACTGCAATTTCGGGCGGACAAAGGTTACTGTGGTGCCTGAGGCGCTACCCGTGAGAGGACGTAGGAGTCGTATTTCATGCCAGACGAGACTGCACACCTCTTGGCAAATTCCAGCCACGACGCCATTTTTCTCGATCGAGTAATTACAGAATGGATGCCACACTCCCTTGCCCTCCCCTGTCCCCTTCACCAGTCTTCTTGAGGACGGAGTTCTGAGAAACCAGAGCAACTATGGGAAGAGACTATGATGTGAAATAGCGGCTCTCAAATTACAAATTATGAGCGCAGTGACAGATCTTGAATTCATAAGAAAGTTAAGTAAAGGATAAAACATCTCCCACTCCACGTGGCTGATTGGTACTGTACTATCCTTGTCGCCACTGTAGTCTTGTACCACGTAATCAAGGGAGCGGATGTCGTTTGGTGGCCGGTATCCTCTTTCTACAACTGCACACATGGACTAACAGGGTTCTTCATTTTTTTAAACAAGTAACTACTTATCTTCAATGGAGTTCATGTGTTATGGAACCAGGTCTTCCGTAACAGCCCAAATTACCCTCACTGCTGGTGAAGTAGAAGTCCTGATATGCGATGAATGAGAGACGCCAAACTGGAGTGCGAATTGGTGCGCCAGTGACTGAGCTAGCGACTAAGCAACTGCGCTAGTGGCTGAGACCCTCCGCACAGCGGCGGCAATCTAAATAGTAAGGGTCGAGAGCGCGTTGGCGGTTTGTTGCGTGCTAGACTCTCTTTGGCCAGCCTCCTGATAGGCTCGATTGATCCAGCGCCTGCTATAGACCTTCTTGCTACATCAGTGCTGACCATTGTGCTGGCAACAGCTTACTCCGGCACAGGCACAGAAACCATATAAAGATTTTCTTGTATAAAACAGTCTTGGCTGCTAAAATAATTCTTAAATGATACGTTTTGCCTTTGTAGAACTATTATGCTGTGGAATAAGCGCACATCCAGACCGACCTAACCAGGGCATGTGACACCAATGCAATCATGACTGTTAGGTGATGGCTATCTCGATCTGGATATACGCTTAATAATTAGCATCATAGTTCCATCAATCCTTGATAAGCAGATGACTCGCTACAAAAGGCGAAACGCGCCACTAAAATAATATTTTCGCAGTCAAGACTATTTATTTAAGAACTAAATAAAGGGCTCGTATTAGAGTGTGGTATATTTTACGTGAATATTATAAGTAAGTAATTTGCAGCAATGGGAGGTGCCCTGGCTTGTGGTGGAAAATTAGCGAACAATTACTGGCTCAATTCTACAAGGTGTGGAAGTATGAAACAGGAATTTGGTTGCAATAATTACATGTCTGTTATTCGAAAACTGATAAACTATATTTTATTCAAAATAATATCCATTGCTATTTATACGTTTCTTCCATCTCTCTGGCAGGCTATCAATGCCAACCCCCTCCCCCCCCCCCCAAAAAAAAAAAACACTTCTCCTTTTGAAGCGAACCAGTCAGCGAACCATTTTCGTACATTTTCATACGAATTGAATGGATATTCAGCGAGAGCGTGTTCCAGTGATTCAAACAGATGACAATCGGACGGAGCCAAGTCTGAAGAATTAGCCGCATACCCTAGTATTTCCCAACTGAACGCCTCAATCGTTTCCCTGACCCTTTTTGCTCTGTGTGACGCGTGTTGTCATGGAGCAATATGACTTTTGATACCTTTTCCCATATTACGGTAGTTTTTCACGTAACGCTCCATTTAAATTGATCATTTGTTTTTGACTGCGATCTGTGTTAACGGTTTCACCAGTTTTAGCAGCTCATAACAGCTGACACCCTTCTGATCCCACCAAGTACAGAGCATTGTCTTCTTTCCAAAGCGATTTGGTCTTGCAGTGGATGTCGATGATTTGCCTGGATTAACTCATGATTCAAGACGCTTCTCAAAATATATCCGTTTTTCATCACCTGTCAATATTCGATGGATAAACGACTTTCTTTTGTATCTGTCCAGCAGCATTTCGCAAGTGTCTTTCGATTTGCTTGATCTCTTTGATTCAGTTCACGCGGAACCCATTTTCCCACTTTCTGCACCTTTCCCATAGATTTCAACCAAAGAGAAACAGCTTTCTGCTTCACATTCAATTGTTCCGCGAGTTCCTGTTAAGTTAGAGTATCATCTGCATCCCGTAAGGCCTGCCATTCGTTGTGTTGGGACATTTTCAGTGGTTTTCGCGCTCGTCGTTTCTCACGTCAAAATAACCACTTATGCATTTTTTGAACCACTTGAAACACTGTGTTTTCCCAAGAGCATATTTGCCGAAAGCTTCGACAAGCATTAGATGCGATTCTGCTGCAGGTTTCTTCAAATGATATCAGAAAACCAATACTACCCGCAAATCGTAGCTCGTAGGAACAAAACTCGGCATGTTTACGGGTTTGGGACAAATACCGATGCATGGAACTAGGATTACTGTGGTTGACATTCGTCGTCAGCCGTTACAACCTACAGGAAGCAGATGGCGCTGCTGATGCGGTCTTGCGGGCTCGTACGGCAAGCACCATGTATAGGGAAATTCCGGTTTCATACTCCTACACCTCGTAAATCGAGTATGTAAGTTAAATGCGGACGCCAGCCCGTTAAAGATGCTACTCACTACGTCGTTCTTTTCTGCAATTAGATAGGGGAGGGACAGGCGCTAGGGGCGCTCATATAGTTCGTTGAACACAGCTAAGGATGTTGAAAAGGTTCCATAGCAGTACAGTTGCACACATGGATAAGTACCTAGTCTAGTCTACGCTATTTATTTACATGTGTAATATTTTTGTGATTTTTTGGTGATTTTTTGAGGTGATGTAAAGAGAGACGCCACTGGACAGTGGATGTCTGGAATCGAGAGATCTGGAGTAATGAGTAACGCTGTACCTTTTGCTAGTCCGATGGAAGAATTTGAATTTGGCCGATGCCTGTCGATCTTTACCTGCCGTAATTTGTAGTGCGAACAGTGATGTACGAAGGAGTGGTGTTAGGGTATGGGATTGTTTTTAGTGGTTAGGTTCAAATGGTTCAAATGACTCTGAGCACTATGGGACTCAACATCTTAGATCATAAGTCCCCCAGAACTTAGAACTACTTAAACCTAACTAACCTAAGGACATCACACACACCCATGCCCGAAGCAGGATTCGAACCTGCGACCGTAGCAGTCCCGCGGTTCCGGACTGCACCGCCAGAACCGCTAGACCACCGCGGCCGGCTTTAGTGGTTAGGGTGTGCTCCTTTTATTGTGATTAAGAAAACGCTAAATGGGGAAGGATGTGAACACATTTTACAGAATTGTGTACGGCGTACAGTAGAGGAACAGTTCGGAGACGCTGATTGTGTCAGCATGATGGCGCAGCTTGTCTTAAAGTACCATCTGTGAAGCAGGAGTTCCTGAAATGGACAGGCCTGGCCATAGTCGAGACCTGCACCGAATGGAAAACCTTTGGGATGTGTTAAAACGTCAACTTTGCTCCAACATCGCTGTCTGCTCTGGTCCTGACTCTTGAGGAAGAATGGACTGCCATTTCTCCGAAGACATTCAGACACCTCATTGAAAGAGTCCCCTCCAGAGTTCAAGCGTCCATAAAGGCGAATAGTGGGCACAACTCATGTCCACTAAAATGTGTCCATATACTTTTGATCAGATAGGATAAATCATGCACTTTGAAATTCCGAATGTGCCGACAAAGAGGCTTTGTTACTCTACAGGACTATGTCACAGCTAATTCAAGGAGAATGGTTTCCTAATGAGCATCCCAATGTTAATAATCACATTCGCGTTGTGTGCTTTGATCATAAGTTAATGACGGTGGTGATTTATGAGCGTTAAATTTGCTCTTGTGTGACTTGCGGTGGACTTGACCATCCGCACGCAAAATGTTTTACCTTCTTGTGCTATTGTTCTAAAAATGCATCCCCACCGAGCATTGTAGAAGAGCAGTTGTCGAGTGCCACAATCACAGACAACTCACATGGAACATCGACAGCGTCTACGCACCGGCCTAAATTGAAAGCCATCCGAGCTCTGCCGTACTCTTTAATTATCTTTAGTGTTTAGCCAAAAGCCAATGTACGTATGTACCCTTTGATACCCGCTTCGATCCACAGCTACTCGTTACTTTATTGTTGGTTTAAGCCACTATTTTTAAAGAGTACATCAAAACAAGTTACTCTATTAATATAGAACCATGAGTAAACGTTACGAAATATCTTTTCTATGCTTTCGATTAGGCTCCTTTCCCCACCCATTTACTTCAATGAAGTGGCACCATATTTGAGTTTAGTGACGAATTCAGGTTATGAGAGAATGTGTGGATTCATTCACAGTTAGCATGAGTTCGTATTTGCCCCTTTCTGTCAGTGTATGTTTGCGGATACACCTTGGTACCAGACACAGACATGAACTAAAGGGCAGGAGCCATTGGCAGATTAAAACTTAATGGTGAATCTGTGGAAAATGGGTAGCTCAAGTAGTAGATGACTGCCAGCGAAAAGAAAGTGTGTCTTTTCAAACACTGCGGGTATCCACTGACCCATTGATCTTCTCATATCTCATAATTAGTATGAATATTGCGCCAAAACTTAAGTAATGGAACCATTCTTTACGTGGTGTTCCTTTTTATCTCATTTTTACCTTAGACTGCGACGTCCGATTTCTAAATTGTTTGATTTAACTTTTGTTTGTGAATATTAATCTAGCCATCAATGTCGTTAGCACTATTTAATGTTGTGCGAATCGTGCTGAGTTACGCTGTCAGTACATAACAGTCTTCTACGATACGTCAGCACTTAAAAAGTGTAATGCAGAAACGAAAATTTTCTTTTAGGGAGGAACAGTGAAGTGGAGACATTGTTTTTCACATCAGCAATGTTGACGTGGGACAGCTTATGGAATATCGGAATAAGATCTCAGCATGTCCTCGTGTTGTATCGTAATGTGAGCGATAGTCATCTCGACAGGTCAGTGACGTGAAATTTGATCGATTGCTCGGCGGTGGCGCGCTAACTCGGTTTGCTGACGCCCGCTGGCGACGTCGGCGGCAGTTAGGGCGGACTTCGCTAGCGCATCTGGCCTCCGAGGGGGCGCGTATTACATCGCTCACATGTAATGCACGGGCACCAGTTCACGCGTACTCGAAACCCAGTAACCGCGCCTGACGTACACCACTTAGCTTTGGATCAAGAGACTTGTTCGCTTTGTGTACGGGTGTAACAAGGTCAGTTATGCTGGTGTGAATTTCTGACACCATCTATCTAAATATGCCAGTGTTGCGTTATTGCAGTATGTCGGCTATTGGATTTCAATAACAAAGGTTAAATGGGGTGTTCATCACGAGAATATTCTCATCGTCCCTTTCCACGTTACTGTACCGGCCCAAGCTGCAAGCAGGGCTTCGCAGCCAGTCGATTTACACTGATCAGCCAGAACATTATGACCACCGACCTACTACTGATACAGGGTGTTTCAAAAATGACCGGTATATTTGAAACGGCAATACAAACTAAACGAGCAGCGATAGAAATACACCGTTTGTTGCAATATGCTTGGGACAACAGTACATTTTCAGGCAGACAAACTTTCGAAATTACAGTAGTTACAATTGTCAACAACAGATGGCGCTGCGGTCTCGGAAACTCTATAGTACGATATTTTCCACATATCCACCATGCGTAGCAATAATATGGCGTAGTCTCTGAATGAAATTACCCGAAACCTTTGACAACGTGTCTGGCGGAATGGCTTCACATGCAGATGAGATGTACTGTTTCAGCTGTTCAATTGTTTCCGGATTCTGGCGGTACACCTGGTCTTTCACGTGTCCCCACAGAAAGAAGTCACAGGGGTTCATGTCTGGCGAATAGGGAGGCCAATCCACGCCGCCTCCTGTATGTTTCGGATAGCCCAAAGCAATCACACGATCATCGAAATATTCATTCAGGAAATTAAAGACGTCGGCCGTGCGATGTGGCCGGGCACCATCTTGCATAAACCACGAGGTGTTCGCAGTGTCGTCTAAGGCAGTTTGTACCGCCACAAATTCACGAAGAATGTCCAGATAGCATGATGCAGTAATCGTTTCGGATCTGAAAAATGGGCCAATGATTCCTTTGGAAGAAATGGCGGCCCAGACCAGTACTTTTTGAGGATGCAGGGACGATGGGACTGCAACATGGGGCTTTTCGGTTCCCCATATGCGCCAGTTCTGTTTATTGACGAAGCCGTCCAGGTAAAAATAAGCTTCGTCAGTAAACC
Source organism: Schistocerca cancellata (assembly GCF_023864275.1). Taxonomy (NCBI): domain Eukaryota; kingdom Metazoa; phylum Arthropoda; class Insecta; order Orthoptera; family Acrididae; genus Schistocerca; species Schistocerca cancellata. The sequence goes on along the minus strand of NC_064626.1, from coordinate 630,749,988 downwards.
AATTGCTGCCCACATGCATATCGCCGTCATCAATCCTGTGCACTATATCGTTAGCGAATGTCTCTCGTGCAGCAATGGTAGCGGCGCTGAGGGGTTGCCGCGTTTGAATTTTGTATGGATAGAGGTGTAAACTCTGGCGCATGAGACGATACGTGGACGTTGGCGTCATTTGGACCGCAGCTGCAACACGGCGAACGGAAACCCGAGGCCGCTGTTGGATCACCTGCTGCACTAGCTGCGCGTTGCCCTCTGTGGTTGCCGTACACGGTCGCCCAACCTTTCCAGCACGTTCATCCGTCACGTTCCCAGTCCGCTGAAATTTTTCAAACAGATCCTTTATTGTATCGCTTTTCGGTCCTTTGGTTACATTAAACCTCCGTTGAAAACTTCGTCTTGTTGCACCAACACTGTGTTCTAGGCGGTGGAATTCCAACACCAGAAAAATCCTCTGTTCTAAGGAATAAACCATGTTGTCCACAGCACACTTGCACATTGTGAACAGCACACGCTTACAGCAGAAAGGCGACGTACAGAATGGCGCACCCACAGACTGCGTTGTCTTCTATATCTTTCACATCACTTGCAGCGCCATCTGTTGTTGAAAATTGTAACTACTGTAATTTCGAAAGTTTGTCCGCCTGAAAATGTACTGTTGTACCAAGCATATTGCAACAAACGGTGTATTTCTATCGCTGCTCGTTTAGTTTTTATTGCCGTTTCAAATATACCGGTCATTTTTGAAACACCCTGTAAAACGCGTACAGGCGATGCGAGTGTCACCTGAAGAGGGATGACACACGCACGCTGCATGTAATATCACTTAGCGTGCTGTTCGTGTGTAAAATGCTGAAGGCGCGCAGTCTATCTAAGTTTGACCTAGAGTAGGTTTGATGGCCAGGAGATTCGGTACGAGAATTTCGGGAACTGCACGATACGTCGGGTGTTCAAGGAGTGTTGTGGTAATAGTCTTCGACACGTGGCGAAACCAAGGTGAAACCATGTCCAGACGTCGCGCGGTTAGGCGGCCAGCCTTCGTTAAAGATGTCTTACGTCGTAGGCTAGGCAGACTAGTAAAGCAGGACAGGCGGCGAACTGTGGCGGAACTAACAACAGACATTAATGCTGGGCAGAGTACAAGTGTGTCTGAACACACAGTGCACCGAACACTCCTAACGATAGCCCTCCGCCGTCGACGACCCATGGATGTGCCAATGGTAACACCACGACATCGGAAACTACGACTGAAGTGGGCACGTGACCTTCGGCACTGGACGTTTGCGCAGTGACAGAGTGTTGCTTGGTCTGATGACTCTTGATACCTTCTTTCTCACGCCGATGTGAGGGCGCGAATCCGTCGTCTTCCAGCGGCACAGCTCTTTGACAACTGCACTGCGGGACGGAGACAAATTGGAGGCGGTTCCATTACGCTTTGGGGAACATTCACATGGGTGTTCATGGATTCAGTGGAGCTCGTGCAAGGTACCATGACGGCCGAGATGCATCTTAGATTGGTTACAGAGCACGTACATCCCTTCCTGACGATCATGCTTCCTGATGGCAATCGCATCTTTCAACAAGATAATGCGCCGTGTCACAAGGCCAGTAGTATGACTGAACGGTCCGAGGAACACAGTGGCGAGTTAAAATTGATGTGCTGGCCTCCCAACTGCCCAGATCTGATTCCGATCGAACACCTCTGGGATGTGACTGAATATACGAGAATTAGATGACTCGATTGTGCTGACGGGGTGTCAACTCCCTCCAGCGACCTACCAATGCCACACTACTTGCACGCCACCACTCATCGCCGCTGTTATCCGTGCCAAGGTGGACATACCAGCTGTTAGGTAAGTGGCTATAATGTTCTGGCTGATCAGTGTATATGCAGGTCAGCAGCAACTGGACCATAGACGTACTAATAATAACGTATAGAAGGCGCTTTTCTCAGGACATCGCTGTGTTTGCACTTAGTAAGTGACACGGTTGATCTTATCAGACTCGAAAGCAAAGCAACACCGACAACGATAGTTCAGGTATAGATGCAGACAACGCAAGCTGAAGATGAAGAGATAGAGAAAGGGTCTGAAGAGGTTGACAGGGTAATACAGTATGTACATGGGGATGAAATTCTAATAGTCATGAGAGACTGGAATGCAGTTGTAGCGGAAGGAATCGAAGAAATGGTTGTGGAGAATATAAGCTTGGGCCAAGGAATGAGAGAGGAGAAAGACTAATTGAGTTCCGTAATAAGTTTCAGCTAGTAATAGCAAATACCCCGTTCAAGAATCACAGGAAGAGAGGGTATACATGGAAAAGGCCGGGTGATAGGAAAAGATTTCAGTTAGATTACATCATAGTCAGACAGAGATTCCGAAATCAGATACTGGATTGTAAGGCGTACCCAGGAGCAGATATAGACTCAGATCACAATATAGTAGTGATGAAGAGTAGGCTGAAGCTTAAGACATTAGTCAACAAGAATCAATACCCAAAGAAGTGGGATACGGAATTACTAAGGAATGACGAGATACAGCAATAAGGAATAGCTCAGTAGGCAGTACAGTTGAAGAGGAATGGACATCTCTAAAAAGGGCCATCACAGAAGTTGGAAAGAAACAGATAGGTACAAAGACACTAACTACGAAGAAACCATGTGAAACAGAAGGAGTACTTCCGTTGATCGATGAAAGGAGGAAGTATAAAAATGTTCCAGAAAACCCAGGAGTACAGAAATACAGGACGCTGAGGAATGAAATAAATAGGAGGTGCAGGGAAGCTAAGACGAAATGGCTGCACCAATCGAAAAAGAAATGATTGTCGGAAGGACAGACTCAGCATACAGGAAAGTCAAAAAGATTTTCGGTGACATCAAGGGTGATAACATTAAGAATTCCTCTGTTAAATGCAGAGGAGAGAGCGGATAGGTGGAAAGAATACATTGAAAGCCTCTATGAGGGGGAAGATTTGTCTGGTGTGATAGAAGAAGAAACAGGGGATCCAGTATTAGAATCAGAATTTAAAAGAGCTTTGGAGGACTTAAGATCAAATAAGGCAGAAGGGATGGATAAAATTCCATCAGAATTTCTAAAATCATTGGGGGAAGTGGCAACAAAAAGACTACCCGTTGATGGGTTGAATGTATGAGTCTGGCGATATACCATCTGACCTTCGGAAAAGCATCATCCACACAATTCCGAAGACGGCAAGAGTTGACCAGTGCGAGAATATCAGCTTAACAGCTCATGCATCCAAGTTGCGGGCAACAATAATATACAGAAGAATGGAAAAAATGCGAATGTGCTAGATGGAGATTAGTTAGGCTTTAGGAAAAGTAGAGGCACCAGAAAGACAATCATGACGTTGAGCTTGTTAATGGAAACAAGACTAAAGAAAAATCAAGGCACGTTCATAGGATTTGTCGGGCTCGAAAAAGCGTTCGACAATGTAAAATGGTGCAAGATGTTCCAAATTCTGAAAAAATATGAGTAAGCTATAAATAATATGTAAAAGAGCCAACAGGGAATAATAAGAGTGGACGACCAAGAACGAAATGCTCGGATTAAAAAAGGTGTAAGACAGGGATATAGTCTTTCCCCCATATTGTTGAATCTGTACATAGAAGAAGCAATTATGGAAATAAAAGAAAGTTGAAGAAGTGGAATTAAAATTCAAGGTGAAAGGATATCAATGATTTGATTCGCTGATGACATTGCTATATTGAATGATAGTCAACAGGAATTACATGGTCTGCTGAATGGAACCAGCAGTCTAATGAGTACAGAATATGGACTGAGAGTAAATCGAAGAAAGGCGAAAGTAATGAGAAGTATCAGAAACGAGAAAAGCGAGAAACTTAACATCAGGATTGATGGTCACGAAGTAGATGAAGTGAAGGAAATCAGCAGCCTAGGCAGTGATTCAAATGGTTCAAATGGCTCTGAGCACTATGGGACTTAACATCTGAGGTCATCAGTCCCTTAGACTTAGAACAACTTAAACCTAACTAACCTAAGGACATCACACACATCCATGCCCTAGGCAGGATTCGAACCTGCGACCATTGCAGTAGCGCGGTTCCGGACTGAAGCTCCTAGAACCGCTCGGCTACAGCTGCCGGCCTAGGCAGTGAAATAACAAATGAACCCAGTCTTCGAACTCGAAACTCGATTACGTCACGCTGTTCCTCACGCAGCGACATAGTTACACTACACACCGCCATGTTACACGCAAACAGTCAGAGCCCTCTAGCGGAATAGAGGTGCAGTTATGTAGAAATTTTGTGGTAAGTTCCTAGGGGACCAAACTGCTGGTCGGTCCCTAGGCGTACACACTACTTAATGTAGCTTAAACTAGCTTACGCTAAGAACAACACACACACTCATGCCCGTGGAGGGACTCGAAACTCCGATGGGGTTACCCGCGCGAACCGTGGCAAGGCTCCTAGACCACGCGGTGCAGTTACGTACAGATGAAGAATAATGTCAATAAGGTTTCTTTCATTTAAAAAGATTTAAGAATTCTCACATAAGAAATTTGAAGGTATTACTTTGCAGCACGGCCTATTTCACCTGAGACCTATAAACGATACAGTTACACATTGGGAGAAAGGCACTGGTTAGTGCTCCACGATGCGACATTCATACTTCATGTATGCGTGAACAGTTCTGAATATGTGTAATTATGTATAATTAAAATCCACAATAACAATGTTGGTATTGTAATCGTGATACGAACTAGTCATTGGTAACAACTGACATCTTCAGATATTCTTTGACTCCTTGTTTATGGCTGAAACTGCATGTGGCGGTGTGATTTTAATTTTGTCAGACATGTTCTTTAAGTACATATTTGTTCAAACTGTTCTAACTTTCTTAACTTTTGTAGAATAATTATCCAATAAGTAATACTCTATTTGTCTAGTTGATCGACCAACATTGGTGAATTGGAAAATACGGAAGGATTGTTAGAACACCTGTAACTTGGATTTCTGAACGGTCGAAAAAAGGTTTCTTTGATAGGTCCACACGAAATTCGCCATTACAGCTTCGTGGTCCACTGGAAATAGCTGAGATCACTTCAGCCCTTCACGCGGCTTTCGGGGCCTCCAGACAGCACGTGTTGCACCGGTCCTGAGCTCTGCCAGACAGTCGCCCTTCTTGGATACTTTTTACATGTCGCCCGATGTGGTGTGTGTTGGTCACACCGTCTTTTGTAGAAATATAACTTAAATCGTTCGCAAACCCACCAAGGTTGTTTCGAGTACGCTGCAGAAGATTCACTAAGTAGCTCGTAGTTATCCTCCATGCAGTCTCGAACTCTCCTCGTGCGATTTTTATATTTTTGGAATCCTGAAGATAAACATCCGTGGTCATTGATTTGCTTCAGACGAAGAGGTGCACAACTGGGTACGATCATGGTTCTGTAGGCAACCGCGAACCTTTTTTCCATGGAGCCGTAGATCACCTTGTCTCGCGGTGAGACATGTGTGTCAACAGTTATGGCGATTAATTTTGAAATACTAAACAGTTTACTTACTTTCATCAGTCTATCTTGTTTTCGTTTGACTGCTACTTTCAGGTGAACTTAGGCTTTACCAAAACACGTTCCTTTATGACGCAGAATTTCAAGTCCTCCGATGTGGTAGTGAAAAGTACATTTTCTGGTTGCTTTTGCTCGGATGAGAGTAAAAATATGTGTTAAACTATCTCATAAATTCATAATGCTTTTATATGGTTGTATGATCTTTACACTCAAAACCAATTGTGAAGGAAAAAATTGCAGTATACCCACTGTTTTTATTTAGTAAAATCTTCATATGTTCCTGAAGAATACTCAGTATTGTAGAACACTCAGTATAATGTCGTTTATTGAAACTGAACTACACTTCTCAAAATATCACTATATACACGCAAAGAAAACAAATAACATGTAGACGACTATTCATCAAGAGCGCGTTGAGGTCCGTCGGAGGTGGTCCTAGCTCGACGAAGAACTGACTGTACTGCTGCTGCGCTGGCCTTATAAAGCCGGCGGAGGTCGGCGGAGTACTTCAACTTTCCCTGTGTCTGTGAGGCGACCTCTGCAGAAAAAGGTTCGCATTAGTCTCTAGCAAGTTCTGTTTATTTTGAAGAATTGTTTTCCTCTTGGTGGCGCCTGCAAGTGCTTATTTATGTTATATGGAACGCAGGGGTGTCTTGAGTGTAGTCTGCCTGACAGGAAGAGGAGGCGGAGGTTGGCTATGTGCTCTTCGGAGGAGGACCGCGTGACGACTATGTCATCTAAGTAATTTATACAGCCCAGGATATCAGTGAGAAGTAGTTCAAAGTATCTTTGAAAGATTGCTGGAGCACTGGCTAAACCGCACATGAGTCGGTTTACTTGGAAGAGGCTGAAAGGGGTATTTATAACAGTGTATTGTCGGGAGGAAAGATCAAGAGGAATTTGGAGATATGCTTCTGATAGGTCGATTTTGGTGAGGTAGGAGCGGAAAAGATCTTCTGTTCGTGGAAGGGGATAGTCGTCAACGAGAAGCTGTGGGTTGACTGTAGACTTAAAGTCACCACAGAGGCGAAGGCGGCGGCCTGGCTTCTGCACGACGACTAAAGGCGCGGACCACAAGCTGGACCTCACGGGCTGAAGAACCCCTTCATCTTGAAGACGTTGGAGTTCTTCTTTGAGAGTTCTTCTTTGAGCGGCTGTTGTAGTGCCACTGGTACCTGGCGTGCCTGGAAGTAGTGGGGCCGGGCGGCGGGACGGAGTTGGAGCGAGGCCTCAAAGTCTGTGGCGCAGGCTATGCCCGGTGAAAACGGGTCCTGGAATTCATTACAGAGTGTATCAACTTCAGGAAAAGGAACATGCTGAGACACTAGGTGATCATCGTCCACATTGGAAAATCCGAGTAAGCGGAAGGCGTCCAGTCTGTATAAGTCTGCTGTGGAGGAATTGTTGACAACCAGAAACGTGACTGGACGGTGAACCGATTTGTACTTGACTTGAGCCGTGAATTGTCCTAGGACAGCTATCTCTTGCTTATTGTACGCCAGCAGGCGCTTAGGGGCTGGAGAGAGGGGTGGTGAACCAATGTTGGCATATGAAGTGTAATTAATCAATGATACTGCTGCGCCGGTGTCCACTTGCAGACGCAGAGGCTTGTCATTGATAGTGATGTCTATAAAAATTTTTGATGTCGAGGAGTTGTCCACCTGGTTGACGTTCATTGCGGTGTTGTTCAAGCCGTCTGGATATGGCCTGGGCTGGCGGTTGCTGGAGGTGGTTGTTTTTGGACGACAAACGGACGCTAAATGGCCTTCCCTGTCGCAGTGTGTGCATTGCGCCCAGCGGTCTGTGCAGTCTTCTCTGTCATGTGTTGAATAGCAGGTGGGGCAGGAGAGCAGGCGGAGACGATCCCCACGACGACGTTGCTGGTTGTGTTGTTGTTGCAGTGGCTTCTGGCTCCGGCCGGATTGGTGCGACTCGGCGTCATGTTGTGGAGGCGGTCTCCGACCGCGGCGGCGGTAGAGCGCAGCGTGGAGCCCTGGATTGCTGCGACGTCTTTGGCGTCTGTCGTGGCGTAGTTACGGATTGCTGCTACATCTGCCCAGGATTCCAGTCGACGATCGGCGGCTGTAGAAATTTCGTACTTATAGGCTAGTTCTATGACCTGCTCGAGAGTCGAATCTTCTAACTTGAGGGCGTCGTGGCAGAAAGCAGCGTCTGGCGCTGCCTGTATCAAGTGGTCACGCACCATGTCATCAGCGCATGATTCCTTGGAAAGATGTGTGTGAAACTTACATTTCCTGCTGAGACCTTGCAACTCGGCGGCTCACTGGCGATAGGTCTGCTCGGGTTTCTTCCGTCATTGGTAGAACTCGACGCGGGCTGCGAGGACATGATATCGGCGTTTGCAGTAGGCATTTAAGGTCGCACAGATGGTGGTGAAGATGAGGGAGTCGGGGTCCAGCGGCTGTAGTTTCGTGAGCAGGACATACATCTTCGATTGGTTCCATGACAATAAAAAAGCGCGCTGCCTGTCTTCTTGGGTGACTTGAAGAATCGCGAATTGTTGTCGGAGACGTCGTTCGTATGTTTCCCATTCTTCAACTTCATCGTTGAATGCCTGGAACGGCGGTAGCGTCGCGAGGCGGTGGAGGCTTCGGATTTCGGCGATCAGTTGTGCCTGAGTTTCGAAAAACTGGTGCAGAAGTCCTTGAAAGAATTGTTACCATTCCGTAGGTGCTGCTGTCGTAACCAGGATGGTCGTCGGTTCGTATCCCATCCTCGTCGCCACTGAAGAATACTCAGTATTGTAGAACACTCAGTGTAATGTCGTTTATTGAAACTGAACTACACTTCTCGAAATATCACTATATACACACAAAGAAAACAAATAACATGTAGACAACATTTCATTACCGAGCGAGGTGGCGCAGTGGTTAGACACTGGACTCGCATTCGGGAGGACGACGGTTCAATCCCGCGTCTGGCCATCCTGATTTAGGTTTTCCGTGATTTCCCCAAATCGCTCCAGGCAAATGCTGGGATGGTTCCTTTCAAAGGGCACTACTGACTTCCTTCCCCATCCTTCCCTAATCCGATGAGACCGATGACCTCGCTGTCTGGTCTCCTTCCCCAGACAACCCAACCCAACATTTCATTAAGAGTGTCGGTGAGATCCTTCGGAGCTGATCCTAGCTTGGCGAGGAACTGGCTGCCTGCTGCTGCGCTGGCCTTATAAAGCCGGCGGAGGTCGGCGGAGTACTCCAACTTTCCCTGTGTCTGTGAGACGACCTCTGCAGCAAAAGGTTCGCGTTAGTCTCTAGCAAGTTCTGTTTATTTTGAAGAATTGTTTTCCTCTTGGTTGCGGCTGCAAGTGCTTGTTGATGTTATATGGTACACAGGGGTGTCTTGAGTGTAGTCTGCCTGGCAGGGGCCGTCTGTGGCAGACGTAACAGTTCCGTTAATGTAGGAGAAGTTGCGCAGCGAGTCTATTACTAAGTAGTGGTTTCCGAAGTAAGCAGGTACTTTCTTAGTGTATATATACAGTATATGGTGTCCTGTTTGATGCTACAGCTACTATGATGCAATACACAGATGAATTATCTGCGTTTGGGCGCTGTTATATGTCAATGGGGCAAAGTGAAAATTTATTCCGGACCAGACTTGAACTTGGGTCTCCTGTTTACTAGGCAGATGCGCTGATCATTACACCGTTCGGGTAAAGTGGTCACTAGAACCGTTCGCACTACCCTACCGCGCCTCCCTTCAAACCCAAATTATCAACTTATACAGCACGCAACTGATGTAGTGCCCCTGCTCATTGGCCCCATTACTGGCGCCATGTTCCGATTCCCGTAAGAGTTCGACTTGGTGAGCGTCTACACTGAAGGGACCATTGGCCCTCATCACATTAATTAAGGAAGAGACTCGGTTCGAATCCCAGTCCAGCACAAATTTTCAACTTGCCCATTGATATAAATCAATGGCTTTGGGAAGCTAATGTCCTTAATGTCGTTAAGAATTTCTTAGTAACTGTCTTTAAGTTCATCTTTATACAAGATGATTGCGGAACCTCTGTTGTTCAACATGAAATGCAAATCAAAACACCTTCAGCCCTTTAAATATACAGTTTTATTTTATTTGTGGTATCGATTTCAGAATCATATTGCCACCTTCAAGTCCCCCGACTGGCGTGTAGGACGAAACCCAACTCTTGTACAATCGACTCAGTGTCTTCAAGTGATTATCAAAGGGACCGCCGCGTTTTGAAAAAGCCTACTAATACCAGTGACTATATGCTGTCCCCTGCTTCGATCATGTAAGAGCTGGGTTTCTTCCTACACGTCGGTCGGCTTAATGTAACGCTGAAACTGGTCGTACAAACAAAATAAAACGAGATTTAGAAGGCAGAAGGTGTTTTGATTTACGATTTCTTAGCAACTGCCGATGGAAAAATCCATGTCAACTTTATCAGATCACGTTGCCCGTGCCATGAAAGCTTTGTGCAGTGTAACTACGGATTTGACATCGTCACTTTGGCGAGCTACGGCGCTTGCGCAGGCCGGGCACAGGCGAGGTGGACTGGAGCTGCCGGCGGCACGTCGCTGCTGCCGCCGCTGCCGCCCAGGTGCGGCCTAAGTGTCGGCTCTGGCGGAGGCGCGGGTTTAAGTCCGGCGAGCCGGGCCGAGGCGGCTCATATTGATCGCCACCACCCTGCACCCGGCACCCGGCACCCGGCACCCAGCACACTGCACCCAGCACCCTCCACCCTGCACCCCGCCGACTGCCACCCTCGGCGGGGGCAGCCGCTACCTCCGCCACCCCCGCGGCGCCACGTGTCGGCGTTGGGCCGCCTCGTCGTGCACCGATGCCTACGCCGCCGGGGCGCGATAATCTCGCGCCGTTGCCGGAACAAACAAGCGCTTTCCATTAACCGAGAGTAAGTGTGTACGACATTAGCAGTTTGCCCCAGTTCCCCTTTATTCACCCGTGAAGAACATGTTTTCACTGGCGAATTTTTCGTCCATGTGCAAACTGTGTGCGAGGAGTTAAGTCGTTTTTATCAATAATGGACGACTTACAGTAATGTAATAATATTTTTCAACGACAATGAAAATTAACATATAAAATCGACATTCCGTCAATGAGCGAAATTTGCGGTTGTAAAAGAAAGCACTTTTATTGGGCATGATCGCGTTGCGTTCTATTTATTTGTAACGACCGGTTTCAGTGGCTTACATTGTCATTTTGCTATCTTCAAAATAGTTGATGTAGGTCCTGTTCCAATATGACTACATCACATATGCCGTTTTGGCATTATAGAGGATAGTCTGCAGCACATTCCACACACGTTTGTTAAAAATAAAAATCTGTTTACCAGAATTATTTTTTGTAACAGAACTGTGTGGAATGTGCTGCAGACTATCGACTATAATGTCAACATGGCATGTGTGATTCAGTCATAGTGGAATGGGAGGAATAACAATAAGATATCTGAAAATAGCGGCCGAAGTGACCGTGCGGTTAAAGGCGCTGCAGTCTGGAACCGCAAGACCGCTACGGTCGCAGGTTCGAATCCTGCCTCGGGCATGGATGTTTGTGATGTCCTTAGGTTAGTTAGGTTTAACTAGTTCTAAGTTCTAGGGGACTAATGACCTCAGCAGTTGAGTCCCATAGTGCTCAGAGCCATTTGAACCATTTGAATATCTGAAAATAATAAGACGACAGTCTTAACTGTTGAAACTGGTAAGCAGGAAAAAATAGTAGTGAACGCGACCGTGGATGCTTTCTTCAAAGCAAATACGATTCGTTCCTTCCAATCTCTAATTATGAGGAATTTAAATCAAGTTGTTGAAGTACACTTGGTGACGCGACATTTGTTACAAAGTACGCAACCGAAATAGTCATCATAAATTGGAGAAACCACATCAGAATGTTTGTTGTTCTACGCAATTTATTTGTCCATGTGAATTCCTTGTTTCCAACAGGAAATAGTTACCCACCTTCCGTTTAAATTTGTTGGTAGTCACGGTGTACATGTCCAAAGGGAAGGGGAGGGGGCTTAATAGGCATATGAAGTACACAAAAAAATGGCTATGAGCACTATGGGACTTATCGTCTGAAGTCATCAGTCCCCTAGCACTTAGACAAATGTAATGTATTGCGAATACATAGAAAGAAGGATCCTTTATTGTATGATTATATGACAGCGTAACAAACACTGGTAGCAGTTACTTCTGTAAAATATCTGAGAGTAAGCGTGCGGAACGATTTGAAGTGGAATGATCATATAAAATTAACTGTTGGTAAGGCGGGTGCCAGGTTGAGATTCATTGGGAGAGTTCTTAGTAAATGTAGTCCATCAACAAAGGAGGTGGCTTACAAAACACTCCTTCGTCCTATACTTCAGTATTGATCATCAGTGTGGGATCCGTACCAGGTAGGGTTAACAGAGGAGATAGAGAAGATCCAAAGAAGAGCTGCGCGTTTCGTCACAGGTTTATTTGGTAAGCGTGATAGCGTTATGTTTAGCAAACTCCAGTGGGAGACTCTGCAAGAGAGGCGCTCTGCATCGCGGTGTAGCTTGCTGTCCAGGTGTCGAGAGGGTGCGTTTCTGGATGAGGTACCGAATATATTGCTTCCCCTACTTATACCTCCCGAGGAGATCACGAATGTAAAATTAGAGAGATTCGAGCGCGCACGGAGGCTTTCCGACAGTCATTCTTCCCGCGAACCATACGCGACTGGAACAGGAAAGGGAGGTAATGACAGTGGCACGTAAAGTGCCCTCCGCCACACACGGTTGGGTGGCTTGCGGCGTATAAATATAGATGTTGACGTAGATGTAGATGTAGATGTAGAACCACTTAAACCTAACCAACCTAAGGACATCACACACATCCAAGCCCGAGGCAGGATTTGAACCTGCGACCGTAGTATTGAGTACACAATTCTCATACTCTTTCAGAAGTTATTGGATAACTATCCACTATCTGAGATATAATAAGATATTGTGGCAAGTCAGGTCTTTAAACTGACCGCCGGCCGCCGTGGCCGAGCGGTTCTATGCGTTTCAGTCCGGAACAAGGTGACTGCTACGGTCGCAGGATCGAATCCTGCCTCGGTTATGGATGTGTGTGATTTCCTTAGGTTAGTTATGTTTAAGTAGTTCTAAGTTCTAGGGGACTGATGAGCTCCGATGTTAAGTCCCATAGTGCTCAGAGCCATTTGATCAATTTTCTAAATTGGCCAACTCATTTATATCAAAAGTGGCAATTTCAGAGTCTGCCCACCACCATCCATCGTCCACCAATCCTTGGATAAATTTATGCAGACAATGCTCCAGGTTATGAACTGTTCACTTACGTTAATGTAGAGTTGCAGTCGTAGAGCGAACGGTAAAACCTGTGAGAGGTCTTATCACATTTAAAAATTCGCGCTACTCAGAGACGAAGAGAGCGACTGAAGTCAGGAAACTGCAGAAGATTACATTGAACGAATTAGAGAACTGACTATCAGGAAAAAAGTGACGGAGATAATGTCATTCTTTGGCGAAGCAATTTACTGTTTGAAATTCATTGACCGGTCACCGAAATAATAGCCCTAGACAAATTGATGTTTCGAGAAAATGATTCCCCGCGTGCGAGAGAGTTTGAAAGACTTTGAAACGAAAGCAGCGCGCAGCTTTATGCAGGGTCACCGGGAAAGCTGTTCTGAACCGAGGCTAATGGCCAACGGTATAAAAAATTCATTATAAGCTGTACACAAGTATAAGTCTATCTACTGCTCTTCACTAATGAATGGTTGCTCCGTAGCTAGTTTGGTGATATGAGAATAATGATATTAAGGATCACGAGCAGTATTTAATTTCATCTTCTGTCTTCCGTCGCCGAACCAAGTTTCACCAAAAGGACAATGCACTGTACACCTCGAGGTACCGCAATAACTTTCCACTCTTCCCCAACGCGTATATGGGACATCATTTTGCAATCTGAATCCCTCACATTCTGTTTAAATATCTATTGAACCGCCGCGCGGGGTAGCCGTGCGGTCTTGGGCGTCTTGTAACAGTTCCCGCGGCTCGCCGCGTCGAAGGTTCGAGGCTTCCGTCGGGCGTGTGTGTGTGTGTTGTCCTTAGCATATGTTAGTTTATGTTAGATTAAGTAGTACGTAAGCCTAGGGCCGATAACCTCAGCAGTCTGGTGCCATAGTGCTTAACACAAATTTCCAATTTTCCAACCGAATCATCACAATAATATTTTTTCGCAACTACACATCTTCGCTACTCACAAAGAAGCACTAAAAACGCGCTGAGCTCGAAGAAAGCTTCTCTAAGGCCCATTGTTGGCCCAGCGATATACTTTTATTATTCTTTCAACATGCAGATATTATTTGATGTGAAATGGCGTGCCTATTGTTGATAGCCACCCAGGTCCCATATGAAAGAATAAGAGACACGAATATTAATAATATCGGCTAGAACTACTGCGTTTAAGGGTAAATGGTTCAAATGGTTCAAATGGCTCTGAGCACTATGAGACTCAACATCTTAGGTCATAAGTCCCCTATAACGTAGAACTACTTAAACCTAACTAACCTAAGGACATCACACACACCCATGCCCGAGGCAGGATTCGAACCTGCGACCGTAGCAGTCCCACGGTTCCGGACTGCAGCGCCAGAACCGCTAGACGACAGCGGCCGGCGAAGGGTAAATGGGCCTTATACATCCGCAGACATCAAAACACTCCCGAACCGGAAGCTTAAGTTTCTGTATGCGAGCCGGCCGGTGTGGCCTAGCGGTTCTAGGCGCTTCAGTCTGGAACCGCGTGACCGCTACGGTCGCAGGTTCGAATCCTGACTGGGGCATGGACGTGTGTGATGTCCTTAGGTTAGTTAGGTTTAAGTAGATCTAAGTTCTAGGGGACTCATGACCTCAGATGTTAAATCCCATAGTGTTCAGAGCCATTTGAACCATTTCTGTATGCAAGCAAATAAATGTCCATCAAATTAGGAAACAGAGAGAGGAATTCTAAACACATTCAACGCAAGTTTAAGATTAAATACTGGAATGAAAAAAAGGAATGAAAATTGGCGTTTAATCTCGTATCGACGACGCTACCATTAGTGACAGTCAAATATCATAATGTATACATAGGAAATACATAGAAAATGTACTTTAGATTTGTATGTAAACACAAGGGAGTCAGCAAAAAAAAATATTTCTTACAAAACTTGTTCATTGTGAGTTACGACCTCATGTCATGTTATCATTATTATGGATGAAATTTAGCACATTATACAAAGTTTTGTCATATTGAGAACTTGGCATGAGGTTCTAACTCACAATGAGCATATCTTGTACCAAAAGTTTTTTGAAGACCTGAATGAGACAGTTATTTCCCTCAAAAACTGTTGTCAAAAATAAAGAAGAATTTACGTGATATTGGCTATAGAAAATTTTTAACCAGTAATATAGATAGCTCTTTATAATTTCTCAACATGAGAAAATTCAACTACTTCCATGTGGTAACAATTAACGAACTATGGAACGTATGGAACAGCTACAATGTTGTGGTAATTTGACAGGCTGTCACCATCTTTGTTCTTTAGAGTATAAAAGCAGGCTTGACAGCCATAGCCAATGAGTCTTGCGTTGTTGTCAACATGGATTCCCCCAAACCGTTAAATATCACTGAGCAATTAGGGAGGAAGGAGAGACCAGCCGATGAATGGTTTTGTTTGTGGATATCACTGGAGAACTTGGACAACCTTGTTACAACCATTGGCAGCATACATTTAGACAAAAATTGTTCAAAATGCTTCATATGGCTCTAAGCACTTTGGGACTTAACATCTGAGGTCATCAGCCCCTTCGACTTAGAACTACTTAAATCTAACTAACCTAAGGACATCACACACATCCATGCCCGAGGCAGGATTAAACAGCACGGTTCCGGACTGAAGCGCCTAGAACCGCTCGGCCACAGCAGCCGGCGCCAAAAATGGTAAGCTGCTTAGCAAGAAGAATTTAAATGTGCTCACACCAATTAGAGAACCGTTTTGCAATAACATTACGCTTTTTAAAATATGTTACGAAGTGGATCAAGAGCGATTAGAAAATGGATGGCAGTAATGCTAAAGAAGTAGCTTTATGGGCCATTTAACTATTACCTACGTAACATTCTCCAAGTTCGCCACGGTGAGGCACATTCTCAAAGCAAGCTACCGTTTCTCATACATGGGTATGACAATGTGACAGCAACAGGAATACTGGAAAAAATCGGCAACTGGAAGAACTGCCTGCAAAATTGGAGCAGATACCCATAGACGACTATGGACATAATGTAAGATTTAGGCGGATTTTTTAATAACATGGAGATGTGTGACTAATAACAAACCCTGGCTTCTGAGTGGAAGAGCAAACCGCATAGTCATTGTTGACGACGATAGCGCATTGGGAATTGACTATTTAATGTTGTTGAACTCCAGCTACGTGCTAAGCATATGTAACAAATTTGTGTATCAAAACACAAGTCCAGGATTGAAGAAACTTATTGGTAACCTTCTTATGGATTTTATAAGGTATCCAGACGTATGACTATGAGAAATATTTGCGTCCTCCTTGCATAAACAACATGCTACTTCCAGGCTGGACACTACAATATACAGATACAGAATGAACTATGTGTTTGACCGTGTACAAGACTGTTTCATTCTATTAACACCAAAAAGCAACATCTACAATGCGGGACACACTACTCTGCGGCAATTGCTTCCTTGTAGTGCTAGTTAACCGAATATCTTACAGAACAGCTGCTGTGTGGTGTTTGACAATGCTCTGCGGTTTCTCTACGGGGCTAATAGGAATACACAAAAAATTTTAAATGATAGAGCGCAGCAATCAGTCGTCCTTTTTTTTTTTTTTTTGCAGGTTTTGTTACGTAAATCCAGATTTCGGCTAGTGCCTAGTCATTATCTATGCACCTTTTTTTAGTCTCGATGCATATTAGTTCCCCGTTGTTCGGGCGTCAGTCAGAGATCTGTGAATACTACTAGTATTAGTATTGAAAGAACTGTGACTGACGCCCGAACAACGGGGAACTAACATGCATCGAGATTAAAAAATAGTACACTGATAATGGCTAGGCACTAGCCGAAATCCAAAGAAAAAAAAAAGATGGCTGATTGCTGCGCTCTATCATTTATAAATTACTGTACATAACAGCTGCTGAGTGCATCCAGTTTCCTAATCGAAGGTAACCTGATACACAAAAATTGACTTCTGTACATGCACGCATCAACAAGAAAGTCTGTTAAACTACGTTCTGTCTACATAAAGTTTTAATTATGTACCGGTAAACTACGTGGGCATTCGTAACTTCGACTCCAACGAAGAAGATGAAAGTGTTATACAGAAGTTCTGTATTAAAGTAGGACAAACATATTTCTCTCAATGTAGAACATTGTTCTCCGCAGTATAATCGAAAATAGATTTTCTCAGATTAGGGCTGGTTGCTGCAACAATGCTATCCAACAATCCTAAGAAAAGGAGTAAATCGCTGCAGAGGCTTAAACTATTCTCCATTAAAGAAATTACGCCTTTAGGTGCAGTTAATATGTTATGTACATGCTAAAGAAAACTGGAAATAGAGGAAATCTAAATCCACAATTGAAAAAAGAAGAAGTTTTTGCAAACGTGAAAGCAAGGTTTACATATGGCTTTAAACACAGTGTACATGGAAATCTGTCTAAGACTGGGGAATAAAACACAATTATTAGTATTTACCGTAAAGAGCAATGGTAAGTGGCCATATTTAGGAGCCCTGGCCGGAAATGACGGACTGGAGCATATTTACTACACTGAAGGACACACGAATGATGTGTTTATAAAACTCAACTCCCACCTGGGTCTGCTTAAAGAGGATTGTTACAATATAGCTAAACGTCAATAAAACTACACCAAGCAAAAATAACGAAAGAGTAGTTTTCAGTGTGTAAACGTATATGTAGAATTTAATAAAGATTTTGTATAAGAATATTTCTTTTCGTATTCTCTATCCTACCAAAAGTCCTAAGTACCATGTGTACTGGAAAGAAAAAGCTATTAAAAGCAAGATTTACATATTACTTTAAATATAGGTGGATTTTAGCATTTTACTGAAAATAGCAATGGTGAGTAGCCATACGTTGGAGTACTGGTGGAAAATACCGAAATCGGTACCGTTTATTGCATTAAGGGACTTCCCATGAAAAAGCTGTTAATAAAATTCCAGTCAAATCTGTACCAGCTTCTATCTACATGGCGTATCACATTTAAGAGTCTCACAGACGGTTCATCGAATCACCTTGTGACTAATTCTCTATTACTTCACAAAAAATGTTCAAATGTGTGTGAAATCTTATGGGACTTAACTGATATGGTCATCAGTCCCTAAGCTTACACACTACTTAACCTAAATTATCATAACGACAAACACATACACCCATGCCCGAGGGAGGACTCGAACCTACACCGGGCCAGCCGCACAGTCCATGACTGCAGCGCCTGAGACCGCTCGGCTAATCACGCGCGGCTATTACTTCACTCTCGAACAGAGGGCGGAAAAAGCGAACACTATATCTTTCTGTGTGAAGTACGCTTTCCCGTTATTTTATGATGATGATCGTTTCTCCCTTTGTGGGTCGGCGTCAATGAAATATTTTTGGATTCGGAGGAGAAAGTTGGTGATCGAAATTTCGTGATAAGATCCCGCTGCAACGAAAAACGCCTTTGTTTTAATGATTTCCACCCAAAAGCCTGTATCATATCCGTGACACAGTCTCCACTATTACTCGATAGTACAAAATGTGTTGCCTTTCTTTGAACTTTCTGGATGTACTCCATCAATCCTATCCCACACCGCATAGCAGTACTCCAAAAGAGAACGGAGAAGCGTAGTGTAGGCAGTCTCTTTAGTAGATCTGTTGCATCCTCTGGGTATTCTGCCAATAAAACACAGTCTTTAATTCGCCTTCTCCACGACTTTTTCTGTGTGTTCTTTCCAGTTTAAGTTGTTTGTAATTGTAATTCCTGCGTGTTTTATTAAACAACGGTCTTTAGATTTGATTGATTTATTGCATACCCGAAGTCTAATGGGTTCGTTTTAGCATTCATGTGGGTGACCACACACATTTCATTTTTTAGGTTCAACTGCCAATTTTCTCCCCATACAGATAACTCATATAAATTGTTTTGGAAGTGGTTTTGATCTTCTGGTAAGTTTACTAGACGATAAACGACAGCATCACCTGGAAAAAACTTAAGACGGATGCTCAGATTGTCTCCTAAATCGTTTGATAAGAAAAAGCAGAAGGCCTGTGACACTATCTTAAAGAACGCCAGAAATCATTTCTGTTTTACTCGTTGACGTTTCGTCGATTACTACGAACTGTGACCTCTCCGACAGGAAATAACGAATCGAGTCACATAATTGAGACGTTATTCCAAAATGTTTTGAACGATGCTGCCGCCTTTTGAGTGTAACAGTTTTTATGTTATTGTTATACAATCCAGGTTTTGGTCTTAGCCCATTTTCAAGTACAAAAACTGCAGTAAACAACAGTAAACCACAAAAGCAAACAACAGAGCAACCGAGAAAAAATAGCTTATAAATGCCACGATTCTTTACCTTCAGAAATGGATATTTGGGCATATTGTAGTGAGTAAGACTCATAATATCTCTAAAATGCCTAAATAAGTTGATGACTTTAATTTCTGGACCACAGAGCACAGCTGTTATTTGGAACCACACTGGTATGCTCCATAATACTGTGCCTGAATAACAAGTGGAATTGACATAGCTTAAATGATCTTCCAAAGAACGCCTGAGAGACACCATAGTCTGCACAGAGCTATCAATTGCGTGTTTTGGAACAAGGTAACTGTAATGTTTATTTTACGAGATAAATGCATTATATTTGCATACAGTGTACGTAACAATGTTTTCAGTTTATGACATAGAGGCTCCCCCTGCATTTTCTGCGCCATCAAACTATCTACTTCCTTTTCCACCTACAACCACTATCATTCCAATCCACCCTCCGTCACGCCCCCTCCCTCCCCGCAAATCACAAATCCTTAAATACTCTATCCACACTAACCTCACAAGAACAACGTACTTCAATTTCACTACTGTAGCTCACGGCTGTAGCTCTCTTTCAGTGGCTTAACGATTTGAGCATAAGTGTTTGCTATTAGCACTTGGAGCTCGACGTTGATACTGGCAAGATAACGGTCCTGGGAATTTCAAAGGCTCGAGAATGTTTTATTTTTTAAACCGGAGTTTATGTTTGAAGTTGGAGATCTTAGTGATAAAACTTACACTTTTTGTATGATATATTTACAAATTAACAATTTGTCGATTTACGTCTACTGTGCAGTCCTGCTTCATGCCAAATTGATTGCAGGTCAAACAAACGGATAACAGACTTTTGTAAGTGACATAAATGTCAACTTAATACGTGTACTCGTTCCTGCGAAAAAGGTGTTTTAACGGACGGACGAAAGACATACAGTAAGGCTATAAAATATTTTTTCGTGCGATATCATTATAAATCAACAGTTTTCAGATTTTTTCCTTTAATTGAACTGTGAAACCTTGCTTCTTGCCAAATTTCATGACTCTACATCAACAGGAAGCACACTATAGGTTTCCATGAGCGAGTTTGCGAATCTCAAAATACGTGACATAAATTGCCATATCTTTTGACTGCATTGACGTAGAAGCTTAAGTTTTTTGAAGCGCCAAGGGATTATAGACGTTAGTATCTGACATTAATTTCATCTTGATTCGTTTACTCGTTCCTGAGGAAAATGATCTTAACAGATGGTCCGTGGGGGTATCCGTGCGGCCTGAGGGGCCTAGACACGGCTCGTGCGGCTACCCCCATCGGAGGGGCGTGGGTGCGTGTGTTATCCTCAGCGTAAGCTAGTTTAATTTAGATTAAGTAGTGTGTAAGGCTAGAGGCCGATGACCTCAGTAGTTTGAATGGACAGAGAGACAGAGCCGGATAACAAATAAAGGAACAGTTTTCTTTGTAAGAGATAATTACAAATTAACAAATTTCGTATTCTTTCCTTTACTTTTTGTTGATAAAACGTGCTGCTTGCCAAATTTCGTGATTCTAGGTCAACAGTAAGTATCCCATACGTTTTGATGAGTGAATTTGCGAGTATCAAAATATATGATATAACTTTTCATTGTACTGACTCACAAGCTTCAATTTCTTACACCACCAATGGACCATAGACCTCAGTATGTGGCTAAAATTTCAACTTGATACGTCTCCCTGTTCCACAGAAAAAAAATGGTTTTTAACAGTCGAACAGACAGACAGACAGAAGCGTGGACAACAAAGGTATAAAGATTACATTTTTATCGATTGAGGAACCCGAAAAATGTCAGAATTTAATATAACGTAAAAATACATTGATAATTAAATCTAAACTAGAACGTACAGTACAAAGATATTGTAAGAAGGACAATGTGGATTTAGAATTATTTGCAATTAATTAATAAAGGTAGGAGTGCAGAACATAGTCTCTCTCTGCCAATGTTAATCTTCGCTTATGGAAAACTTTCGGTGGCATCCAAAAATGAAAAATTGAAATTTTGGAGACATTTAAAAAAATATCGTTCAATTTTTTTATGACAATTTATTAATAGACATTTGTACAGACTACTAGAAATTAATCAACGACTCAAAGAAGTATGTGTACTTTCTCCTGTGTCAACATTTATATCCGTAAAATCCGGTGGAGAAATGAAAGAATATCCCAAAAAATATAGATCTAGAAAAAAAGGCAAACAATACTCTGCCGACTGATTAATAAAGTATTGGTAACTGACTGAAAATACCGCGCCTTAAATAATTAAACGAAACTGTGGATAAGGGCTGTATGAAAGTCTTAGTGAATAGAATTGAAGGCCATATCAACAGCAGGCCAACACAAAGATACGTTTCTGTTTTCATATGCGAAAAATATTACAGGAAGTGATATCTGTGACGTGAATGATCAACTTACTCCAACACAGGAAGTGTAAGATTTGTAAAAGAATGAATGGGTGTATAAATGAGGAGGAATGGTTTCTTGTTCAATGTTCTCTGTAATTTTGTGGAGAGCATTAACATACCTATTATCTGACTGATAGTACTATTAGAGTTTTTATGAAACTCGCGGCGATAGGAAGCATTTTTTTTAAATTCCATCAAAGCAAGCAAATCTGTGAGTTACACCAGCAAAACGGTTTTGAGGACCTTCAAATGTTCAAATATGTGTGAATTCCTAAGGGACCCTAGACTTACACACTACTTAAACTAACTGATGCTAAGAACAACACACACACCAATGCCCTGGGAGGACTCGAACCTCCGGCGGGAGTGGCACCGCAGTCCGTGACAGGATACCTCGAACCACGCGGCCATTCCGCGCGGCTGAGAACCTTCCCTCGGCTTCATTCTGTTTTTGGAGCAGTAGACAGATCAAACACCTACGAATAATTGCCGAAAATTTTCAGTTAGCGGCTCCCAAAAATCATGTTACATCGATGGTACTTGGTGATGTTTCTTTTCTACGTATTAACAATCATTGCAAAAAAAAAAATTCCCAACGATGGCTGACTTTGTGGAGACCGTGGCAGCAGAACTCTATATTTCTATTCTTCAGGAAACGTTCCATCTCGATCACATTGCAACTGTTTAGGATATCTCTGCCCCACAATTGTTTCTTCATCCGAGGTAAGATACCGTGTAATGTAACATATCATTTTGCTCATGATCGTCGAATACTGAGGAGAATTAATTTAATGTAGTTTGGAAATCGCGGTTTCTCTGTATAAGCATATTGACTGAACGACAATGGAGACAGCGTTGCTACTGGATGATGCAACGCTGGTGGTGCCAAGCGTTTGGCCACAGTCGCCGTTCTTAATGTTCTCTCTGAGCAGCGGATCCCCCCCCCCCCCCCCCCCCCTCCCAGTTCGCTGGTCTCCGTGGATGAAGACGCCCGTGACAAAACATTAATAAATCACGGTACAAAAGAGGTTGGAGTTAGTGGGGCTGCTATGAATTCCGACTGTGATCGTTGGCAATGCATTTGAGGTACACTTGTCTAGCAGACAGAGAACTGTTTGAAGTTGTTTCCTGAGTGCAAAAAGTTGTTATAATTGGGGTGGTTGCGAAAGAAGAAAATGCTCTCTTTTTTAATGTGGAGATAAACAGCCTTTTGTCAAGTTTTCAACACTCAGCAGAACGCCAAAAACAGGCAGAAGTCGGCGATACGAGTCATACACGGTATAGGAGGACGCAGTTTTACAGAGAGAAAGATTTTCACGTTAAGACACAGGGAAGGAAAAATGTATTACATTAGCAATTTACCCTCCCACTACACACCACGTTACTTAGCTAAACTGCCACTGTGATACCCGGGAAGCAACAAAATTCATTGGCTGCCCCGTTAGGAGAATAATCGGCACGCTGCAAGATTTGTTAAACGACACAGGTAAAATGTGTGGCTCCCTAGGTGGACGATATTTGCAGTATACTCCCAGCGACTAAAACAGTTCCAGGGGCAGATGTGGACTCTGACCACAATCTATTGGTTATGAACTGTAGATTAAAATGGAAGAAACTGCAAAAAGGTGGGAATTCGGGGAGATGGTACCTGGATAAACTGAAAGAACCAGAGGTTGTAGAGAGCTTCAGGAAGAGCATTAGGGAACGATTGACAAGAATGGGGGAAAGAAATACAGTAGAAGAAGAATGGGTAGCTTCGAAATGAAATAGTGAAGGTAGCAGAGGATCAAGTAGGTAAAAAGACGAGAGCTAGTAGAAATCCTTGGGTAACAGAAGAGATATTGAATTTAATTGATGAAAGGAGAAAATACAAAAATGCAGTAAATGAAGCAGGCAAAAAGGTATACAAACGTCTCAAAAATGAGATCAACAGGAAGTGCAAAACGGCTAAGCAGGGATGGCTAGAGGACAAATGTAAGCATGTAGAGGCGCATATCACTAGGTGTAAGATAGATACTGCCTACAGGAAAATTAAAGAGACCTTTGGAGAAAAGAGAACCACTTGTATGAATATCAAGAGCTCAGTTGGAAACCCATTCCTAAGCAAAGAAGGAAAGCAGAAAGGTGGAAGGAGTATTAGAGGGTCTATACAAGGGCGATGTACTTGAGAACAATATTATGGAAATGGAAGAGGATGTGCATGAAATGCGTGAAGAGTTTGACAGAGCACTGGAAGACCTAAGTCGAAGGCCCCGGGAGTAGACAACATTCCATTAGAAGTACTGACAGTCTTGGGAGAGCTAGTCCTGACAAAACTCTACCATCTGGTGAGCAAAATGTATGAGACAGGCGAAATACCCTCAGACTTCATTAATAATATAATAATTCCAATCTCAAAGAAAGTAAGTGTTGACAGATGTGAAAATTACCGAACTTTCAGTTTAATAAGCCACGGCTGCAAAATACTAACACGAATTCCCTACAGACAAATGTAAAAACTTGTAGAAGCCGACCTCGGGGAAGATCAGTTTGGATTCCGTAGAAATGTTGGAACACGGGAGGCTATGCTGACCCTGCGACTTATCTTAGAAAACAGATTAAGGAAAGGCAAACCTACGTTTCTGGCATTTGTAGACTTAGAGAAAGCTTTTGACAATGTTGACTGGAATACTTTCTCTCAAATTCTGAATGTTTCAGGGGTAAAATACGGGGAGCGAAAGGGTATTTACAATTTGTACAGAAACCAGATGGCAGTTATAAGAGTCGAGGGGCATGAGAGGGAAGCAGCGGTTGGGAAGGGAGTGAGACAGAGTTGTAGCCTATCCCTGATATTATTCAATCTGTATATTGAGCAAGCATTAAAGTAAAACAAAAGAAAAATTCGGAATAGGAATTAAAAGCCATGGAGAAGAAATAAAAACTTTGAGGTTCGCCGATGACATTGTAATTCTGACAGAGACAGTAAAGGACCTGGAAGAGCAGCTGAACGGAATGGACAGTGTGTTGAAAGGAGGATATAAGATGAACATCAACAAAAGCATAACGCAATGTAGTCGAATTAAATCGGGTGATGCTGCGGGAATTAGATTAGGAAATGAGACGCTTAAAGTAGTAAATGAGTTTTGCTATTTCGGGAGCAAAATAACTGATGATGGTCGAAATAGAGAGGACATAAAATGTAGACTGGAAATGGCAAGGAAAGCGTTTCTCAAGAAGAGAAATTTGTTAACATCGAGTATAGATTTAAGTGTCAGGAAGTCGTTTCTGAAAGTATTTGTATGGAGTGTAGCCATGTATGGAAGTGAAACGTGAACGATAAATTAGTTTAGACAAGAAGAGAATAGAAGCTTTCGAAATGTGGTGTTACAGAAGAGTGCTGTAGATTAGATGGGTAGATCACACAACTAATGAGGAGGTATTGAACAGAATTGGAGAGAAGAGAAATTTGTGGCACAACTTGACTAGAAGAAGAGATCGGTTGGTAGGGCAGATTCTGAGGCATCAAGGGATTACCAATTTAGTATTTGAGGGCAGCGTGGAGGGAAAAAATCGTAGAGGGAGACCGAGAGATGAATACACTAAACAGATTCAAAAGGATGTAGGTTGCAGTAGGTACTGGGAGATGAAGAAGCTTGCACAGGATAGAGTAGCATGGAGAGCTGCATTAAACCAGTCCCTGGGCTGATGACCACAACAACAACAACTCCCAGCGAGTGTAATCTGTTTGTTTCTAAACGCACAGAGATTCACCTTGCATTACGGTGCATGAGTATTCCCCTTTTTCGGCGGTGGTGAGTTGAAATATTCCTGTGTCAGAGATTCATAATGATACACGCAGCACTCGGTCACGGTGATCAGCCGAACACATAATTCATCTGGATAGCCTGACACATCTGCAGCATAGCAACTGCAGCCCGATTCTAACGTGTATTTGAATAGTCGCAGAACCCAACATCAATTTCTGTCGTATTCAAAATGCTGTGCAAGATACTAAACGCTATATCGCTCGACTTTGACAGGCCGGTAATCGAGCATCACTGCTTAAAATTCATTTGAAGTTCCAGATTCCTCACAGGGAGATGGTCTGCCAAGATGGTCTGCCACTTTCTTTTTCGTCATTCAGACTTGTTTTTCCACACTAGATGCTCATTGTCACCTCACCATTGTGTCGTGGTGCACTGTTACCGTACACCGTCACGAACTCAGCATGGCTTGTTTCAGTATTATTTACCTTTTAAGAACCGAAAGAAACTATACTTTATCAATTAGGTGCACCATTTTTGTAACGCCTCTACGGGAATGCTACGATATTGTCGCGCGGGGAGTTCATTGTGTACCAGGGTTACAGACATGCTTAAGGAAAAATGATAATAATTACCAAATTTAATTTAAATGAGACGGTAAGTGTCCTTCCTGCTTCCCATGCCCAGCAAGTCGACAGCTCACGCCTATCTTTGGGTAATGTGACGGTGGACGAGAGTGTAGTGTGTTGGCAGACAAGGCAAACTGCGCGGAGGTGTGAAAGAGAGCAGGAACTGAAAACTTTTCAGAAAGAACGTATACGTGTTGTGTTTCATTTATGTGAACAGAGCAGCCATAAAGATCCACAAACAACCATGACTAATATTAACTGATGACTCAGAGTGGCAGAAGTAAGGGGCAGCAACTGTAATTGAATTTTAAGTTTGCGAGCGACGTGGCGCAAAAAAGTTGCAGATAGGTGCATTTGGGCACCGGTTGGACCGTTTACACAAGCTACGTCTCTTCCCTGTAGGCTGGTAATGAAGACGTTCACATCACATACGCTGAAGACGACCGCAGAATTGTAGGACCCTGTGCGGCTGGTCCCGGCGGAGGTTCGAGTCCTCCTTGGGCATGGGTGTGTGTGTCTGTCCTTAGGGTAATTTAGGTTAAGTAGTATGTAAGCTTACCGACTGATGACCTTAGCAGTTAAGTCCCATAAGATTTCACACACATTTGAACATTTGAACTGTGGGACCAGACATCAGTGGCCACACTCCAGCGGAGAGATTGTATAAACGTGAACGTCATCCAATGCTACACTTGCTGCTGTGTACGGAACTCTGTCTTATTTTATGGTTGCACCAGTTGTCACCGTTGACTTATCTCCCCGTCAACAGCACCCGAAATCCCAACGTCGGAACACCCGAAATCCCAACGTCTGAACTTTTAAACACCATGGCGTCAGCCACACTTTCCCGCTCGCGTGTCCTTGGAAGCCCTGATAGTGACACCTCACATGCACCAAGGAGATTCAGAGACAGAAAGCACGGTCTTTAAAACAATAATTTTGAAAGCATGGTTCGTGAGGAACTCGAGTTGCCGATTTTTTACATGATATGCTGCAAACTATGGGTGAAGGGGAACATGCATATTCAATAGTGCTAAATTTCTCGAAAGCTTTTGGCACCGTGCCCCACTGAAGACTGTTAATTAAGGTCCGAACATAGTGATTAGGTCTCTAGATATGTGAGTGGTTTTTCAAGTAACAGAACTTGTCGACGAGTATTCATCAGATGCAAGGGTGTTCAGGGTCAGATGCAGGGGTATCTTCGAGAGTACCGTGTGATAGGATCGCTCTTCTTCTTTAAGTTCATAACTGATGTGATGGACTTTTATATTATTACAATAAGGTTTTCTAAGTAGTTTTCATGTTTCAGAGATGTTTGTTCGTTAAGAATGTCGCTAGGATATTTTTTCATATGTGGAATTTGTAATGCATTCTAGACTTATTCTGCATGATAATGCTTTGGAAATCACACGCACATAAAGAACAATAGATAACCTAAAGCTACGCACAACTATAAATTTACAGTCTCTGGAACTCCAAAATCACCCATGAACTTCACAGTATAATTCAGTGTGTAACCATAAAGCGTCGCTGGACGGAAAACTATCAAACAATTGTCAAAAAGTACTACATAAAGGCACTAAAACTTTAACAAATAGAAACTACTTGTTTTATAATAAGATATATTACGAGACAGGAAAGTCGCTCCAGGATGCATTATGGTTATCATCCCACGTAGATGTAGGTGCAGTATAAAGTAATATTACATAGAAAATACCTAGACGTAAGTACGTATACTATAACAATTGTAAGACTTCAAAAGGAACCCTTGAAAATGGCAATGGCAATTCCGCCGAAACGAGCTCGTTGTGAATCAGTGTAAACTTGACAAGTTAAATAAAACAATTTGCAAATAGTCTTGTACAAGTAAAAAAAAAGTTATATTATGACCTTATGTAAGCTGCGGGCCCAATAAAGAGAGAGAAAAAATTAAAAGTAATGTGTTGCGTATAAACAGGCGGAAAGGCACGTTATTGTTTCACTATGCGATTGCCGAGCAGTTACTGGAAGGAGTCACATCCATTATATCAGAAAAGGCGTACGGAGCGGCTATAAAAGTAACTATCACATAAAACTAATGGTACGAAAGACATCTGACAGACTGAGATTCATTGGAAGAATTCTACTTAAGTGTAATCCACCCGCAGGTAAGGTAGCTTATTGAAACCTCGTTCGACGATGCTTGAGCGTTGCACGTCAGTCTGGGATCCTTGTCAAACAAGATTGATAGAGAAAGTGAAAAAGATTCAGAAGAAGAGCATCACGTTTTATCAAAAGTCTATCTATTAAGCGCGAACGAGTAACGAAATACTCATCCATTTCCATTGGCAGAAGCTACAGAAGAGGTATTGCGGCTCGTGGTGTGTTCCACTGTTGAAATTCCGAGAACCTCCTTTCCAGATCGCAAGGACAAAGATGCGCGGGAAGAGACCCCCCAAGAGGGATCATTGCCGATAAAATTTTATTAAATAATTTTTCAATTCATAATGAACGGCCGTAGCCGGCTTGAGCATACTGTGGTGGAAGGTGCTGGCCGGAAGACCGTGGTCGGCACATTTCTGCCACGTGCTCCTCGGTCAAACTCTAGTCCCACGGGTTGGTTGCGCTGACGAGGGTACGCTACTAGCAAGGCGCGTTGGCGGAATCAACCCTCCAATCAGAGACTAGTCGTGTGATCACGTGGGAACGCGGCCGGGAGCGGCGAGGGCGGCTTGGAAACAGCTCTGCGCTATCTTAGCTTCAGACCTCGGCCCCGAGTGGTCGCTCCTCTAGCCTCTGCCTCTCTCCTCAAACCTCCTGATGAACAGACGGCAACCCCTCTTGGGGCTGCTCAGCCCTACGTAGGCACCCATGTGCCATCGTTACATGAATAAACAGGGTCCACTGCAGCTTGATTACTTTTAATTATCACAACGTCCACCGCTCCTGACCTCTATCCTGACGAACAAAGAAGAGAAATTCGAGCACACAGAAGTTACCAACATTCATTCTTCCTGGCCATGCTTCGAGGTAAGAAAAGAAGAGAAGGGAAGTTAAGTAGGTACACAAAGTACTCTCGGCCACACACGTTCAGAAGGCGTATTTGTGGAAGTTGATGAAACTAGAACCACAGAATTTACAGAGATCTTAGTTGTCAGTGACAAGTGTAATGGCCCAACTGCAAGTGGAATTTTCTGAAGGAATAAAATTATTATTATTATTCAACAACGCCACAATGGCTTGACTGAAACTTGGATTAACTTCTTCCTGATAGTAGTTTCAACGCGTTTCGACATAACTATAAAAAACTACCTGCAAGCAGGATGTTTGTTTACATATTACGTACCAAATTCGAGCTTAAAAGTGCTCCTAATATCCAATTAAAGCGACTGATGAGTCCCGAAAGAATCAGAATCACAGAGATGACACAATGAAAATTATCTTTAAATGCGAACATTTTTAGGTTAGGCTTTACCGTGACTGTTATTGACTCCGCGTTTCAAAGGTTTAAACCTCCATCATCGGGTGAATTTACATTAGTTAGTATGACATTTGTGTGTGTGTGTGTTGTGTTACTATGATGGAGGTTTAAATGTTTGAGACGCGTCGTGAAAATAAACAAAACGGTGACTGGAAACAGTAAACTTGTTGT
Source organism: Schistocerca cancellata (assembly GCF_023864275.1). Taxonomy (NCBI): domain Eukaryota; kingdom Metazoa; phylum Arthropoda; class Insecta; order Orthoptera; family Acrididae; genus Schistocerca; species Schistocerca cancellata. The sequence continues at coordinate 630,720,433 of NC_064626.1, read as the reverse complement.
TTCATTTAATGTCAATAACAGTCACGGTAAAGCCTAACCTAAAAATCTTCGCATTTAAAGTTAATCTGCTTAGTCAGGCAATCAAGGCTATTTTCTAGTACAAAAACAGTGCAGAAAAGGTCGCAATGACGACACAACACATACACTTCAATAGGAATTGTCTCAAGAATAACATCATTCCAAATTATGCCAAGATTGACACCAAAACAAACACGGCAACTGCAAAGAAAACACTGGAAAACGCACGAAAACTCTGGGTGACAAATGGTCAAAATTGGATTAATATGCCACCTGAAGTATACACACAAATATTCGACACCTCAAAACAAACACCTCCAAATGCTTTAAACAATTATTCTGTAATAATGTTGTTACGATGTATATTCTTTGCACTTTGCGGTTATGTCTTCTCTTCTGCTATATGAACCTTGCACCCAGCAGATTCTAGACGCCATATTTGTTTACAAATGTGACAGTATACATGTGATGTGTTACGACAGCGAAAGGAACCCGTGACCACTGGAGGTACTCTAGTTTACTTATTTTATGTTTACCATTAGTTATCAATCTAATTTTTTGTCAAAAGAAATCCAAAACCATGTTCTGAAATAGTGTCTTGTTTCTCCACTAGGCAGTGCCACAAGTTCCTCCAAAAAATCGTAACACAACACACACACAAATATCATACTAACTAATGTAAACCCACCCGATGATGGAGTTTTAAACCTTTGAAACGCGTTGTGGAAATAAATAAGACTGGTAACAGTAAACTTGTTGTTTCATTTAATGAAAATTATGTTGTGTTGTTTCCTTTTCTGCACAATTTTAACTGTTCAGATCACTGCTTCTTTTTAAGCCATTATCACGTCTAAAAATATAAAACTAATCATAAGCGAGATGCCGGATACAGATGTTAGAGCAGCCGGTTGGATGAGTTTGCTTTCAACGGAAGCAATCCTATTTCAAAACTTCGACTGCACGCTGGCTTAATTCGCATTCACAACTAGCAGCAGATAGGAACTCGTGTATGATTTTTCCCCTGGATCTGCCGGCTTTGTGCCCCCTGGGCTTGGTGCAATTTACTCGGAGTGCCAGCATGTTCTTCAACAAAGTTGCGGCCGGAGATAGCGGACCTGCGCCGTGATTAATGGCGTACAGTTTGCGCCCCGCCTGGGACCTCGCTCTCTGGCTGCGGCGAACGACACAGGGACAGGGGGGAAACGGCCAGCCGGTGGTCTGTGGAAAGTGGTCGATACCGCGCGTGCCCTTGCTGCTATAGCTTATTTTTTTAACGACACTGACGCGAGGAGAGAACTTTTTTCTCACAGAAATATCTGCTTGATCATCATAAATAACGTGGTACATCTGACTACGAAATAAAGCCTGCCCTGAACCACTGAAGGCGTGTTCAAGGTCCAAAGCACTTTACATTTAAAGTGAGTTTTACTTGTCCTCCTCCCTCTATTATTAGGGATCGCTGAATCAGTGGGGCATCCAGTTATTAACAGTCTTATCAGTAATCCATTACTTATATGTTTAATTACACAGAACATGTTTGAGACGATCTTAAAAGTATACATTTCTAAACAAAGTTTAAGTAAACAGTTCTTAATTACGTATGGTTTTGAAGTGGATCCACAATCGAAAATAATTTGGAAAGGGAACAGAAACTCATAACTGACTGCAATCTAGATTCAACACGAATTTTAAAATTGACATTGTTCAACTGCTAGTTTTTTCGTGAGAGTGCTGATATCTGCGATGATGAGCTTACATATCACCAAAGTCGTCAACATTGTAGCTACGTTCGAGATTTGGTAAAATTATGCAGAAATTATGCACGTTACACTATCTTATTTTTGTAAATCCACAACATCTAATGGGCGGTGCTCTTCTTCAAAAAAAGTGGTTCAAATGGCTCTGAGCACTATGGGACTTAACATCTGAGGTCATCAGTCCCCTAGAACTTAGAACTACTTAAACCTCACTAACCTAAGGACAGCACATACATCCATGCCATCCATGCCCGAGGCAGGCAGGATTTGAACCTGTGACAGTAGCAGTAGTTCGGTTCCAGACTGAAGCGCCTAGAACCGCACGGCCACACCGGCCGGCTGCTCTTCTTCTTTGCTGCATTTATAACCAAAGTCGACGACACGTAGCAACTGCCTGGAGTGTATTTCGAGACTGCACCAAATCTTTGGGAACAAGACTGTCACATGACTAGGGCTCCGCCGGGCGGTGTGGCCGAGCGGTTCTTGGCGCTTCAGTCTGGCACCGCGCGACATCTATGGTCGCAGGTTCGAATCCTGCCTCGGGCATGGATGTGTGTCATGTCCTTAGGTTAGTTAGGTTTAAGTTGTTCTAAGTTCTAAGGGACTGATTACCTCAGATGTTAAGTCCCATAGTGTTCAAAGCCATTTGAACCATTTTGAACTAGGGTTCCCTGCAAGTTTTGTGGCCTTAATAAGCTTCTTTTATTGTCCTCTTGGGTAAAATATTCCGGAGGTAAAATAGTCCCCCATTCGGATCTCCGGGCGGGGACTACTCAAGAGGACGTCGTTATCAGGAGAAAGAGTCGAGGGGCATGAAAGGGAAGCAGTGGTTGGGAAAGGAGTGAGACAGGGTTGTAGCCTCTCCCCGATGTTATTCAATCTGTATATTGAGCAAGCAGTAATGGAAACAAAAGAAAAATTTGGAGTAGGTATTAAAATTCATGGAGAAGAAGTAAAAACTTTGAGGTTCGCCGACGACATTGTAATTCTGTCAGAGACAGCAAAGGACTTGGAAGAGCAGTTGAACGGAATGGACAGTGTCTTGAAAGGGGGATATAAGATGAACATCAACAAAAGCAAAACGAGGATAATGGAATGTAGTCAAATTAAGTCGGGTGATGCTGAGGGAATTAGATTAGGAAATGAGACACTTAAAGTAGTAAAGGAGTTTTGCTATTTAGGGAGTAAAATAACCGATGATGGTCGAAGTAGAGAGGATATAAAATGTAGACTGACAATGGCAAGAAAAGCGTTTCTGAAGAAGAGAAATTTGTTAACATCGAATATAGATTTAGGTGTCAGGAAGTCGTTTCTGAAAGTATTTGTATGGAGTGTAGCCATGTATGGAAGTGAGACATGGACGATAACTGGTTTGGACAAGAAGAGAATAGAAGCTTTCGAAATGAGGTGCTACAGAAGAATGCTGAAGATAAGGTGGGTAGATCACGTAACTAATGAGGAGGTATTGAATAGGATTGGGGAGAAGAGAAGTTTGTGGCACAACTTGACTAGAAGAAGGGATCGGTTGGTAGGACATGTTCTGAGGCATCGAGGGATCACAAATTTAGCATTGGAGGGCAGCGTGGAGAGTAAAAATCGTAGAGGGAGACCAAGAGATCAATACACTAAGCAGATTCAGAAGGATGTAGGTTGCAGTAGGTACTGGGAGATGAAGAAGCTTGCACAGGATAGAGTAGCATGGAGAGCTGCATCAAACCAGTCTCAGGACTGAAGACCACACAACAACATGTTGCTGGGTGACTACTTCTGATACGAAATAAGCTGGCGCTGGGGAGTGCCTGATCAGGCACCAAATATCATATTTCACAGTGGCATCAGGTTGTAAATCACGTAAATATTAGCATGAGACAGAAAAAAGACAAACAGAAAATGTATCTGAATATAAATCCTCCTCTATTACAGTTGGCAAACACCATTAATTGAAAAACTGTAATTAATCAAACGAAAGAGATAATCAAACATGCGTGTAAATGTCGGTTTTAAATCGTCTGCATTTCAGAAAGTCAATCGTTCTGTATAGATGAAAAATACGTGTGTGTTGATGTAATAGATATGTTTTACCTGCATCTTATAATTTTTACATATCTGAACAGAATCAAGAGTATAAAATAATTACGGTTACAGCACTATTTCTTACTTAGGGAACTATACAAAGATGTATTCTGAAATATATTCATAAGAACCGTCTCTGAAATATATAAATTAAGAAAAAGAATCACGGATGAGCGTCTTCGCTTCATGCACTTAGATGAGACTATCGTATCTTACGAGGGGCGTTCACTGAGTAATGCAACACATTTTTTCTGCGCCAATGTCGGTTGAGAGAATGTGGAATTCGTTATGAGATATAGTGGAATAGTCCTGCTTCAGCCCCTGTGGTCTCATAAATTTCCGATAGGTGCCTGCGCTACACGTAGCCCCCAAAATAGCCTCTGTCATCGAGCTGCGTTCCAGGTAGAGAACTGTCATTGAGTTCATTTTGGCAGAAAACCAGAGCATCACAGATATTCATAGTCGCTGCACAATGTCTACGGAGATCTGGCAGTGAAAAAAAGCAGGGTGAGTTGTTGGGCAAGTCGTTTGGGCGAGTCATGTGTCATCATCGCAAATTAAGTCGCCGAAACCTGTCCGATCTCCCGTGTGCCAGCCGGCCGTACACAGCTGACTTCTGCAATACTGGAACATGCAGACACTCTCATTTTAGGTGATGGATGGATCATAATCAAACACTTCGCTGCACTGCTGGATGTTTGTTGATAGCCCTGACACACTTGTCTACCAGTTACTTTCCTCGTCGCCTAACGTAAGACTACAAAGAGCAACGAAGGACCATCCGAGCGGCTTGCGTGGTAAGAGACTGAGCGTCACAGTTGATGAAACATGGGTTCATTGACTGCAAACAGGGAACAAAACAGCAGTCCATGTAGTGGTGCCACACCACTTCTCCTCCGAAGGAAAAGTTCAAAGCAACACCCTCAGCGGGAAAACTCACGGCAACTATCTTCTGGGACTCTGAAGGGGTTATTCTATTTGATGTCCTCCCTCGTATTGCACCGATCCACTCTGATGTATATTGTGCTACCCTCAGAAAATTTGAGAAGTGACTTCAGCCAGTTCGGCGCCACAAAAGTACAAACGAACTTCATAACAACGCAAGGCATCACACGTCTGCGCAACCAAGAGGAACTCAAAAAAATGTATTGGACTATTCTTACTCATCCACTGTACAGCCTGTATTTCGAATTTCCATCTTTTAAGCCCAATGAAGGGTACATTCCGCGGTAAGCAGTGTGTAGATGATGTTGAGGTTACTGATACTGCGAGACTTTGGTTCCGACTCGACCGGTTGGGTGGTAGCATTCGAGCATACAGACCATCCCGGTAAGGTGGCGTAAGGTCGAAAATTATGTTGGAATATGGTTTTATTGTGAAAAAGAGTGCGGAATAGTATGGTGTATTGGAATCCCGAACAAAACCGACCTGCTTTCAGAAAAAAAGTGTTGCATCGTTTGTTGAATGCTCCTCGCACATGGCTTAGACTACAGCCTTTCACTAACATTACAGGTCGAGTAAAGAGACCGTCCTGATCATAATTACACATTTAGCTGAAAAAGAGGATGTAAGCCACGTAATAGAGCAATATCTGAGTAGCCTAGTACATCACAATCCTTGACGGCAAGGTAAGGAAAGAATAAAAGCTCGAAATCGTAAGCGGAAAGTGTGTGTGTCGAAACGCAGCTGGTCTCCCCGCATCATCTGAAGCACTCTCAGATGGATTCATATCTGGAGAATTCTCTGGCCGTTGTTTAAGAACGATGTTTTCATCTGGGCAGTTTTCCGCCTGTGTGCATTAACTACAATAGAAAGGACTCTGAAGTAACTGCAGCTCTGAATAGCTGCACGTGTACGACGTGCAGTCATTAAGTTTTATTTATTGACAAAGTTTTATTTATTGATATGTAATCATGAAAATTGGTGATGCCGCTATTAGTTTCCTACGTACTCAACCATGAATGCGAGGCGTTTTTCCCTTTGATGGGTGATTTGACAGAGACCTTGGCTGTAGAAGTCTTCAGTTTGACCGTCCTCCGAATGTTCCGGAGTCAAACGCAAGACGTTGTCATTCTAGAAGTGCTTACACGTAACGGTCCCTTCATTTGACGAAAGAGATGAATATCGTATTAGAAGGATACTGGGGGAGAAGCAAATCTGGGACGTTAAAGGAGAAGTATGTGTGACTGTGTACTGTGAAATATGAAAATCGTTGTGATTCTATACCTGAACACGTACAAGATTTATACTCTTGTCTCTTTCGTACCACAGGTAAAATTAGAAGCGGATTAGGTCACTGTCGTTCTCTCGAGCAGTCGTGTTCTGAGCTTTCCTGTTGGCGGTCATGGCTGGGAGTACACGATTGATGAAATGCTCCCTGTGTTCGTGTTCGCTTAAAGTGAGATAATACGTATCAGAATTATATATTTGCTGCCACTGCTAATCATAATAGTCACGCGAGTTGTTTTAGTATCATCATTCATTTCGAGAATTATTTTTACGAGAAAGATAACATTCCGTTCGAAGTCTGTTTTTTGGTATCCATTTCATTATTATCAATCTAGTGTTTAGATCTAGTGTTTAGGGAACTGATAAATTATTCTTTACCCTTTTTTTAATGCAAAGCAAGGAATTGACCACATGAAAAACGTTTACTCGCTTCTCTTTCGCTTATGCTTGTATCGGTTCTCATTGTTGGTGACGATGCTTAAAGAAAGGCCGAAGTTTTTATAGTAATGTAATTAAAATTATTAGCGTGGTTTTGGATTCTAATATACATTCAAATTTAAACAGTCCTTTAAATTAATTAATCCTGGCTCATCACATTTTCTTTTAATCCTTGAAAGTAAACAGGACTTTAGTGACACGCATTCCTTTTGCACACAAAGACTTTTTGTAAGCAGCGATTTTAAGTTCAAGTACATATGCGCAGTGATTTCTTTCATATACATGGCGGTCAGTGATTTATTTCCAGTATTTAGTCATAGCAGAGCGGCAGAGAGCAGCTTTTCAGTTAAGGATCAGCTTTAGACGTTATTTTGTCATATGTTCCTCAAGCTGAATTACTGGCCACATGCAGATATAACACACGACAGTTAGCCGCCCCAAATTTTGGGGGCCGGCCGGGGCGGCCGAGCGGTTCTAGGCGCTACAGTCTGGAACCGCGTGACCGCTACGGTCGCAGGTTCGAATCCTGCCTCGGGCATGGATGTGTGTGATGTCCTTAGGTTAGTTAGGTTTAAGTAGTTCTAAGTTCTAGGGGACTTATGACCTAAGATGTTGAGTCCCATAGTGCTCAGAGCCATTTGAACCATTTTTTGTTAAGTCCCATCGTGCTCAGAGCCATTTGAGCCATTTGACCCAAATTTTGGTTCTTGGAAAAGTTGTCGAGCATTCCCAAGTTCTTTTTCACAATTGCTGGATTAAATGTTTGAGGATCACGTTCGGGAGCAGCATTACCATTATTATTATTATTATTATTATTATTATTATTATTATTATTATGTGCGATTGGACCCATACGGATCACGCAAAGCTTTTCCGATTCAATTTTTTAATTCTCCAAACTTCTCTCATTCTTTCCCCATGAATTCTCTTTCTTTCCTCTGTCCATTTTGTCCCCTTTCTCTTGCAAACTTCATTCTCGGGTTGTACTTTCCAACTACTGATTTTTTGCCTGTATACATTTCTGTTTATAACTTCTGAAGAATTTATTTGTGCATTTGCTAGATCTGTTTTGGTTTCTTTTATACAGGGTATGGTTTTCAATTTTTCAATGTATATTAAAATTTTGTGGGAGAGTCTGGGTGTTGGGAGTCTGTGGATATGACCGTAAAATTTTAGTCTTCTTTTCCGGATGTCTGCGGCGAGGTGAGATAATTTTTCTGTAGTTTTCCGAGACTGTAACCTGTATCCATCTTCAGTTCTTTTTGGGCCAAGAATCTTTCTGATAATTTTGCGTTCCTCTTTCAGGATGCCTTCCAGGTCGCCTTTTCTATGGAGTGCGAGTGTTTCGCTGGCATATAGTGCTTCGGGCTTGATTACTGTATTGTAGTGTCGTATTTTTGAGTGAATGGAGAGACATTTTTTATTGTAGATGTTGTGGGTTTTCCAGTATGCTCTTTTCAGTTTTTGCAGTCGAACTTTTTGTGCAGTTTTCTCTCCCCCTGTGGGTTCTAGGACCTCGCCTAAGTATTTAAAGAATGGAACTCTCTCAATTTGTCCATATTTTGTAGTCAGTTTTTGAGTTTCAAATTTTGAGCAGATGAATTTGGTTTTTTGGAAGGAAATTTGTGGCCCAACTTTTTCGGCGCATTCTTTGAGAAGTCTATCTGTTTAATTGCTGTGGTCTCGTTTTCTGCTAGAATGGCCACGTCATCTGCAAATGCCAAGCATGAAATTTTAATACCATCTTTCGATCTTCCTAGTTGTATAGGCTTCCAGTAATTTTGATTCTTCAGTTCTTTTTCCCATTCTCGGATGACTTTGTCTAAGACAAGGTTGAAGAGGAGTGGAGACAAGGCGTCACCTTGTCTGACGCCGGTTTTGATCAGGAAGGGCTCTGATATTTCACAGCATTACCATTACATGTTTGACAATTTTCAGACAATTAATTTCCGTATTTAAATATAGCCCAGATATATTACATCTATGTCATAGTACACTGGCTGCTCTGCTATCAGAATTAGATTATCACACTAAGACTTCCTGATCTTGTAGAACGAGATAGTGTTAATCATTTTGTTCTGACACATTTAAGAAGTGACGTTGTTATTACGTGTATAACAGTTTATGTTTTGGAAACATTACGCAATTAGAGAAGCATAAAATAAGAAAGATTACACATATGTTGTGGACTACAAGCAATAAAGCAGTTATAATAATAATAGGAAGTTTACTCAATTCACCCAAAACACATGAAATAAGAAGCTTCACCGGAAGAGGTATAAGTACAAGAAGTTTTCAACTCTCCTGAATGAGCTAGGGCGTCGTCTTGGAGTAAAAGCCGGCCGGAGTGGCCTTGCGGTTCTAGGCGCTACAGTCTGGAGCCGAGCGACCGCTACGGTCGCAGGTTCGAATCCTGCCTGCCTCGGGCATGGATGTGTGTGATGTCCTTAGGTTAGTTAGGTTTAATTAGTTCTAAGTTATAGGCAACTGATGACCACAGCAGTTAAGTCGCATAGTGCTCAGAGCCATTTGAACCATTTTTTTGGAGTAAAAACTTCCTCTCTTGTGTTCTGTTCTAATGTTTTGTCTATCCTCAGTAGCAACTGAAAGTTGGATTACTACTTTCCGCATGCATGTTTGCTGGATTTGCAACGACTGAATGTGTATTGTCAGTAACTGATTTGGGACTGAGTACTGTTTGATTAAAAGAAATTGAAGCAAAATCCTTATCGGCTGTCTCAGTAAGTGGTTGCTTCGAAGTTTTGCAAAGCTGAAGCGACGTGTTGCCAGCCGATCCGTCTTCGAAAATGTCTTGTTCACTGTTGGAAATCTGTTCTGTTGCATTCCCTAATGAACAATTCAACTGTGTTCGAAATTTAATTGCATTCTCTAAAATATCAGGTAAATTATTTGTGAGTGTTGACTATTGTGCTTCTTCTGTTTCATTAATAATTGAAGCAGGCCTCTGTGGCCGAGCGGTTCTAGGCGCTTTAGTCCGAAACCGCGCTTCTGCTACGGTCTCAGGTTCGAATCCTGCCTCGGGAATGGATGTGTGTGATGTCTTTAGGTTAGTTAGATTTAAGTAGTTCTAAGTCTAGTAGACTGATGACCTCAGATGTTAAGTCCCATAGTGCTTAGAGCCATTTGAATCATTAATAATTGAGTCAATACTTTGTGACGTGTTTGCGATATGGTAACACAACGAAATACTGTTTTGCTAGCCATAATGCTGAAATAAAAACTGAATTACGAAACAAAGTTTGTATTGGCAGTTAAAAAACCGAAAGTAATAACTTCTTTTACGCAACGAAAATATCTGTGAAAAATCTGTGTAACACTGAAACAATTCACATAATAGGACGAGGAAATCAGCCTTATGCTACACACCTTTTCAGTTTCATTATACCCAGACATGTTTCAGCACTTTTTGTGCTATCTTCAGTGTTTCTTCTTTTTAGCTGAATGGGAAAATACGAACTTTAGTACATATACGCATAGTGCTGATTTGCTTTCGAGAATATGTGTCGTACTCTAAGCATGTATCACAGAAAAACCAGAGGACTACCCATTCGAAAAGGGCCGACATGTGGAAGCTTTCTATCTATTTGTTCGTATGTGAGGAAACTAAAGATTCATTTCAGAAACTATTTCCTCATGTAATGTGTACTTTAGACAGGGTTGGAACACTTTCACGGAGTGACATTTGCACACTTACACGGATCCTGGTGCTCTTGCCGAGCTAACCGCATTTTCACAGGTACAGGCACGCTAAGAAGATTAGCACTTCAGTACAGCTGCTCTTGCGAGCTGGATCACGCACACAACACAGCAGTGAACAACCATGTATCGCTTCAGGGCGGCTCATTAACGCATTTCGTGGCAAATTTATTTTAAAAACTGGTGTGGTTATGAGAACTGACAGTGAAATTCATCATAATGAGAACTGGCAATGAAACTCAACATCTGTTTTAGTATTCTGATGAGCAATGAATTGGAGCCAGTTAAGTGAGAAAACAAGTATATCTTATGACTGTTGCAGCCTTATGATGACTGCCGTTATACGACGAAATTTAAATCGACAAATTTACATTTCGCTACCATTTTATTTAAACGGTAAACATGAAAACAAATTATGTCAATAAATATTATGGTACTTGTTTTGCTTTTCACTAAAGGATCAGTGTCTGGTACAAATTTACGTTTTGTTTCATTTCATTTACACGTTAAACGTAAAACAAATAATGTCAATAAATATTGCGGTACTTATTTTGCTTTTTACTAAAGGATCAATGTCTGGTACCACTTTTAAAGGAAAGCTAATTCAAAGATAAGCTCTTAAGTAGAAGTCTGACAGTGAGCTTCTGTGGGTCCATTTCGTTATCTTCATTGCGCAAAAAAGCAGCATGTACATGTAAGTTTAAATATCGACATAATCGTAGCTGCAGACATGCAAAGTCGTGAAAAATTACATTGAAGAAACAAGAGAGGCTAATTTTGCTATGAAACTAATCACGCAAACGTCAGACTGTTGGTGTAAAAGCTCTACCTGTAGTCGAGTTTCCACACGGTCACCACAACCCTAAAAGCAGTGAAACTGCAATCCTTTGCCGGCTGAAAAGCAGCAAGGTAACTTGATCTAACTGTAGATTTCTACGTTGAGCGTTCCTCCTAAAAACAAAAATGTATTTTCATAGCGAAAATTACTGAGTCGTTTATTGCTCGCCTATGATGAATACTTCTACAGTCATATCGCTTAAAAGCGCCCTTTTTCCCCACATCGACTTCTCGCAGTTCTTCAAACTGTTCATAATCTTTTGCGTGGAATCTATTGTAATTTTGAGCAAAACGATTTTTTTCGATGCGTTCAAAGTTTTGAAGCACCTTAATAAAATACAGAGTGTATAAAGACGTAATTTCCCTCAGAAGCGCTATTGACTAGGCATCCTATACTGATAGTGTACGTCGATGTTGATGTGTCTGACTGCTTCGAAGTTCCTAACACGAGCATCACGTTACTTTTCATCGCTTTAAAATCCGATACCCTCCATATTTCGGAGAGATTCCACCTTAAAGGTTAAATTACTTTTTAAAAAAAATTAATGGCTATTTCACATCTTTGGAGTTTTTAGTCTTCGATGTCAAAATGATTCAGCTATATTCAATACGGACTGGGTAAGGGGCTCTGGCGTACCGAAAGATACCAAAGATAATTTCTGATTTCTATCACCATCAAACAGAACAATCTTTACTCGGAACTTGGCTTAAACCTAAACTGTGAGAAGCAGGTTGCAAGATTTCAGGAAAATTGAAGCGAAACAGTTGGCAGCCACTCGTTGGCAATCGATTACTTTGCATGGTGACAGTAAATATAGATTTAGGGAATACACTGAAGTCCTATTCAGTACAATCAACAAGCTCCGAGGGAACAGACATGGCTTACAATCAGATATGCCTCCCACTGCACCTCCTCGAGAAGACTGTGAGTAGATTTTTATTGAGAAAATTCAAGAAAAGGCTCCCTTGATATTCAAATTGCAAGAAGAGGCCTCTTATTAGCAGGGAGGGAAAATGTTATGCTGTCGGTGAATTTTAATTGATATTTCTTGCAGTGACATTCATTTTTTGATGTGATATTGAAATCCATTTTACTGTTAAATTTGTTTTTTTAAGCTCTGTGCCATCATTTTTTCCATAAACATTAACGAACCTGAATGAAATTTTTGCAGGAAGTAGTCTTGATGTTTTTGCATACTTCTATGCTTTAATATGATCGAAAATATAATTTATTTATTTTGTCATCACATTTATGTACCAATAATTAAAGAAAATTTAAAGTTGAAATTTGAAATAAACACTGAAAACGGTTATTAGTATTTGTCATAAAACGAATGCTTACAGCCATTGAAATATGTCTTATGAACGTATCTACAAAATCTGGTGTGTGAAAATTGTGGTGTGAGTACGAAATTTGGCCTTCAAGAATATCATTAAAATCATATAAAAAACTCAGAGCTCGAAAACCAATGAAGTTGTGAACTTCAAAACTTGGGTATTGCTACTACTTTACAAAACAGGCATGATTTTAAAATGTGGTTGCTATTGGCAAATGAAAAAAAACTTTTTTTTTTTTGGCTGGTGTCTCCCCTTAAGCACTGTGCCGTAGACTGAGGAGAGAGATAATCTGCCCCTTATTAAAGTCGCTTATCTCAATGGATTTCCCCATGTGCAGCCCATATCTTCTCTACGATGAACCCCCGTCCGTGTCTGCTCCACTTACATACTTTTGTTACCACGTCATGCGCCCGCAACCCCACCAGGCGGCATCAAACTTCGCGTTGGGCAGTGGTAATTATATTTTGCCTTATCAGTGTGTATACTGTATGTTCATTACTAAGGCTACGCCGAACTTAATTGTGATCACTCCTCTGAAGACAGCACATTGTTTGCAATTCCGTGCGATAACAGTCGGCCGTGGTGTGATACGTAATGGCGTCTGATTGTCCCAATTTACCGTGAGCGCTCGCAACCAAGGCGGTGACAGAGTGTGAGCGCTCTATCTCGCCTAGCCCTGTCCTCAACAGGCCTGCTGTAGTCTAAGACATGTGTTACTAGAAATTTTTTGAAAGGCTGCAAAATTGCGACCAGTCACCTTTTTATAATGTTTTATGTATTTTTTTTGTCTCTACCAGTTTCATGCTCGTCTGCCATCTTCTAAGGGACAAAGTATGGACTTAATAGTATGTCATTTGCCTGCGTTTTCGCTGCAAAGCGTTTTGTATTTCGTTTCCGTCCATACAGATTTCGATTGTAAGGACCTCTCAAGGCGAATGTTGCGATTATTCCGTAGAAAAGTCTTGCCTTTTTAGGTAATCTTGTCAGTCTCCATTAGGAAATATTTTACAAATTTCAAAAGACATGTAGACGACTTTTTGTTGTTTCCAGGGAACACCACAAGGAGGTAGTCTCTTTTCATCCCCCCTTAAATTTATTTACAATATTTGCAAGATTGTCAATGATCTTATTAAACTACTTTACAATAGTCACAAAATTTTCAATAATTCTGACGTTTTCTTCGTCACTGTAACTTTTGTGGGTAGGCCACAAAAGTCAGAAATGATTTTAAGTTCTCATCAGTTTCGAGTTTCATCAAAGCCTTTCCAGTCGTTTCGTCAATCTTCATTGCTGACTCTTTTTCTTCTTTCCCCATCAAAGTTTACAATTATTCGGTCAAACTGGAGACCTCGTACACTGCATCTTCTCAAAAAATTTTCACTGATGAGTAAACATTCGGATAAACTTTGATTTTCATATATTTATTCTTCAGTTCTATCCCTCTGAGACGTTATTAGTGCCATGGCATCTTCCATCGCAGTTTCACATCTCTTCTGGAATGTGTTCGTTTTCGAGTCACTGGTGCAATAATTAGTCATAAAACTCCTGAACCTTTTGGTTTTCCGATCGTGCTCTCTTGAATACACAGGCAAACAGCAGAACACATTCTCATGTGACAGCGTATTTCGTTGCTTTCCATAAAAGATGTAACGGGGCTGTTTCTGCGACCATTGATTAAAATGACAATTGCCCCCAGTTATCTCTGTTCCAGGAAACAAACTTTTAGCTGCTTCGACGATGGCAATTTAAAAGTGGATTATCAGAGGTGCAGGGTTCCATTCAGACACGTTGGTTTTAATAGCTGTAAAAAACCATTCATGTTTCTCGCTTTTTATTTGACAGCAAAGCGTGAACAACTGAAATGGTTTTTGTTTCCTCCCAAGAGCTATTAAGGTTGGCGTGGAGTTTAAACACTGTCCTGACTGCCTGCTCGAACTATTGAACGTTCCGACCCGAAAGAATGATTTGCAGTTTGATAAATACACTATTCGCTTTTCGCTTGCAATCTCCAGTAGTCTGTCATTCGACCCCCTGTTATCATCACCAAGTAAAAGTTACTACCATAATTCATCAGTAAATTATTTTCTTGGAAGAATATTCCTCCGGAATCGATGGGATCTTGTGTAGCTCTCAGATATTTTCGCCAAAATCGATGTAACGATTGTTTCGCACTTCTGTATGATGGTAACGATGTTATTAGGGCGTAGCCTCGATTGAAGAGCTGCCCTACTTCTAAAATGTGAAATGACGATATTGTAGGTTCCGCTTCTTTTCCAACTTCTGGTACGCTGCCAAAACGCCTTTGCACTCCACTTGATGCTTCACTGGAATACAAAAATGGCTGTTTTCCCCTAAAACGGGGTTATTTTTTAAAAAAATGAGTGAAATCTTATGGGACTTAACTGCTAAGGTCATCAGTCCCTAAGCGTACATACTACTTAACCTAAATTATCCTAAGGACAAACACACACATACCTATGCCCGAGGGAGGACTCGAGCCTCCGCCGGGACGAGCCGCATAGTCCATGACTGCAGCGCCTAAGACCGCTCGGCTAGTCCCGCGCGGCGTGTGTTATTTTATGTGGATAGCCTTCCATTGCATTTATTCAAATGGTTCAAATGGCTCTAAGAACTAAGGGACTTAACATCTGTGGTCATCAGTCCCCTAGAACTTAGAACTACTTAAACCTAACTAACCTAAGGACATCACACACATCCATGCCCGAGGCAGGATTCGAACCTGCGACCGTAACGGTCACGCGGTTCCAGACTGAAGCGCCTCTAACCGCACGGCCACACCGGCGGGCCTGCATTTATTCCTTTTAAAGTTTACACAACGACAGTAAGTCACTTCTTGTTTGTTTGTATATTCCACTATATACTGGTGCCCTTGTAAATCAGTAAGGGCTTCCGTTTGGTGGTCTCAGTGAAGTCCATTACCTCAGCTCTAAAAAAAGGAACACTACTTGCCAGTAGGAAGTCCATTACAGTACTGAACTCTGGGAGAAAGCCACGGACACTACGAACTGGTGCGGGGACTGGGAAATATGCTTTGGCCTTCCCAGAATACGCCACAGGTAACGGTGGAGTGGCCGGTGTATCCTATTTCTGGTACAATCTGTCCACTACCTAATGTGCTGGTCTCCCTGAAAATGTCAACACATTTCCTCTCCGTACAAGTGCCACACCGTGCAAGCGACACAAACTCGTTTTGATGTCGTATTCAGTTGCAAAGAAAAACTGACTGCTGCTTGACATTGTGTTGCACATGTGAACAGTGTCACGAAATAAAAGTTTAAAATTAATAAATGAGCGATACTGTTTACTAAAAATTAATCTGCTTGCTAGCATGATACCTGACAATTGTGACTACACACTGATAGCAGAAGAATACAAGGTGAGATCTGTCCTGAAATAAGAGCTACTTACATCTTACTCAGCGTGTTGTTTATGTGTCTGGAGTACCGACGTACAATATCAGCAGATGCAGCAAAAGGTACACGGTGTACTGTAAACTTTTTTGCTTGTCAAATACAATCTGTTGCTGCGTGTGGCGTAAGGTGCAAATGCATGGCGGTCGGTTTTATTCTAAAGAAAATCGTTTTTGAGAAATCAGACTCTGATTATTGACAAAAGTCTGCACAACATAAGAATAGTCTAACAATAATAAAATTCTCTCATTAAAAATAAACCACAAACATTCTTTTACTATTCCTCCAAAATCTTCTGTAAATAACAAGAAAGTATTACAAATTAATTTTCATCTACATAATAAAGTATTCCATGTAGTTTATCCCAGATTCACAGAAAACATATATCACATTCTGAAAAACTCAATTGCTTGCTACTACGCCTCAAATAAGAATGTCCCAGCGTTGCACAGCTGATTGAGCAACAAGTTAGCCACAGAGAAAACTAAACGTAGAGTCAAGGATCTTTTTTTTTCTACTCATGCATGCGATCACTCATTTTTTCCCAGTACGGTAAAAGTGAATTACTTACAATAACAGAAAACATATGACAACCTCAGATTGTGTGACACATTCAGTGTTGCTTCTACTGTGGTCTTCGTCCTCTTTCAAGTCTCTATGGTCCTTCCTTTGAAAAACAGCAGCAAAAGATTTGTTTTACGAAGGGACTATAATATTCATATTCATTTATGTATCTAGTTAAGTACGTTCCATTAACTTTAAATTATATATATTTTCGAACCAAGGAGTAATGCTTTCCGACACAGATAGAACTATACCTTACAGTTTTAAACATGGCTGCGTTGTCAGCGACCATTACAATGTAAAATTAAACCAATAACACATCTCGGTCGCAAAAATGAAGTCAATTTGATCCAGGTTTCGGCCACTGCTAAGGGAGCCTTCATCAGAAATAAAATATTTGACCTGGCATGTCACGTATAAAATAAATTTCAAGCGATAAAGCTTTAGTCACAAAATTTTAAAACAGAAAACGTAGAAGGCTGCCCACACAGTCTGATGCTACCGCAGCTAACATGTGTGATCAGCACATAGTGGCTTGCCTTCTACGTTTTCTATTTTAAAATTTTGTGACTAAAGCTTTATCGCTTGAAATTTATTTAGTACGTGATATGCCAGGTTAAATATTTTATTTCTGATGAAGGCACTCTTAGCAGTAGCCGAAACCTACCTGTAGGTCAAATTGTCTTCATTTTTGCGACCGAGGGCTTCTTTTTGCTTTAATTTTAGACATATATCTGTTTGAGAGGACATACTGACTGTAACTTTGTTATTGGGCAGAAATGTGGTAATTAGGAGGTGTACTCAGACTTCTTCTAACATAACTGCTCTAATGCTGCCGAACTGCAACGCTGATTACTACGGAAACTTGCATACATTCATTCAATGCGTGATTTAGTTGCTATAAAGCCGAATGAATGTACAGAAAATAGCTGAACACTAGGTGCTATCCTAACTGGAATAGGAATGTGAGGCACAGAGGTCAGTCCAAGGTTTCAGACGAAATATAGTTTTCAGTATTGTATGTGGTAGAAGAATTATCAGTAAGTATCCCTCAACTTTCCGTTGAAACGCACTCTTAGAAGAATATAGCGTGGAAGGTACTGGAGGTTTACAGTGCCCAACTGTTTACAATTTGCATTGTTCACCGACGAGGCGCATTTTAACCGACGTTTTGTTTTCAACTGGCTCAGTATCCATGTTTCAAAGTGGAATTGAACAGTACCACATCAGACCACTTTATTTGCTGCCACCACGTCCGTTCATATGGTGCACGTTACATGGTGTTCAGCCGAAGTATGCCGCATCTGTACCTCTTGTTTACAGCGAGAGGATTTTCCTTCAACACGATGGTGTGTGGCACCACTTTTATAGTCATGTTCGCTGGCATCTGAAAAACAGCTACGAATGTCCTGCGCTGTAATCATCAAAATACTTGCTGTCAAACATCAAAATGTGGCAGGAAGAGAACTATTGTTGGCGGAAGTAGTTACTATTATGAGAGCCGCGCAAGATTAGCCGGGCGGTCTGAGGCGCTGCAGTCATGGACTGTGCGGCTGGTCCCGGAGGAGGTTCGAGTCCTCCCTCGGGCATGAGTGTGAGTGTTTGTCCTTAGGATAATTTAGGTTAAGTAGTGAGTAAGCTTAGGGACTGATGACCTTAGCAGTTAAGTCCCATAAGATTTCGCACACATTTGAACATTTTTTTGAACATTGTTATGAGGGGACTTACTCGCACGCAGCACAGTCTTTACGTGAACAGATAGGGTTAGCCAACACAGATTAGCAAAAGTTTACAACGATTTGTTTTAAGAAGTTTTACAATACTTCACTAAAGTATACAATGGTGTGTCTCAAAAAAATTAAAGTTTCTTCTGCTGAGCCTCCTTTAAGTCTTTAATCGTTGCTGCAGTCCGAGACGAAGTTGTGCTGGATGCCTGTCTCATCGTGCAACAGCAAACAACAGCATTTGGCAGTATGGAGTTTCTACTACCGATTGTTGGATCTGGCTTGAAACACTAATTCTCTCAGATATGAAACCGGATGTAATATGCCTACTTCTAAGAAATCGTCAACAGTAAAGCTGTTAGTCAAAATTAATTTTCGGTTTTTCATATGATAAAGAATACTTGTACAACTTTAACAATAGGCCTAGTCACGTTACAAAAATAAATATTGACATCACTTCGCCCTCAGCAATAAATACAGTGAACGAGCCGTACGGCTCAGCTTCCTTCGAATTCCCGGGATCAGCCTGCCCTTTCTTTGTTCGCTTCTGAGATGTCCTTGTTCTGGCAGAGGCGCTTGTCTCGCGGCAGCAGCTCGATCTCAACGACAGTGGCCGCGAGAGGGCGCGATCGGCATACGGCGACCGGAGTGATCGATGCAGGGCAGTCGGGTGGAGCGGCTCTGGCCGGATGGAAGGGACAGCGCGACTCAGGACGCGACCGCCGGAGTGGATAGGAGGAGGCCCCGTCGTTTCTCAGAACGTGTGGGCCAAAGGCGTTGTGTTCCGTTGAAGGGGAACATCGTTCACCCTGGTCGTTTTTCAGCTGCTTAGTGACCTTCTTTAACTTCTGTTATTTGGTGGAGTGGCTTTAGTACTGTGGTCCCAGGCACGAATTTTGATCCTAGTTACAAACTCTGACTGATGACTTAGCCCTTTGCTTACATGAATTCCAGAGAGAATGTGCATTCATAGTGTTGCCTTGATGTCAGTTGTTTATATTTATTAAATTAATCTGAAGCGCCACCCAGTATTCTATTCTAGAGATTTCCTGACATTTTCGGAGTAATGATTGTGTATCATTAACCCTACCCTTGAACTGTGCAAGTTGCTACCTTCACCAGAGTTGACCTACGCTGCGCGGCATTTTGCTTTAACCTTTGTGTCCTGTTTACCACTTCTTTATTCTGAATCTCCATAATGTCTCTCTTGTGTTTTGGTTTTATATGGCTGTATGGGGTTGCAGGTCTTGGTTTCCACTCAATACCCTTTGAACCACTGGTATCTCAGTGCTTCCATGTTGGCTGTGGTTTCTCAAAGGCACTGTGCTATTTCGCACTGGACTTATATTTCCATCCAATGTGTGTTCATTGAAACTTCTTATTCACTAATGGTATGGCGCCAACCGTTAACAATCGACTTAGTGTGGATGGTGGGGTATAGGGGCAACAGCGCAATTTTTGTATCAAATTGATAATCAAATTATGTAATTGATCAATTCGTCCCCCTCAACCATGCCTCCCCCCAACCACGCCCCCTGCCTCCCCCGGATAGTGTCATGTGTTTTTCTCAGCCTGCACATGGGCCCAAATCCTCTCCCCCCCCCCACTCTCCCTCCTCCAACCAACCCTATTTACAATTTTTGCTGTACAGTTCAATTCTCAATCCAGATGACGTAATATTAACAGAAATTGTTGATGAAAATCGTTTATGAAATGGTAATATGTGGTAGAAATCGTAAAAAAATAATTCAGACGGCGGGAAATCGGAGAATTATGCTCTGAGAAGGATGTAGGACTCTGTAGGACAAGGATACTCTTGTTTAACTTCTGATCACTTCATTGCTTCGTATAGTGTGATCACAAAGTCAGCAATATGCTCCGCGGTGCGCTGCCAGGCTCGTGAAACTGGTGTAGCTGCCTCCGCGGCCCCCCCACCCACCCCATTCCCCCACATCAGGGAGAAACTGTCGCCTAATCTTGCCGGCCCGGACATATTCACGATGGGCACCTCGCGGGACACTGCAGGACACGCCTACCCCATGCCTCCAGGCCTGCTGTGGGCAGCTTGATATGAAAGGTGCCACGCCAAGTGAGCTGTCAGGGGGCCTTATATCACACAATAGTGACACATGTGACACTTGGCTACATGCCCAGCGGTCTGTTAATGACCACTGCCTCCCTAACAGTCCCCCAGCCCTCGACTTCCACGCCACAGGGGCGCGGCAGCCAGCAGATGGAAACCAGCAGAAGATTTTAATGTGTAATGCGATTCTCAAGACGCGCTTTGTTGGTCAACTTCCATGAACACTGCATTTGCTTTCGAAGGTTAGCGTCTTCCCCCACAGTCTGTCCTAAGGAGAACAGCAAGATACAGGGTGTTACAAAAAGATACGGCCAAACTTTCAGGAAACATTACTCACACACAAAGAAAGAAAATATGTTATGTGGACATGTGTCCGGAAACGCTTACTTTCCATGTTAGAGCTCATTTTATTACTTTTCTTCAAATCACATTAATCATGGAATGGAAACACACAGCAACAGAACGTACCAGCGTGACTTCAAACACTTTGTTACAGGAAATGTTCAAAATGTCCTCCGTTAGCGAGGATACATGCATCCACCCTCCGTCGCATGGAATTCCTGATGCGCTGATGCAGCCCTGGAGAATGGCGTATTGTATCACAGCCGTCCACAATACCAGCACGAAGAGTCTCTACCTTTGGTACCGGGGTTACGTAGACAAGAGCTTTCAAATGCCCCCATAAATGAAAGTCAAGAGGGTTGAGGTCAGGAGAGCGTGGAGGCCATGGAATTGGTCCGCCTCTACCAATCCATCGGTCACCGAATCTGTTGTTGAGAAGCGTACGAACGCTTCGACTGAAATGTGCAGTAGCTCCATCGTGCATGAACCACATGTTGTGTCGTACTTGTAAAGGCACATGTTCTAGCAGCACAGGTAGAGTATCCCGTATGAAATCATGGTGGTGAATCGAGAAAGTACAGTACATACTGACGAAACCAAAGTGAGCTCTAACATGGAAATTAAGCGTTTCTGGACACATGTCCACATAACATCTTTTCTTTATTTGTGTGTGAGTAATGTTTCCTGAAAGTTTGGCCGTACCTTTTAGTAACACCCTGTATATCGCGAGGGATGCAGCCGGTTTTGGCATGCCGGACTATCAATCAGGTGTTTTTCTAAAAATAGCAGGTGTTTACAATTTTCCATCCACTTGCAGGCGGACAAAGGATGTTTTCAGAAAGGAGCCTGTACCTGTTTCACAGAACTTTTTGTCTCCCGCAGTGACTGCCTCTAACAAGACTTCTCGAAGAAGAAAAAAAAGGCGAGGCTAGCGTCCTCTCCCCACAGCTATACACAGATTAACAACAACTTGTAATTAGAAGGGTGCAGCTGACGTCAGAAGTATCAAGCTGTCTGTTTCCTTCAAGAACAAGGACGATTTTTTTAAATCTACCAGCATCATCCAATATTCCATCCATTTTCCAGCAAACAAAGAATGTTTGTCTCATTTTTTTTCTTCTTCACGCCCCTCCCACCCACATGTGTGATATTTTCCTTAAACACCTGTGCAAGCCTGCTTGATGAAAAATGAAGGAAACTCATAACTGGCTGGTTATCTGCTCTGAGTTCCTATTGGTCCTCTGCAAAATAGAGACTGGAGTCTGAAGGTAAATAAATCTCAACCTCCACCACAATCATCATCAGTCTTTGACAGTGCCTAGTTGCGTCAGTGTGATTACTGCAACATGAAACGGTCAGCCAGCAGTTGGGTTGGGTTGTTTTGGGGGGGGGGGGGGAAGAGACCAAATAGCGAGGTCATAGGGCTCATCGGATTAAGGAACGATGGGGAAGGAAGTCGGCAGTGCCCTTTCAAAGGAACCATCCCGGCAATTGCCTGGAGCGATTTAGGGAAATCACGGAAAACCTACATCAGGATGGCCGGACACGGGATTGAACCGTCGTCCTCCCGAATGCGAGTCCAGTGTAGCCAGCAGTGATGCCGGCGGTAGTGGTAGTGGGAAATGGCCAAACTTGGGTCAATTGCCTTGTATGTGTTTATAAAAAAAATTACGATTTCAAATTGCGGCAGTTACAAAATTTCGCAGCAATGTATTCAAATTTTTCGAGATTGTGATACATTTTCGTAACAAATGGTTATAAAAGTTCTTTCTTCTTACTATTACAGCATTAATTCCCTAAATGTTGGCAGAACTAGAACACCAGCTGGAAGCTGAAAGACTCCAGCAAGCAGAGGAGGTTGTGCTACCACCATGTAAGTATATCTCAAAATTCTGTGTGTGATCATTTACTCGTTCAGAAAGCATCTCTTAAAGTATTCAACTTGTAGCAAGTGTTAGTAACATTTCTACAGTTGTTCTAGCATTAGATCAGCAGCAGCTGGAAGCTGAAATTCGCCGTCAAGTGGAAGAGCTTGTGCTATCATCATGTACGTACATTTACAAATTCTGTGTGGTAGTTTACATGTTCACAAAACAGTTCTTGATGTATTCAGATAGCAACAAGTGTTTAAAAAACTTTTAATTTCGCTGTTGGAGCATTAGAGGAGCAGCTGATGGACATTGAGATGCTGCTAGAGGCTGAAATGGAGTAACAAAGTAAGTACAGTTGTAATATGTTGCCGTTAGACTTTTTCTTTCATCGTATACATTTGTGTGAGGTATATGTTCCAATTTTAGATGTTGCCACAGATCAAGAGGAAAATGAAATTATTGTAGGGGTATGCGTCGAGACTGATGTCAAGGACTCATCACTTCTATCAGGTATGAACTTTTTACTTATTTTTTTGTACTTATGTTTAATCAATATCTCATTGTAGGCTCAATCCATACCAAGTGGCCGAGGAAAAAAAATAATTGGTTGCTTGACCTTCTCAGAAAAATTTTATGTTTGCTGGATGAATTCCCCAATGTTTAGTAGTCACAAAAATATTTTTGAAAAAATTTATTGTTTATTGTTTTGAAATGGCGGCCATATTTGTTCCAGGCCACATGCTTTTTTTCGTATTTGCAAGCATCTACATTTTTTACAGTTATCTTCAATGAGCGATGTACTAAAAAGAAATAACAAGAGAACAGTATAATGTAATTACTAGGCTTATTTTCAATAAAAAATAAGTGATCATAGATATGATTAAATTGTATACGGTAACTGATATACTTTATTCCATAAGCCTAGATATCGCAGATGTTAAAGAACTTATTTTTGACCCGTGTTTGTAATTTTTTATAACTTCCAAATGAATCTCAAAGTTGAAATTTATACTGAAGTTTGATATCATAAAGGTCTATTAACTGTGAAAATTTCAGACTTTTATCTGGTTCCCTTACAAAGATATTGCAGGCCACAAAATGAAAAAATTTAAAAAATCATTTTTAAAATAGTTTTTTAAGTGTAAGCTGCTCACCATTGTTACTCATTAAAACGTAACTCTATTATACAGTGTAATATCAGAAGAAATATTAAAGCCGAGAAATTAATCTTTCTTTGGAAAACTACTGTTCAAAAATTGAGTTTTTTAATTTGTGGCTGATAACTTTGAACTATTAAAAATATAAAAAGTAATACATTCAGCTAAGTGATAATGATGTTAATTGGTAGCCGAAAGTGTGATGAACTAAACGCATTTTATCTGAAATGCTTAGGACAATCCAATACTGAATAATTGTAAAAAATGTAAAAGCTTGCAAATACAAAAAAAAGCATGCGGACTTGGAAAAAAATGGCCGTCATTTAAAAGAAATAAACAATAAATTTTAATAAAATATTTTTGTGACTACTAAATATTGGGGAATTCACCCAGCAAATATAATATTTTTGTGAGATAGTCAAGCAACCAGTGCTGAAGTACTTGGTATGGATTGACCCTGTTGTCAAATACAGTACAAATCTTTTGTTGTTGTTTCTAACAATCAATATCTTTTGTAGACGACTTCTGTGAGATGGACCAGCGGCTCCACAACAACAACAGTTCCAGCGAGGGTAAAATTCCCGAGTGGGAGCGTGAGATGGTGGCTGCTGAAAGGGAGTGTGATCTCTGCCTTCTGGAACAGGAGACGGAGATATTTGACTGGGTGGGAAAACTACCGGAAAGATCGACTGAACTGCACAATCCTGGGTCCCAGCCTGTCATCGTTACAGCATGTAACTACACTCCTGGAAATGGAAAAAAGAACACATTGACACCGGTGTGTCAGACCCACCATACTTGCTCCGGACACTGCGAGAGGGCTGTACAAGCAATGATCACACGCACGGCACAGCGAACACACCAGGAACCGCGGTGTTGGCCGTCGAATGGCGCTAGCTGCGCAGCATTTGTGCACCGCCGCCGTCAGTGTCAGCCAGTTTGCCGTGGCATACGGAGCTCCATCGCAGTCTTTAACACTGGTAGCATGCCGCGACAGCGTGGACGTGAACCGTATGTGCAGTTGACGGACTTTGAGCGAGGGCGTATAGTGGGCATGCGGGAGGCCGGGTGGACGTACCGCCGAATTGCTCAACACGTGGGGCGTGAGGTCTCCACAGTACATCGATGTTGTCGCCAGTGGTCGGCGGGAGGTGCACGTGCCCGTCGACCTGGGACCGGACCGCAGCGACGCACGGATGCACGCCAAGACCGTAGGATCCTACGCAGTGCCGTAGGGGACCGCACCGCCACTTCCCAGCAAATTAGGGACACTGTTGCTCCTGGGGTATCGGCGAGGACCATTCGCAACCGTCTCCATGAAGCTGGGCTACGGTCCCGCACACCGTTAGGCCGTCTTCCGCTCACGCCCCAACATCGTGCAGTCCGCCTCCAGTGGTGTCGCGACAGGCGTGAATGGAGGGACGAATGGAGACGTGTCGTCTTCAGCGATGAGAGTCGCTTCTGCCTTGGTGCCAATGATGGTCGTATGCGTGTTTGGCGCCGTGCAGGTGAGTGCCACAATCAGGACTGCATACGACCGAGGCACACAGGGCCAACACCCGGCACCATGGTGTGGGGAGCGATCTCCTACACTGGCCGTACACCACTGGTGATCGTCGAGGGGACACTGAATAGTGCACGGTACATCCAAACCGTCATCGAACCCATCGTTGTACCATTCCTAGACCGGCAAGGGAACTTGCTGTTCCAACAGGACAATGCACGTCCGCATGTATCCCGTGCCACCCAACGTGCTCTAGAAGGTGTAAGTCAACTACCCTGGCCAGCAAGATCTCCGGATCTGTCCCCCATTGAGCATGTTTGGGACTGGATGAAGCGTCGTCTCACGCGGTCTGCACGTCCAGCACGAACGCTGGTCCAACTGAGGCGCCAGGTGGAAATGGCATGGCAAGCCGTTCCACAGGACTACATCCACCATCTCTACGATCGTCTCCATGGGAGAATAGCAGCCTGCATTGCTGCGAAAGGTGGATATACACTGTACTAGTGCCGACATTGTGCATGCTCTGTTGCCTGTGTCTATGTGCCTGTGGTTCAGTCAGTGTGATCATGTGATGTATCTGACCCCAGGAATGTGTCAATAAAGTTTCCCCTTCCTTGACAATGAATTCACGGTGTTCTTATTTCAATTTCCAGGAGTGTATTATTCAGGAATGCTGATGTACTTGATTCTCATTGTTTGTTTAAAGCATATACGTATTTAAAAAATCTTGAGTATTGTGCTTAATTTTTTTCCTTTATTCGTATGTCACAGAAGTGACACCAACAACATCACGACCACAGCTTGCTGAGGCGCGTGCACCTAGAGCGGTGGATGTGGGGGCGGGTAGCAAACATGCACGCGAGCGACGTGCACAGCCTTGCAAAGCACCGCTCGTTGCCGCGTGAGAGGCGGCCGCGGCTGCTCCAGTACTGTCTCCCGAATCGCCGCATACCCTCTGGCGTCCGCTGGTAGTTCAATCAGAACAACGATCTCCCACCCACCAGGCTGGCGATGGAGGAGGCTCCAATATACAGCAGCACCAACGACCGCCATCGCCACAGCCTGGGTGCTCCCACAGGAGCTCACCGACGCCCCCTCCTCCTACTCCAGCTACGACTGCTCGCCCTCGCCAGCAACGAAAGGGATGTGTGCCTCGGCGCATACTCCTCCCCCACCCTCAGAAGGTGCCACCTCCCCAGCGCCCTCATCCACCGGATGGACACCGTCGTCTCCTAGTTGTAATATTAATGATAATGAACCTGTGGCTAGCAGTAGTGCTCTATGCATCTTGATAGTGAAGGACATCAGATTAGCGGTATCTTGAGCCCTCTAGAACACTCGGCAGTTGCTAGGGATTTTGAGAATTTAGCTGGGAGGTATCGTGACTTAGTCAGATTTCAAGAAGCATGTCTCCCCTTTGCTGCAGACAGAGCTCCTCGGAGCTTTAGATGATCCGAGATTTAATGCCATTAAATATAACGCAGCACTCTGCTGCGAGTTGACTCACCAACCCAAACATCATGGTGCTACTCTGGAGGAAATCTCGCACTACATCTGGGTTGATACTGGCCTTATATCTCAGAGTACATCAATCGCCGAGTGGTATTGTAAATCCACTTTGGGTGCTATACTGGCCCGGTTTACGAAGATGGAAGAAAGAGGGTCAGCTAAAGAACTCAGCTTCAACATCAATATTCATATTTATGATCCGTTGAATGGAGGGTCCAGTTATATCAAACTCCCTGAGGATATTAAGAAGAAGCAGGTTTGCATTAACGTTCAAAATGAAAAAGATAACGCTTGTTTTGCGTGGTCAATCCTGGCTTGCAAGAAATGCACAAAAAATTGACAGCGCTCATCTATCTACGGAATAAATCTTAAAATTTGAGGATCTTTGGCATATCGAGTTCCCCGTAAAGATTCAGGACATACAAAAATTTGAGGCACAAAATCCCGGAATGGCCTGAAGGAGAAGCAGAAAAGCAAGCAAGCATACTATATTTGGACCACTCTATTTTTCGAAATATGCAGGCGAGCGTGATCCTCATGTAAACATGCTGCTCTTCTCAGAAGGTGATAATAAGCATTACGTGTCGATTAAAGACATGTCTCGCCTCCTTAACAGCCAATTGTCGAAACATAAAAATTAGAAACACGTTTGCTTCAGGTGTCTACATACCTTTTCGGAAGAAAAGTATTTAAAAAGATATCTGGAGGACAGATTTAAATGTCAGGAAGTAGTTTCTGAAAGTATTTGTATGGAGTGTAGCCATGTATGGATGTGAAACGTGGACGATAAATAGTTTAGACAAGAAGAGAATAGAAGCTTTCGAAATGTGGTGCAACAGAAGAATGCTGAAGATTAGATTGGTAGATCACATAACTAATGAGGAGGTATTGAATAGAATTGGGGAGAAGAGGAGCACAACTTGACTAGAAGAAGGGATCGGTTGGTAGGACATGTTCTGAGACATCGAGGGATCACCAATTTAGTATTGGAGGGCAGCGTCGAGGGTAAAAATCGTAGAGGGAGAACAAGAGATGAATACACTAAGCAGATTCAGAAGGATGCAGGCTGCAGTAGGTACTGGGAGATGGAGAAGCTTGCACAGGATAGAGTAGCATGGAGAGCTGCATCATACCAGTCTCAGGACTGAAGATCACAACAACAACAACATCTGGAGGACTGTGAATGCAAGGAACCGGTACGTGTTGTTATGCCTACAGAAGAAAATAAGTTCATTAAATTCAAGAATGCTCTCCACCAAGAACGATGTCCGTTTGTTGTATACGCAGACTTCGAATGTCTCCTCGCCCCTATCGCCCGCTCTGAAGGTAACCCCTGAGCCTCACATACCATCTTCACGCGAAAACGCGTACCGTATGCGGCGGCGTACCAACTTGCATATTCACATGCTTCGAGTCTTAATCGCTATGAATCTTAAATGTCTGGGATAATCGTGCAGTTTGGTTGCTCACTAGGCTTGAAAAACTCTCATGGAATGTTGCTACGCTTTAGAGCAGCAACATCACCCATGACCGAATCGGAAAAGGATAAACATTATACAAAAATGGGGTTAACTATCATATTTGTGAGTAGAAAAGCTGAAACTCTCCGTAGAGATCATTGTCATCTTATGGGGAAGTTACATGGTGCAGCTCATAGCACATGCAATTTGAAGAATCAATTACCACGGCCCATACCCGTTTTCTTCCATAAGTTTAGTGGGTATGACGCTCACTTTCTAGTTGAGCAATTGGTTGATTTCGCTTGTGAGAAAAATCAGGTTAGTGTCCTGCCTGAGAGTGTTGAGAAGTATTTCTCATTCTCCAAACGAATGACGCCAAAAATTACGCTCCGTATCCTTGACACGCTGCGCTTCATGCACGCACCACTCCAAAAACTCGTTGAAATTATACCATGGGAGGATATGCATATCACCCGATCTGCACAACCAGTTTAGGAAAAGTTTCAGCTTGTGATTAGGAAAGGCGTTTTCCCTAACGAGTATCTGGATAGTAAGACGGAACTCGAGGAAACCGGGCTACCTGACATATCTGCATTTACCAGTACTCTCACAGGCGATGCTATAACTACAGCAGATTATGAGTATGCCGTGAATGTCGGGGGGGGGGGGGGGGGGGAATTGAACATTCCGAATTTGGTTGAATACGCAAGACTATACACGTACACTGAAGTGCGCTTCCTTGCGGATGTTTTTGAAACGTTCCCAACTAAATACATGGCCACATACTCTCTGAATGCCACCTTTTATTACACGGCACCTGCATTGTCCTGAAACGCAACGCTCAAGAGAGTCTGCTAAAACTCATTTCGTGGAACCAAAGTTACTCTGTATGGATACAGATAGCTTCCTCTGTTGCGTGAAGAACTGTGATCCATACGAAGTAATAAGACCTCACGGTAATGAAATCGACACATCGATATTGTTCATCAGAAGAAGAGGTTATCGGCTTAATGGAAGGTGAGGCGGATGGATTGGCGATTGTGGAGTTTGTGGGTCTTAGATCCCAAATGTATGCAAATAGTACAATAGATGGAGCCACCCATAGGTGGGCTAAGGATGTGCGACGTGCGGCATCACGTGTCCTCACGGTCGAAGAATACTTTCAGTGCCTGTACGGAGGCGTTCGCGGTGCTCCGCCACAAGCTGTGCATTTGATACAGCAAACTCGTATTCGAACGAGAGGTCACCAGTAGTACACTGTCCTGCAATCTAAAGTCGGATTGTCATCTCACGACAATAAAAGAGCCGTACTCACACTATTTACTTGAAGCGCGAGATGATGTGGGGGAATCCGACGGTGTGAATGAGAGAGAGTAACGAAGTGACTGGTTGAGTGAGAGATGGTACCTTACAGTGATGTAGAGCGTGCCTGGATGTGCCTATGTGTATGCTTGTGAGTGAGTTTCAGCGTGGATGTTTGTGTAAATATTTACGGCTGTGTGTAAATACCGGGTGATCACAAAGTCAGTATAAATTTGAAAAACTTAATAAACTATGGAGTAATGTAGATAGAGAGGTAAAAATTGACACACATGCTTGGAATGGCATGGGGGTTTATTAGAATAAAAAACAAAAAGTATTGCTAGACGCGTGAAAGATCTCTTGCGCGCGGTGTTTGGTAATGATCGTGTGCTCAGCCGCCACTTTCGTCATGCTTGGCCTCCCTGGTCCCCAGACATCAGTTAGTGCGAATATTGGCTTTGGGCTTACCTGAAGTCGCAAGTGTATCGTGATCGACTGACATCTCTAGTGATGCTGAAAGACAACATCCGACGCCAACGCCTCACCATAACGCCGGACATGCTTTACAGTGCTGTTCACAACATTATTCCTCGACTACAGCTATTGTTGAGGAATGATGGTGGACATATTGAGCATTTCCTGTAAAGAACATCATATTTGCTTTGTCTTACTTTGTTATGCTAATTATTGCTATTCTGATCAGATGAAGCGCCATCTGACGAACATTGTTTGAACTTATGTATTTTTTGGTTATAATAAAACCTCATGTATATCCAAGCATGTGTGTCAGTTTGTATCTCTCTATTTACATTATTCCATGATTTATTCAGTTTTCAAATTTATACTGACTTTTTGAACACCCGGTATATTCTTTTTTTTCTAAATAAGTAGCATAATATTTAGTCATGAATATAAATATACCAAAAAAGTTTTCCAATATCTCGGTTCCGAGAATAGAGATCAACATAAACATCATTTCCGCCCTTTTTGTTGCTCATGAAAACCACACATTGCATGCTGTACCACCGTACAGCGAGAACTTAGGAGGTGGTGGTGCAGACTGCTATACACACCGGTAGCTCTAATACACAGTAGTACGTCCTCTTGCATTCATGCATGCCTGTATTCGTCGGGGCATACCATCCACAAGTTCATCAAGGTACTGTTGATTCAGATTGTCCCACTCCTCAACGGCGATTCGGCGTAGATCCCTCATAGTAGTTGGTGGGGCACGTTGTCCACAGACAGCCTTTTTCAATCTATCCCAGGCATATTAAATAGGGTTCATGTCTGGAGAACATGCTGGCCAGTCTAGTCGAGCGATGTTGTTATCCTGAAGGAAGGCCGGCCGGAGTGGCCGTGCGGTTCGAGGCGCTGGAGCCGAGCGACCGCTACGGTCGCAGGTTCGAATCCTGTCTGGGGCATGGATGTGTGTGATGTCCTTAGGTTAGTTAGGTTTAATTAGTTGTAAGTTCTAGGCGACTGATGAACTCAGAAGTTAAGTCGCATAATAGAGCCATTTGAACCATTTGAATCTGAAGGAAGTCATGAACAAGATGTGCACGAGTGGGCGCGTCCATGAAGACGAATGCCTCGCCAATATGCTGCACCGTCTTTCGCGGTATTTATTAATCGAAACTTGAAAGATAGTAAATCGTAAATGGGACCGCTCCATGCGGTGGCTTAATTTTGAGTTTAATACGGCCCAACATGAGTCGTTGTAGGGTGCCCATGCTCCTCTTATGTTGGGCTATCAACTTAATTCACCTCTGGATAAGTCGCTAAACGATTTGCTCCTCTAGCATATTGACGCTAAGGCTCTGCAGGAGAATTGGAGAAACGCGCGTCTGGATATTCAGCCGGCGCGTCTGAGGTTGACAGATCGTTATAATCAGGGGCATAGAGATTTTAGGGCCAAGATAGGTGATCGGGTTTTTGTGCGTAATTACAGTGTAAATCAGAGGGGGCAAAGAGCTATTCTAGTAAGTTAGTACACAGGTTTTTGGGTCCTTTGAGATCGTCGAAGTACTGGGTACCGTCAACTTCTCTGTGCGCAATCTTGAATTGGGTTAACTGGCCAGGATTCCCGCCTTCCAGTTTAAGGAGAACTAGCCTCCTCCCTGAACACTCAGTACATCAAAAACGGGGAGGGGTGATCCTGTGGGTTTTGTAGGGGACGTTGAACTGTGTGGCTCACCTTCATTCAAATTCGTAGGGTCCTTTGTTCGTTTCTGAGATGTTGTTACGGTGGAGGCGTTCGCCTCAGGGTGGCAGCGATGGTGGCAGCAGGAGCGGACACCGGCAGAACAGCGGTTGGAGTGATCGATGCAGGGCAGTTGAATAGAGCAGCTCTGACCAGACGGAAGTGGCAGCATGCTAGGATACTACTGCCACCACCCAGAGGCGGAGGACCAGTCGTTTTTCAGAACCTTTCAGGCCACAGGTATTGAATTTGCTTCAAGGGGACAGTCGTCCGCCCTAATCGTATTTCCATTGCTTAGTGACCTTCTTTAACTTCTGTTATTTGGCGGAGTGCTGTAATGCTGTGATCCCAGGTACGAATTTTGATTCTAGTTACAAATTCTGACTGATGATTTAGCTGTTTGCTTACATGAATTCTACAAAGAATGAGCCTCGAGAGTGTCGCCTCTCTTGCAATTGTTTGTATTTATTCAGTTAATCTGAAGCACCACCTGGTGATCTGTTCTAGAGATTTGCTGACTTTTCGGGGTAATAGGTGCGTATCATGAACCCCGCCCTTGAACTGTGCAAGTTGCTGCCTTCTCCAGAGTTCACCTTAGTTCCATGGCTGTTTGCTTTAACCTTTGCCTTTGTCGGCCACTTCTTGAGTGGTTATGGGTCTCCGTACCGTCTCTCTTTTGTTTTGGTCTGATACGGCTGCGTGGGGTTGGGGACATTGGTATCTGCTCGTTGCCCTTTGAGCCTCTTGTACCTCGGTGCTTCAACATTTACTGTGGTTTCCCAAAGGCAATGTGTTATTTCTCACTGCACTTATATTTCCGTCCCGTGTGTGTTTATTGAAATTATTTCTCAACTAGCCGTATGGAACCGGCTGTTAACAGTTGATTGAGAGTATATTTTTGGGATATGTCTCAAATGGTTGTTTTTTTCTTAAATTTTTAAGCCCTTAAGAATCTCCTTACTGTTCCTCTAAATGAATGAAATTTTAAGATGCTGAAATCATTTAGACTTTAATATTTTAAAGTAACGATATCTAATGCGAATCTTGCCTTGATAGTATGTATTGGGGGGGTGGCTCCTAAACATTTTTGATATTAAGTGGTTCATAGACTTTTTTTAAAAAAGAATCCTATTTCTTTTAAGTGAGAGAAAAGTGTAAGTTTTGATGGTTAACATTTCTCTTATGAACTGGCTTACTGTGAGCCTTCTCTGAACTCGTTTTTCTTAGATGGTTAATACCCATTTAAAAAAAAATCCTGTTGCTTTTAACTGAGAGAAAAGTGAGTTTTGATGGATAACATTTAGCTTAAGAATTGGATAACTGTGAACCTGTCTCAAGCGCTTGAGTTAAGCTGTGGGTTACGCTACGTGTTTTTTTATTTATTTAAATCATATTTCTTAAAACACAGGGAATGTTTTTCTAGTTACAAAATTTTGAGTCTTGTTTCTATGATGTGTGTAAGTAAAGGAAGAAGATATTTTCCCCGAATATCTCCTAGCCATTCAACGTTCCCTTGCTCTTGTTTCTAAAACTGTTCTTACATGGCCATGTCAGTCAAGTTAATATAAAGTTAATATAAAACAGCACGCAAATGACAAACTGTTGTTCTTGCGAATATGAGTACTGTGCAACTGTTACGAGAAAGTTAAGGAAAACTACATAAAAAATGAAAATAAAAAACTTTATTATCCCAAATCAATTTATACTCTGAATCTGGTGTCTACAAAATTGCTCGATTTCCCCTGGTTCACAATGACATGATGATTCTTCATTACTATGCTTCTAGAAACACCAGTGTCTCATGGCTCACACTCGATTCTCTCTTCTCATTGAGTCATAAGATTGCTTTGATGTGGCCCACCACGAATTCCTATCCTGTACTAACGTTTTCACCTCAGTGTAACAATTGCAAACTACATCCTGAAGTATTTCCGGTATGTACTCCAGTCTCTGCCTTCCTGTATTGTTTTTACCCTCTACAACTCCCTCAGAAACTATGGAAGTTATTCCATGATGTCTTAACAGATGGCTTGCCATCCTCTCCCTTCTCCTTTTCAATATTTCCTATACATTGATTCGGCGGAGAACATGCTCATTGCTTAGCTTATGAGTCCACCTAATTTCAGTATTCTTCTACACTGCATATCAAATGCTTCTGTTCTCTTCTGTTCCGGTTTTCCCACAGTCCATGTTTCGCTAACACGCAACGGTGTGCTCCAAATGTACATTCTCCGAAATTTATTCCTCATATTAAGGCCTATTTCTGATACTAGTAGACATCTCTTGGCCAGGAATGCCCTCTTTTCCAGTGTTAATCTGCTTTTTATGTCTTTCTTGCGCCTTATGTCATGGGTTATTTTGCGGCTTAGGTAACAGAGTTCCTTCGCTTCTTTGTGATCACCAATTATGATGTTATGTTTCTCGCAGTCCTCGTTTCTTCCACTTCATTACTTATGTCTATCTTCGACTTACTCTCCACCAATATTCTGTACTCTTTAGGCCGCTCATTCGATTCATCAGGTCCTGTAATTCTACTTTACTCTCACTGGGGATAAGAATATCAGCGAATCTTAACATCGGTATCCTTTCAACGTGAACTTTAATCCTACACTTGAACCTTTCTTTTCTTTCCGTCATTGCGTGTTCGATGTATAGATTGAACGCTTGGGCTAAATACTTCATCCTAGACTTACACTCTTTAATCCAAGCACTTGTTTCTTGCTTTTTTCACTCTTACTGTTCCCACTGGATCTGATACGAACTGTATATTAACTGTCTTCGCTACAGCTTACCTCTATTTTTCTCAGATTTTTTAACATCTTACACCATTTGATATTGTCGAACGCTTTTTCAGCTCTACAAAACCTTTGGATGTGTCTTTATTTATCTTTAGTCTTGCCTCCATTATCTTCCGCAATGTCAGAAGCGCTTCTCTAACGCGTTTACCTTACCTGA
This sequence comes from Schistocerca cancellata, assembly GCF_023864275.1. Lineage (NCBI taxonomy): Eukaryota > Metazoa > Arthropoda > Insecta > Orthoptera > Acrididae > Schistocerca > Schistocerca cancellata. The sequence goes on along the minus strand of NC_064626.1, from coordinate 630,685,921 downwards.
AGCCAAACTGATCGTGGTGTAAAACATCTTCAATTTTATTTTCAACTCTTCTGTATATTATTTATCATAGATATGGATGCATGAGCTATTGAGCTGATTCTGCGATAATTATCGCACTTGTCAGCGTTTGCAATCTTCAGAATTGTGTGGATGTTGTTTTTTTCCGGAAGTTAGATGGTGTGTCGCCAAAAAATGGTTCAAATGGCTCTGAGAATTATGGGACTTAACCTCTGAGGTCATCAGGTTCCTAGAACTTAGAACTACTTAAACCTAACTAACCTAAGGACATCATAAACATCTATGCCCGAGGCAGCATTGGAACCCGCGACCGTAGCGGTCGCACGGTTCCAGACTGTAGCACCTAGAACCGCTCGGCCACCCCGGGCGGCGTGTATCGCCAGAATCATACATTCTGCTCATGTAATTCGTACACCCAGGTTCGTCGTTGAGTACACCATCGCGCTTCTATCTGTGGTGCAACGTCAAGGGTAACCGCAGCCATGGTCTCCGAGCTGATAGTCCATGCTGCTGCAAACGTCGTCGAACTGTTCGTGCAGATGGTTGTTGTCTTGCAAATATCCCCATCTGTTGACTCAGGGATCGAGACGTGGCTGCACTATCCGTTACAGCCATGCGGATAAGTTGCCAGTCATCCGACTGCTAGTGATACGAGGCCGTTGGGATCCAGCACGGCGTTCCGTATTACCCTCCTGAATCCACCGGTTCCATATTCTGCTAACAGCCATTGGATCTCGAGCAACGTGAGCAGCAATGTCACGACACGATAAACCGCAGTCGCGATAGGCTACAATCCGACCTTTATCAAAGTCGGAAACGTGATGGTACGTATTTCTCCTCCTTACACGAGTCATCACAACAACGTTTCACCAGGCAACGCCGGTCAACTACTGTTTGTGTATGAGAAATCGGTCGGAAACTTTCCTCATGTCAGCACATTGTAGGTGTCGGCACCGGCGCCAACCTTGTGTGAATGCTCTGAAAAGCTAATCATTTGCATAGCACAGCATCTTCTTCCTGTCGGTTAAATTTCGCGTCTGTAACACATCATCTTCGTGGTGTAGGAATTTTAACGGCCAGTAGTGTATTTTTTCAAAAACGACTTTTAAGCCATATGTGAAAACTGAGAAAAGACTTAATATATTCTGAAATGCAAATAATTTCCAACAACAATATGTTTTATTCTTTTTATAACCAGTTTTCTTCAAAAAATAATCATATAACAAAAGATAATACCATTAAAACAATGTTTTGTCATCGTATTGTCTGTGAAATCTCTTGTCTTCTATTCTCTAAGATGTATGAAGCGGCCGTGATCGAAGATAAGGTAAGGTCTGTTCTTTTAAATATTGTAAAAAAGTAGTCGTAAGTGATAAAAAAATGTAACGTACGAGTTACTAAATGGAGTTCTAGTGCACGGACGTTTGTTTGTAACTAGATAACCTACTATGAATGTATTAAGTTTTCTGTCCGCAGCAAACAGGAAAGCCACCTTTAGCGCCTGGTACGACGATACTGACAGTGCGAATATTGGTATTGTGAACTATCAGAACGGTGTAGGATTCTGACATTTAATCCAGCCTAAAGGGAAATGTTGATGTTATTGATTTTCTACGAAAATTTTACGTTGGTAAGAATCCCCAGTCCAGACTGTATTTTGTCTACCGCCATCACGAGAGCGTATGGAGCGGCAGTTTCAAACTGCAGAAACAATCTGACAATACTTTCGATCGATATTACAATATTTGAACTCCGAGGACAAGAACACACAGGAATTTATGATTCTTCTATCCCTACAGTGAAAATAACATTCAGTAGAACAATCTAAGACTTAATGTAAATGAAATAATTTGTGGCTGGTGCGTAAGATTAACTTTTCTCGGAATAATTTATCAGTGACTTTAAATAATATTTACGACACCAGCGTTGTTATGGGTAGAGGTTCTCGTGTGATATACACTACTGGCCATTAAAATTGCTACCCCAAGAAGAAATGCAGATGATAAACGGGTACTCATTGGACAAGTATATTATACTAGAACTGACATGTGATTATGTTTTCACGCAACTTGGGTGCATAGATCCTGAGAAATCAGTACACAGAACAGCCACCTCTGGCCGTAATAACGGACTTGATACGCCTGGGCATTGAGTCAAACAGAGCTTTGATGGCGTGTACAGGTACAGCTGCACATGCAGCATCAACACGAGACCACAGTTCATCAAGAGTAGTGACTGTTGTATTGTGACGAGGCAGTTGCTCGGCCACCATTGACCAGACGTTTTTAATTGGTGAGAGATCTGGAGAATGTGCTGGCCAGGGTAGCACTCCAACATTTTCTGTATCCGGAAAGGCCCGTACAGGACATGCAACATGCGATCGTGCATTATCCTGCTGAAATGTAAGGTTTCGCGGGGATCGAATGAAGGGTAGAGCCACGGGTCGTAACACATCTGAAATGTAACGTCCACGGTTCAAAGCGCCGTCAATGCGAACAACAGGTGACCGAGACGTGTAACCAAAGGCACCCCATACCCTCCTGAACCCACCGATTCCATATTCTGCTAACAGTCATTGAATCTCGACCAACGGGAGCAGCAATGTCACGATACGATAAACCGCAGTCGCGATAGGCTACAATCCGACCTTTATCAAAGTCGGAAACGTGATGGTACGTATTTCTCCTCCTTACACAAGGCATCACAACAATGTTTCTCCAGGCAACGCCGGTCAACTGCTGTTTGTTGTGACATTACAGCCTTTATCACTGCGATTTTTAACATGTAAAAGTTTTTTTTTGTATTCGCGTCAGTATGTGCGAACTTTTAACATATACCAATGAATGTTGTAACCAGATATCTTTGCCGCGCTCCTGAAAAGCGCAGAATATCACGATAGCTATAAACTGTTATACGCTGCTATCGATCAGTAAAAAAAAAAAAACGATGCACTTATGTTTAAAAAATAACAATTGCCAATTTTTACTTCTGCAGGGAGCCGCGCCGCTCTCTAGTTGTTCTTCTGTGAATGTGTTGCGAGTCGGACGCAAAAGTATTGTGCTCCTTACTGATATAATCATTTTATTGTAACTTTAAGAGTTTAAGTGATTAAAAATATATGTAGCCACAAACAAGCGAGAATGTGTATCATGAAAATTCGCTCCACCGCCACAATGGGTGGCCATGTTAATGTAAGTTTCCGTTTCATAATATAATACTTGAAGCCTTGAAGTTTATTTAATTTCAAAGAAAATCTCTCAACCTTATTTTCATTAATTATACTTGTGATAATCTCTGTTTAAAAGATTTATGCAGCTTATGATCCAGCGTGTGTTCTGTCGGAATAGGAGGCTGTCGTGACGACATCGTTATAGTATTTATTCCAAGTTCTTTCAGTTCCGTTTATATGTTCGTACAAATCCAATTAGTTGGTCCCTTAGGTTTCTTTCATGTAACTTCTGTCTGTTTTCTCCGCGCGATCTTCCTCCGGAAAAAAAATTCTGTTCATTTTTTAGTAATTTTTCGATATCGCGAATAAGAAAAGACAGCCGCCTCCTGCTCCGAACGGAACACCACGACCTTTCTAACGTCGGAGAGTACCGCACGAATTTTCCGCTAAAAGGTAATAGGATTTCTTAAAGCTGGATCAATTACACATGTTGCTGCTGTTCTCCGACAAATCTGGTGTGATTAATAGTAATTTATTCTGTCACGACAAAAAGAACCAATTTTATTTTTACCAAAGCAACAAAGCTTTCAATTAAATTATTAAAAAAAAATCATACCAGATCTGGCGCCCGAACAGGGACTTGACTAAAATATTGAAAGTGTCACGGTACTAATATATGATTGTCTTATTTCATGTATCGCTCTTTGGAACCCAATGCTGCATAAAATTGTGGATGAGCAATAAATATACGCAATATTGAAGGACGCGGTATTTACACAAATATCTTGGGATTTAATAAGACGCAGATTTGCAGTTTTAACGTAAAAAACCACTTTTTTTTCTACGTAAATATTTGAACATTTTCTGTAACCTTTTGCTTGGACTATTTGTTTTATACTGTAGTTAGTATTCTCGTGTAAGTTCAAGATGGATGCCATTTCAGTCTTTTCTGTGTAACAGCGTTGGCAATCAATTGTTTCAACGGCGTTGACTCCATCTTGTCTTTTTGCTACAGACGTGTGTCAGTTATTACCCACGTAACATTAGACATTTGACGAACGCGCCGCGACTTTAACTTGCGCGGCAAGAATAATTGACAATCAGAATTTCAGTTGGCAGTACCCATTTTAAGTTGGCAATAGTTTAATTTCATTATGGCGGACGAACAATCGAGCGCGAACTCTGCAGACGAATGCGACGGCACTGTTAACAAACATTACCGACTCCGCTCACGCGGAACGACGGCCAGGACAGACGACAGACAAGAGGTAGCTAACGTGGACGACACTCTGCAGGAAACACCCACCTCCCCGATAACGGTATCAATTGAAATTGTCAAAATGTTACAGGAATTGATACTAGACAGACAGGAGAGGGAACAGCGCGAACGTGATCGCGAACAACGTGAGAAAGACAGAGACAAGTTTTTATCAGAGTTGAAAACGGATATGACAACTCAGATTGACTCAGTTAGGAATGACGTAAATACCACCATTGATGCGAAAGTAGGTACCCTCACTACGCAAGTAGGCTCTCTCACAGCACAAGTAGGCTCTCTCACAGCACAGATAGATTCGGTTAAGGGTGACGTCACGGCGCAAGTAACCACTTTGACAACACAGATAAGGACTCTGAATAACAAAATTGATAACATTGGTCAGAATCTCACAACTCAAATCGAAGCGTGTCGCAAAGAGACCGATTCGGTAAAACTTGCGTATAAAACAGTTGCACGACAGGTAGACGAGTTAGCGACAGCGGTAGCCACTGTAGAATCAAAAGTAAGTGCAATGGCGAATGACATTTCGGACCGAACTATTGAGGAAAGAGTTAACAGTAGTGCTGCTTCGCACACTAAAGCACTTTCCGAACATTACAAAGAATGGATTGATGTACAGGAGAAGCTTGTTGAGGAGAAGGTTACACGTGACTTGAAAGATGTTGTTAAATCCGCAACCTTAGACATATTATCTGCACCCGGCAGTTCAGGAGACACTGTTTGTACTGAACTAGGCCAAATTAGACGAGTGTTTACCCGGGATTTGCCGGAATGGCGGAAGCAAGTAACAGATGAGATATCCGACCTGAAACAGCAAATTCAAACACTACAGTGTGATAACCAGAGTGACGGGAAACACTCACTACCTTCTGAGCCAGATGAACATCAATACCAGACAACACAACAACACAACACACCACAGTACATTCCGCGACCGAAAAATGAATTTAACGATTCACACAACAACACTGAACAATTGACACTCACAACCCTCATGAAAGAGGAGAGTGTATTGAAACACAGAGTTTTTCAACCATTCCAACCGGAAAAGCGAAATATTCATCCAGTCGTTTTCCTAAAGAACTTTTCAGGAGTCTTTCCAGCTGCCTGGAATGACAAACAGAGAATACAATTCATTACCGGATACATACAAGGAGAAAGTGCTATATGGGGAACCGAGATGGTTGATAAGTGCAAAACATTTAGCGAGTTTGAGAAGAACTTTTTAAGCAAATTTTGGAGCACAGGTGTTCAGCAACGCCTACGCAAAGAGGTCTACAACGCCGAACCTTTCCATTCGAACAGTGGCGGACTTCGCCGGTACTTTGAAAAGTACTTGAGAAAGATACAATATTGGGACACTCCCATAACAACAAAAGATGTTATTATGATTCTTAAGTCAAGACTTAAGATATAGATTAAGATGTAGATTAAAACCCCCCCATGAACCATGGACCTTGCCGTTGGTGGGGAGGCTTGCGTGCCTCAGCGATACAGATGGCCGTACCGTAGGTACAACCACAACGGAGGGGTATCTGTTGAGAGGCCAGACAAACGTGTGGTTCCTGAAGAGGGGCAGCAGCCTTTTCAGTAGTTGCAAGGGCAACAGTCTGGATGATTGACTGATCTGGCCTTGTAACAATAACCAAAACGGCCTTGCTGTGCTGGTACTGCGACCGGCTGAAAGCAAGGGGAAACTACGGCCGTAATTTTTCCAGAGGGCATGCAGCTTTACTGTATGATTAAATGATGATGGCGTCCTCTTGGGTAAAATATTCCGGAGGTAAAATAGTCCCCCATTCGGATCTCCGGGCGGGGACTACTCAAGAGGATGTCGTTATCAGGAGAAAGAAAACTGGCGTGCTACGGATCGGAGCGTGGAATGTCAGATCCCTTAATCGGGCAGGTAGGTTAGAAAATTTAAAAAGGGAAATGGATAGGTTAAAGTTAGATATAGTGGGAATTAGTGAAGTTCGGTGGCAGGAGGAACAAGACTTCTGGTCAGGTGACTACAGGGTTATAAACACAAAGTCAAATAGGGGCAATGCAGGAGTAGGTTTAATAATGAATAGGAAAATAGGAAAGCGGGTAAGCTACTACAAACAGCATAGTGAACGCATTATTGTGGCCAAGATAGACACGAAGCCCACGCCTACTACAGTAGTACAAGTTTATATGCCAACTAGCTCTGCAGATGAAGAAGAAATTGAAGAAATGTATGATGATATAAAAGAAATTATTCAGATAGTGAAGGGAGACGAAAATTTAATAGTCATGGGTGACTGGAATTCGAGTGTAGGAAAAGGGAGGAAGGTGAATACGGATTGGGGCTAAGAAATGAAAGAGGAAGCCGCCTGGTAGAATTTTGCACAGAGCACAACTTAATTATAGCTAACACTTGGTTTAAGAATCATGATAGAAGGTTGTATACATGGAAGAACCCTGGAGATTCTAAAAGGTATCAGATAGATTATATAATGGTAAGACAGAGATTTAGGAACCAGGTTTTAAATTGTAAGACATTTCCAGGGGCAGATGTGGACTCTGACCACAATCTATTGGTTATGAGCTGTAGATTAAAACTGAAGAAACTGCAAAAAGGTGGGAATTTAAGGAGATGGGACCTGGATAAACTGAAAGAACCAGAGGTTGTACAGAGTTTCAGGGAGAGCATAAGGGAACAATTGACAGGAATGGGGGAAAGAAATACAGTAGAAGAAGAATGGGTAGCTTTGAGGGATGAAGTAGTGAAGGCAGCAGAGGATCAAGTAGGTAAAAAGACCAGGGCTCTTAGAAATCCTTGGGTAACAGAAGAAATATTGAATTTAATTGATGAAAGGAGAAAATATAAAAATGCAGTTAATGAAGCAGGCAAAAAGGAATACAAACTTCTCAAAAATGAGATCGACAGGAAGTGCAAAATGGCTAAGCAGGGATGGCTAGAGGACAAATGTAAGGATGTAGAGGCTTATTTCACTAGGGGTAAGATAGATACTGCCTACAGGAAAATTAAAGAGACCTTTGGAGAAAAGAGAACCACTTGCATGAACATCAAGAGCTCAGGTGGAAACCCAGTTCTAAGCAAAGAAGGGAAAGCAGAAAGGTGGAAGGAGTATATAGAGGGTCTATACAAGGGCGATGTACTTGAGAACAATATTATGGAAATGGAAGAGGATGTAGATGAAGATGAAATGGGAGATACGATACTGTGTGAAGAGTTTGACAGAGCACTGAAAGACCTGAGTCGAAAAAAGGCCCCCGGAGTAGACAACATTCCATTGGAACTACTGACGGCATTGGGAGAGCCAGTCCTGACAAAACTCTACCATCTGGTGAGCAAGATGTATGAAACAGGCGAAATACCCTCAGACTTCAAGAAGAATATAATAATTACAATCCCAAAGAAAGCAGGTGTTGACAGATGTGAAAATTACCGAACAATCAGTTTAATAAGTCACAGCTGCAAAATACTAACACGAATTCTTTACAGACGAATGGAAAAGCTAGTAGAAGCTGACCTCGGGGAAGATCAGTTTGGATTCCGTAGAAATACTGGAACACGTGAGGCAATACTGACCTTACGACTTATCTTAGAATAAAGATTAAGGAAAGGCAAACCTACATTTCTAGCATTTGTAGACTTAGAGAAAGCTTTTGACAATGTTGACTGGAATACTCTCTTTCAAATTCTAAAGGTGGCAGGGGTAAAATACAGGGAGCGAAAGGCTATTTACAATTTGTACAGAAACCAGATGGCAGTTATAAGAGTCGAGGGACATGAAAGGGAAGCAGTGGTTGGGAAGGGAGTAAGACAGGGTTGTAGCCTCTCCCCGATGTTATTCAATCTGTATATCGAGCAAGCAGTAAAGGAAACAAAAGAAAAAATTCGGAGTAGGTATTAAAATCCATGGACAAGAAATGAAAACCTTGATGTTTGCCGATGACATTGTAATTCTGTCAGAGACAGCAAAGGACCTGGAAGTGCAGTTGAACGGAATGGACAGTGTCTTGAAAGGAGGATATAAGATGAACATCAACAAAAGCAAAACGAGGATAATGGAATGTAGTCGAATTAAGTCGGGTGATGCTGAGGGAATTAGATTAGGAAATGAGACACTTAAAGTAGTAAAGGAGTTTTGCTATTTGGGGAGCAAAATAACTGATGATGGTCGAAGTAGAGAGGATATAAAATGTAGACTGGCAATGGCAAGGAAAGCGTTTCTGAAGAAGAGAAATTTGTTAACATCGAGTATAGATTTAAGTGTCAGGAAGTCATTTCTGAAAGTATTTGTATGGAATGTAGCCATGTATGGAAGTGAAACATGGACGGTAAATAGATTGGACAAGAAGAGAATAGAAGCTTTCGAAATGTGGTGCTACAGAAGAATGCTGAAGATTAGATGGGTAGATCACATAACTAATGAGGAAGTATTGAATAGGATTGGGGAGAAGAGAAGTTTGTGGCACAACTTGACCAGAAGAAGGGATCGGTTAGTAGGACATGTTCTGAGGCATCAAGGGATCACTAATTTAGTATTGGAGGGCAGCGTGGAGGGTAAAAATCGTAGGGGGAGACCAAGAGATGAATACACTAAGCAGATTCAGAAGGATGTAGGTTGCAGTAGGTACTGGGAGATGAAGAAGCTTGCACAGGATAGAGTAGCATGGAGAGCTGCATCAAACCAGTCTCAGGACTGAAGACCACAACAACAACAACAACAAGTCAAGACTACCCATTTCCATACGTGAAAAATTAGTGAACGTGTCAGAGGAAGATCAGGACGCATTTTTATCCGTCCTTGATTCGCTCGATCTTATACACGAAGACGCGCGTGCGAATGCTAACCGTAAGAACAACAACGCAGGCACGTATTCGAATGGAAACGGTAGTAATGGAAATGGGTCACACGAAACACAATACGGAAACAAACAGTACAATAACCGCAATAGAGGCCGAAACAATGGTTACCGTAATGGAAAACAAAAAAACAAGCATTACGGCAACCAACGGTACAATCCAATATACAACACGCAACAACAGTATTACGGGAATGCCCCATACCAATCAAACAATAACGGTAGTAACTTCTACCAGAATGGGAACAAATACAAGGGTAAACGCTGCAACAATCAAAATTGCGGAGGTCAGCTACCTCCACCGCAACCCTATGGGCAGCCACAACACCAGCAACAACAGCAATACACGCCTCAGCAACAACCATTCATGCAACAACAACAGTACACGCCACCACAACAGGACTTTAGATACAATAACAATAAACTAAGAAAACAATACAATCCACCGGTATATTTTACGCAGGCAAGTAATGTACCGATTTTTCAGCCTGCTAACCAAGTGCAGTACCAACAAGGGTTTGATACAAATCAACACACACAATGGGTAAAAAACCAGCGAGAATGGTCAAGTGATGTGACAGAAGAATCAAATCAGTCGCATCACAAGAAAGCGGAAAACTAAAGGCAGCACCTTTTCGCCTCCTTGGGGATGCTGCGGGACATAATGGGGGCTGTAACAGCTACTACGGCTTCTGACATCAAATGTAACAGTTGTGGTTACTAAATGTGACACTTCTGTCACTCAATGTAACTGGGTTTTCTCTTTTGATGCTGTCAATTGTCAGGACGAGCATTCTCAAGCATTCTGTCAGGGTGAAAATATTAAATAAATAAACTTTTCTCTCTTACAAAATGTGGGCAGGGTGGGTTCTTCCTTGGCTCGGGTATGAGGTCGAATGAAACATCATTTTATACATAAGATAACTTTTATTGAAAGTTTCGTACAACTGTTATCTTACTGGACGTTCTGGTTCGGAGAGCGGCAGCCGTGTCGTTTGCGTAGCCTTCTGCTGCGGCAGCGGCGGCGGCGGCGGCGGCGTCTGATTACGCGTAGCGGTGTGTATCTCGTGTCGCCGTCTCGCCCAGCTGACCGGAGACGCGCAGCGCGAGGTGGCCTGTTTAATTATTGCGAGCGGCGTCGTGCATCGGATGGTGATACCTTGAATGTGGCGTCCCAGTGTTTCTCTTCTCTAAGCGGCCGCGTGTGTTGTGCGTCGTCCAGCAGAGCGGCGCGGCGGGGGAAGGCCAGTGTCCCGGACTCGAACCACGGACTCCCGCTTGCCAGTCTTCGGCTGTCAGGTCTTTATCCCAGCTCACAGGTGACTGCTGAAGTGAGGCCGTCTCCTTCCCGTCCTCACGAGTCACCCGGGTATGTAAAATCAGACTTCAAAATACCTTTTAACTTCTTCTTCTGGTACTGAGGCTGCTGCTTGCTATTCTATTACAGCGGCGGACTCGGTGCGTCTGTGCATGATGTAGTCTCTTCTTGCGTGACGATCTTTAGCACCGAAACTAACTTAAAACAACTGCTACGCTTCTTCTTCGTCTTCTTCGTCGCTCGTCTCCGTCTTCGTCTCCGTCTTCGCCTTCGTCTTCCTCTCGTCTTCATCTACATCTGTCGGGCCCACTGCGTCTCGCGTATTTATTCACTTCAGTTTACTGGAGGTGAACGACTTCACGGCCATTGCCTCTTCTGTCACGTTGAAAAGATTCTCGAAGATTCTTCTTAACGTCGGTCATTGGCTCTTGGAATGTAGGCGAGGGCCTTTGCTCACATACGACAACTGAGAAACACGTGAGCCGGTCATTGCCTCTTCTGTCACGTTGAAAAGCTTCTCGAAGAATCTTCTTAACGTCGGTCATTGGCTCTTGGGATGTAGGTGAGGGCCTTTTGCTCACATGCGACCACTGAGAAACACGTGAGCCGGTCGGGCGATGCCCTGACGGCTGAATCGACAGCGCCCGCTTATGTGGAACTTGCTGACTTCACGGTCATTGTCTCTGCTGTTCGGCCCGCTGTGAGCCAGTATGTAACTCTCCAAACTAAACCAAGTTTTCCATTTATATTCTAATTTCTAGTTCACTTTGATTTCACTAATTTATTTACTTAAGTACCACTCAACATTCCTCCACCCTTCGGAGAAATTCGCCCTCGAATTTACCACTCAACATTCCTCCACTCTTCACACGGAAAAAAACACAAGCACTGAAAACTCTCGACTTACACATGCATCACATTAAGTATGTTGAAAATACTGTATCACTTTATAAAAGCCCTGTGCGCTCATGAATCACATAGTTTACACATAAATGGTTATAATAAGAGTAACAAATCTTGATGAGAATGAATAAACAAAAAATAGATTTTTCACTTAGAAAATTACATAGCAACAGCTGTTTAATCTACGCTATACTAATGCAAGAATATCTATTCTACAGTATTGTTTATTTTAACAAGAGACTGTTTAATGAAGAATGAAGTACAATAAACAAAATTAATACACTAATGCTCAAAAGTAACTACTGAAGTACACCAGTTAAGAGTGTGGTATCCAATTAACAGGGATTTGATGAAGTGGTATATTGTTATTTGGCTTATTTTTTCGTCTTAAATAAAAGAAAACTGTACAAAGCAGAAACACCAACACAAAGGTTCCAGATATACCCGTTCCTAGCATTATAATTTTAGTTTTGTGTTCACCTTTTAATTTTAAAACATGTTGCATTATAATATTGGCATCAATTTTGTCTTGCTGTGAGTTTATGAACGTATCTAATGACTTCAGAAGGGAACTATCAAGGGAGTCATTGAGGTAGGACAGGTTTTGTGCAGGAAATGCTTGCATGGCGTTTTCTGGCCAATAAATTAGAGGGAAGGATGAATTAACATTAGTTGTACCAGTGATTGTTGCGGGTAAATGAAAATTCGCTCCTGAGATGGAACATAACGTGCCGTTAATTATTAGCCCGCTTCCATGAAGTTCAAAATGTTGTAATGTTGTAGCCACACCGTTTTCGTAACATTGTGCAAAAATATCAGTTGGCTTACTGACCGCATACAACCAGTGATTTTCGACTTGCTCGAAAAAACATGATGTGGAAGTTAATATATCGCGTGGGCAATTGATGGCGTCAGATTGTTCGAAAAATAATTGAGATTCACAACTAGTGGCATGTAATCGGATTGCGCGAGATGGACATATAATAACTTGTTCGGATGTGCAACTATTTAATTCAGAAGTTGTCATTACCGTGCTCGTATTGCTTGTTTGGGAGATTAAAAATACTTGGTGTGTTCTGAACTGTACAAATTTATTTAGTTTGCCCCATTTTACCGGAAATGAGTGTACTCTATAACAGTCATACATACCCATTTTATCTGTAACCGGGAAAGATATACGAACTCGTATTCTTGCATTATCTGTGTCAACTAGTACTGTAGCTAAGTGGTAATACTGTGGTAAATGTTTCTTATCCGCAGGAAATATTAACTTTAGTGAATCTGGCAATTGTTTTTCAATTTTAGCTAATAATGAGATGAATGTAACCGGCGATAGTAACGTGGGTGACAAATGTCCCTGTACTGCATAGTGGATGGCTTCCTTTAATTCCTCCGCTGCTAGCCGTGCATCTATCACTTGATCAGTGAGTAGCCGAAGCGATCTTACTACTGCAAGTTTCTTATCCACAATATCGAGCCTTGTTTGTATGACTTTTAGGTCTTTATTCAGTGTAGCAGTAGTAGCTTGAAGATAATCGTTTAATTCTTGGGTGAGGTTCCTGATGACCTTGGTATTAGTAAAAACTGTTTGCTCCAATCCGTTTAATCTTGTCGTGTGCCATTCTATAGTACCTTTATTTAATTCCGCGGTACTCTCTATGTTCTGTAATGAATTATTTAGCTGAGTAATATCTTCGTTATCCGCTGTACCGAAAATGGTCTTTAGTAGTTTACCGCCTGCGTCCACCCATCCACGTTTAGCTCGTTTAACGGTCTGCGGAAGTATATCTTGTAACTGACGCAACTGTTCTCTCAACTGTTCGTATGAGTAGTGTAATGTTTTAAATTCACTGGATATTTCTTCAAAAATCTCTGGTGAACTTGCCCTTTCATGTAGCGTATCAAATTCTAATTCAAGGTTCTTAAGTTCATTACGTAAGGCCCATAAATTATACTCTAATGAAATAGTCCACTTGTGATTGGTCAAAATTACAGTACCCTGTTTTACAAAAATTACACCACTCATCAACTGGTTGATCTGTAATCCGTTGCTCGTATTAGTCAATAATGCAATTATGATGAGCAGTACAGTCACAATGTAGTTGTCCATTATGCTAGAGGCGTTACCTGAAAAAGCAAACAACATGGTTATGGACCTACCAACCTAGTAAAAACAAAAATAAAGAAAAGAAGGAATACATTGTTAACTACAAGATCTACATGTTTCTACGTTCAACTTTTTTTTTTCTTAAAAAATAAACCATTATCATTTATTAATTATTTACATATGTATACTATCCACAGTCTACTGAGATTCCACTAGGACATTCGCAGTCTTGGTCGAAGATTGTACTCGTATGGTGGCATGTCTGTATGTTGTGCTGGCGTGGCCACTCTTTTTCCTCTTCGTGAACTTCCTCCACCCTTCGGAAAAGCAGACACTACTGTTGAGGGAATTACATCTGGAGCGCCCTTAAAAGGTTTTAAACGACTTACATGCACAACAGTAGTTCTGGTGGGCAGTTGCAATTTAACGTTGACTGGTGACGTGATCTCAATAATTTGATAAGGACCTCTGTAGTTTGTTACAAATTTCTTTGTTTTTCCTTTCGCAACGTATGGAGCTGAAAGCATAACCCACTGACCGATTTTGTAATTTGGATATTTAGCTTGGGCATTACCTAATCTTTCCTGTCGTTCCAAAGCCTTTGTATTAGATTTTTGAACCTTTTTCCATACATCTTTCATCATTCGACTGAAATCTCTTACTGTTTCTCCGACTTTTCCGTTTTTCTGCCTGATTACATCAAAAGGGGACGGCATTTTTCTCCCATAAACCACTTCATAAGGTGACATGCCAGTTGCTTCATGCGTTTTGGCGTTGTATACCGACACGATTATTGGTAAATACGTATCCCAATTAGAATGTTGTTCGTTAATATAATAACTAAGCATCTTGCCAATTGTCCGATGAACTCTTTCTGTGCGTCCGTTGCACTGAGGGTGTAACGGAGTTGTGCGTAATTTGCGTATTTTTAGTAAGTGGCATAGCTGTTTCATTAGTTCAGACATAAAATTAGATCCCTGATCTGTGATAATAGCTTCAGGTACGCCAAATTTAAGTATCCAGTTGTTAACTAAAGCTTGGGCAACTGTATTTGCTTGCTGATCTGGGAGACTCACCATAGCTAGATAGCGTGAAAAGTGATCTATAATTGTAAGAACATACTTATTACCAGCAGGTGTTTTATGAAATGGCCCGTAGAGATCTACTCCGCAGATTTGAAATGGACATGAAGCCTCGGGGAGCCTCTGTAAGGGTATTTTTGAACGAGAAAGTTCAGCTCGTTGTGCGCACGCAATGCAATTGCGAACGTACTGCGCAACATCCTGCTTTCTGGTTTGCCACCAAAATCGCTCTGCTACACGTCTTTCGGTTGTCCGTTGTCCACCGTGTCCTGCAAGGATATGATCGTGGGCCTCTGCCATTATTTCTTGTCTAAGGTGTTGGGGAACAACAATTCGCGGTCCAAGTTTTGTTTTACGGCATAATACACCATCTTCAAAGCAAAATTGTTTTTGAGATGCGTATTTTTTGCATTCTGTATCCTCATTTTGTGCCTTTCTCCAGTCCTCAGTATCTCGGCCTGTTGCTTCCAAAAGTGCTATTTTCCGACTTAGACAATCTGCATTCGTGTGTTTTTTGCCTGGTTTATGGATAACTTCGAAATCCATTTCGGAAAGACATAGGGCCCAACGCGTGAGACGACTAGATGGATCCTTTAACCCAAGCAACCATTTTAAAGCTGCGTGGTCTGTAATGACCTTGAATTTCCTACCATACAAGTAGCATTTAAAGTATTTGATACCATAAATAACACTTAACAATTCTTTCTCTGTTGTGGAATAATTTCTTTCTGCTGTTGTTAGTTGTCTCGAAGCGTAGGCTATGGGGTGTTCCGCGCCATTAATATTCTGACTCAAAACAACTCCTACTGAATGACCACTTGCGTCACAGGATAAAATAAATTCTTTGTTATAATCTGGGTAGGCTAATACTGGACTGTGTGTTAACTTATCTTTAAGGGTTTGAAATGCTGATTCACAATCTTCAGACCAATGAAATTTTGCACCCTTTTTCAATAATTGGGTTAAGGGTCGGGCAATTTCAGCAAAATTTTGAACATATTTTCGGTAATACGATGCGAGACCAATGAAACTTTGTACTTCCTTAACGCGTTGTGGTGTTGGGAAGTCCTTAACTGCCGAAATTAATCGAGGATCTGTTCTAATTCCTTTTTCACTAATGACATGCCCTAGGTATGTAACCTCTGTCAATGCAAAACTACATTTTTCCATATTTAATGTTAATTTAGCTTTTCTAAGTCTCTGAAAAACATTACGCAGACGCACAGCATGTTCATTAATGTCTTTGGAGAATACAATAATATCGTCTAGATATACACAACATTGCTGAGTTTTTAGTCCTCGCAATACTCCATCGAGTAGTCTTTGAAAAGTTGCTGGTGCATTTTTCAAACCGAAAGGCATTCTTTTAAATTGCCAGTGGCCTCCAGGGGTAGAAAATGCTGTTTTATGCCTATCTTCAGGTGCAACTTCCAATTGATGATATCCGCTACGTAAATCGATTGTTGAAAAGTATTTACTGTTACCTAAACTGTCAATGATATCTGTAATGTTTGGAAGAGGATAAACATCTGAGATAGTTTGTTTGTTAAGGTGTCTGTAGTCACAACAAAATCTATATCGTTTCGTACCGTCGGGAGACTTCTTTGGAATAATTACAATATTTGAATTATAAGGCGAATCAGAATATTCTATGATTCCATCTTTTAGATGCTGTTCTAAAAATTCATCCAGTACTGGCTGTAAGTGATGCGCAACTCTATAAGGCTTTCTATAAACTGGGGGGCTATTTCCTGTTGGGATCCTATGCTGTGTGATATCTGTTGCTGGCAGTGGACCTTCTGCATTAAATAAATCTTGAAACTCAACTAAAACTGCTTCTATCGTGTCTCTATCCTTTCCTTGCAAATGCTCAATCTTCTGGCGTAATGCGGTTTTATAGGCGTCTGGTTTCTGACCATCATTAATATCTGACCAAATGAAATCTTCTTCTTCAAAAGTACTGACTGTAGCTACTAATATTCCCTTATGCAACTCTTTGTCCTCCACTCCAAAATTGTCAATATGTACCGGTACTTTTCTTTCTCCCTCAACGTCTTGAACCCGTACAACACTTCTACGTACAAAACAATGTGATACATCTAATTCCTCATTTTCCTCTAGTGGCTCTATTAGACATATTGTATCTGTAGGTACCTCGGGGTCAACGGTCATCCAGAGAAGTTTTCCTGAGCCAGATGGTATCTGATCCCGCGAATCAACCTTCAAGGACGTTGCACGCAGTGTAGTTGATTTCGCCTTCCGGTTAGGGAAATCTTGCGGCAGAGGGCCCTTTGCAGCGGTGTCACCTAGCTGAAATACTATTCCGCTAAGTTCTACAGTTTGCTGTCTGAGGTCAATTTTAGCGTGATGTTTATTCAGGAAATCCAACCCTAGGATCGCGTCGTACCCGTCAGTTATCTTTGTTACCACTTCTACATCTTCTTGAAATTGTACACCGTGAATATAGAAAATCAATGATGTACATCCTAATGACTTCACTGTACCTCCTCCTACTCCACTCAATCTATACCTTGGAGGGTCATATTTCTTTTCTCCAATGCATTCACTACTCACTACTGATACGTTTGCGCCTGTATCCACCAGTATCCTTGCCTCTTTATCCCGTATGGTAGCAGATAACCAGCATTCCGCCTTCACATTCGCCTTAATGGCATGAAATTTTATTGGGAACGCCTGGCGGCGGTTCCGACATTCCCGTTTGAGTTTAACTGATTTCTATTTCCCAAAACTTTCTTAGACCTGCATTCCTTGAATGTGTGACCTATTCTTTGACAATTAGTGCATTGAGGTTGTCTGCAGTTTTTTGCTATATGGCCTTGTCGATCGCACCTAAAACATTGTACTCCTGCTGAAAATACATTTCGCTTCTCCTTGTATCTGGTGGCAATGTCAATTTCTTCAAAAGCTGTCGCCACAGATACAGCTTCTGCTAAATTCTTAGGAAACTCTGCCCTGACACGACGGGACGTTTCAGGAGGTAACCCACGTAAAAATGTATCTAGAGCTCTATCTTCTGCTTCTTGTAAAATAACTTTATTTGCTTCATCACTAGTTGTCAATTGATAGGTGTTAATATTAACTTTTCTAATCCTATCTACAAAGCTTTCTAATGACTCGTTTTGCCTCTGAGTGATAGTGTTTAACTGTTCCCTATAAAATCTACAGCTGTTCTGTTTTTGAAAACGTTTAAGCAATCCTTTCTTCAATTCATCAAATGTTGGAGCATTCCGTAATTCTTCATGGTATAATACGTGTGCTTTAGCCTCTCCTAGCAATCTTAACTTTGTCATTTGTAAGAGCTGTTCATCTGACCACGATCCTAACTTTGCAGCTGCTACTAAATCATCAAAAAAGGCTGTTATGTCTTCGCCAGGTTTACCTGAAAAAGGAGTTACCAAGGCCGCTGCTGAGGAATCTAGGGTAGGAGGGACTGAACTGGTTTGCCTAACCTCACACAACTGTTTAAATAATGCATTATTATCATTTTTAAGCTGTGCTATTTGATTAACTAAGCTCTGAATAGCTTCCTCAGTAGAAACCGCTTGTGGTGCTGACTCTGACTTTGTACGATTTCGTGTCATCATTTTACAAACTGTTAGTTACACAATCTTACCACACTGAATGAAAAAGAAGTTTAAATATTTTCGACAAACTCTTAAAATTATGAGAGAGAATACACTGCTAAATAAAGAAAATATTACGACTGCTATGCAAACCTCTATCCTTTCACACATTAAACAATACTAACTGTGGACCGTTAGTGACTGTCATTCACACCTCATATTGAGCCAAGGGGTTTTCTCTGACACCAAATGTAACAGCTACTACGGCTTCTGACATCAAATGTAACAGTTGTGGTTACTAAATGTGACACTTCTGTCACTCAATGTAACTGGGTTTTCTCTTTTGATGCTGTCAATTGTCAGGACGAGCATTCTCAAGCATTCTGTCAGGGTGAAAATATTAAATAAATAAACTTTTCTCTCTTACAAAATGTGGGCAGGGTGGGTTCTTCCTTGGCTCGGGTATGAGGTCGAATGAAACATCATTTTATACATAAGATAACTTTTATTGAAAGTTTCGTACAACTGTTATCTTACTGGACGTTCTGGTTCGGAGAGCGGCAGCCGTGTCGTTTGCGTAGCCTTCTGCTGCGGCAGCGGCGGCGGCGGCGGCGGCGGCGGCGTCTGATTACGCGTAGCGGTGTGTATCTCGTGTCGCCGTCTCGCCCAGCTGACCGGAGACGCGCAGCGCGAGGTGGCCTGTTTAATTATTGCGAGCGGCGTCGTGCATCGGATGGTGATACCTTGAATGTGGCGTCCCAGTGTTTCTCTTCTCTAAGCGGCCGCGTGTGTTGTGCGTCGTCCAGCAGAGCGGCGCGGCGGGGGAAGGCCAGTGTCCCGGACTCGAACCACGGACTCCCGCTTGCCAGTCTTCGGCTGTCAGGTCTTTATCCCAGCTCACAGGTGACTGCTGAAGTGAGGCCGTCTCCTTCCCGTCCTCACGAGTCACCCGGGTATGTAAAATCAGACTTCAAAATACCTTTTAACTTCTTCTTCTGGTACTGAGGCTGCTGCTTGCTATTCTATTACAGCGGCGGACTCGGTGCGTCTGTGCATGATGTAGTCTCTTCTTGCGTGACGATCTTTAGCACCGAAACTAACTTAAAACAACTGCTACGCTTCTTCTTCGTCTTCTTCGTCGCTCGTCTCCGTCTTCGTCTCCGTCTTCGCCTTCGTCTTCCTCTCGTCTTCATCTACATCTGTCGGGCCCACTGCGTCTCGCGTATTTATTCACTTCAGTTTACTGGAGGTGAACGACTTCACGGCCATTGCCTCTTCTGTCACGTTGAAAAGATTCTCGAAGATTCTTCTTAACGTCGGTCATTGGCTCTTGGAATGTAGGCGAGGGCCTTTGCTCACATACGACAACTGAGAAACACGTGAGCCGGTCATTGCCTCTTCTGTCACGTTGAAAAGCTTCTCGAAGAATCTTCTTAACGTCGGCCATTGGCTCTTGGGATGTAGGTGAGGGCCTTTTGCTCACATGCGACCACTGAGAAACACGTGAGCCGGTCGGGCGATGCCCTGACGGCTGAATCGACAGCGCCCGCTTATGTGGAACTTGCTGACTTCACGGTCATTGTCTCTGCTGTTCGGCCCGCTGTGAGCCAGTATGTAACTCTCCAAACTAAACCAAGTTTTCCATTTATATTCTAATTTCTAGTTCACTTTGATTTCACTAATTTATTTACTTAAGTACCACTCAACAGGGCAAACTCAACCTCGAACGACTTAACGTAATACGTTATGATCGCGACACTGACTTGAGAGACGATTTGTTGCAGGAAAATATTGAGACAGACTTGAATGACGTATGGGAAGACGAAGTACAAGCAATGACTAAAATTTACCTAGCCAATACACCAATAGATGCTATTATTGATACTGGTGCAAACGTAAATGCTCTATCACTATGTATGTTTAAGAAAGTTTCTGCAGGGATGAAAATTTTAACGTTACCAGTACAAGGTTGTTCAGTAACAGGAGCGGTAGGATCTTTATCACAGCGAGTCAATTTGCAAGCTCAAGTACCGATAAGGATTAATTTTACTTCTTTCATGTGTGTATTTCTAGTAGTTAAGAATTTGTCAGTGTCATGCTTATTAGGAATGGAGTTCCTGAGGAAGAATAAGGCAGTGATTGATATAGAAAAGGGTATCTGTACAATCCGAGTAGGTGAACAGGAGGTAATGCTGCAATTGTTGCGCGGCAAGGTCAAAAGAGTCAACACTGAGCACAAAGTTAAGGTACGCAGACTGGTACAGCGAATGTTTTTGAACCAAGCACACATGACAAGACAGGGTAACAGTTGGACGGATTTTGATACTGATGACGGACTTCCGACTAGAGAGGAGATTTTGAATAAAGTAAGCGAATCAAGTGAACTTGATTACATACACAGGCAAGATTTACTGCACTTACTTATGAGGTATCTTCATTTCTTTTCTTCGAAACCTGGAGTAATACGTGACTACGAATATGACATAAAGGTCGCTCCCCATTCTACTTTTTGCAAGACAACGTACTCTGTCCCGTACGCAAGGCGCGAGGCTGTGAAAAATGAAATACGTAAAATGCTTAAGTGGGAGATCATTGAACCGTCAGACGCACCTTACAGTAGTCCCTTATTGCCAGTTTTGAAGCAGGATGGTAGTGTACGTATAGTTTTGGATGCAAGAAACATAAATAAAATAATTATTCCAGTAAGAAATCGACCTGAGGCTATGGATGAACAATTACAAAGGTTTCATGGAGTAAAATTCCTCACATCGGTAGACTTGAGATCGAGCTACTGGCAGGTCAAGATGACATCACAGTCTCGAAAATATACAGCGTTTATATTCGCAGGTAGATCATACCAATTCAAAGTAGTTCCATTTGGTTTGAATGTGAGTTCAGGCGTATTCATAGCTGCACTTGATCATGTATTAGGACCTGAACTGTTGGATCGAGTAACAGTGTATGTTGATGACTTACTGAATGCTACGAAATCTTGGGAAGAACATTTAGACATAATAAGCAAAGTTTTCCAGAGGTTTTTTGACTATGGAGTCACAGCTAATCTACATAAGTCTAAATTTGGTAAAAGCGAGATTAAATTTTTAGGACATCTTGTATCATCACAGGGAATTACCCCAGATCCAGACAAACTAGCAGCTATTAAAAACTTTCCTGTGCCCTCTTCTAAACCCAGTTGAAAGGCTTCCTCGGAATGACTTCCTTTTTCAGAAAGTTTATTTCGGACCAGTCGATGAACAGTCAAGCATTGCATGATCTTCTAAAGAAAAATACTCACTGGCATTGGACGCCAGAGTGTCAGGCAGATTTTGATCGCATTAAACAAGCACTTCTTAACAGCAATATTTTGTTCCATCCAGACATGGATAAAGAATTCTGTATTTCGTCAGATGCTTCATTTCAGGGGCTTGGTTCTTGTTTGTTTCAAATAGAAGTAATTGATGGAAAAGAAGAGATAAGAGTTATCAGCTTTGCAAGTAGGGTTCTCACAGAATGTGAGAGGTCATCCTCGGTGACAGAGTTGGAGGCTCTGGCCGTTGTATGGTCCTTTAAAAGGTTCAATTACTACATCCATGGTCGGAAAATTAAGGTATTTTCCGATCACCAAGCTCTTAGTTTCTTGCTCTCGTGTAAACTTCTTCATCCTCGTCTTACACGATGGAGTCTCTTCTTGCAAGAGTATGATTTCGAAATAGTATACATCAAGGGTAAAAACAACATTATCGCGGATGCTTTGTCACGCATGCCGCAAGGACTTCCCGAGTCCAGTGAACTTATCGAGCAGATGTCTAACTACCGAATTCTTCTAATGAAAGACCCACTACATAGAAAGTATTTCCTTCAGCTCTGCAAGCAGATGCGTATACTCCAAGAAACAGATCCCAAATGGCGTAAGGTCAAACAACTTCTTCTAACAAAACCCGATCACCACTTGTCCAAATTTTATAAACTACACAACGATGTTTTATTCCATCGAACTTCTCTCCTCTCTGGTAGATGGTGTGTGTGTATACCACACGCATACGTTGAACACCTTATCTGGTACACACATCTTTCCTGGGGTCATTATGGACCTGAAAAATGCAAACGAAAGATTTCTGCGTATTGCTATGTACCAAACTTGCACCATCGAATCCACAAGTTGTTAAGTACATGTCTTATCTGCCAGAAGGCAAAACCCTTCAACCATTCGAACCTAATTCCTCTGAATCCAATTATTACTGAGAGACCAAATCAAGTTCTGGCCCTTGATCTCGCCGGCCCCCTGCCGCAAGGGAGGGGAGGGGTGAAATACCTAGTCGCATTGTTGGATCTTTTCACAAAACATGTGAGACTTTATGCAGTGAAATTATCCAGTGCACTACCGATCATTCGTCGAATCGAACAAGACTATTTTCCTCGATTTGGCAAGCCGGAGGCCATTCTATCAGATAATGCATCGAATTTCACTGGCAGACAATGGCGCAATTTTCTTGCCAGACATGGCATAAAACAAATACTTATATCTCGTTTCAGACCGCAATCTAATCCCACCGAACGTATTTTCAAAGAGTTCAATAGATTCATTCGAACCTACATACCTAATCGACAAACCCGTTGGATTGACTTTGTATCTTCATTCGAGCAGATTGTCAACAATCTTCCACACTTCTCAACTGGATTTACACCTGCGGAATTAATGACGAGTCATCGGGAAAGAAATGAATGGTTAGATCCCATACCTAAAATTGTAGAACCAGAATTAGATTTAGATGCAAAACTTAGGCAAGCATTGGTATCCTTAGCTGTACAGGCGAATCTACGCTAGAAGTCTTACGACAAGAAGGTATCTAAGGCTCTTACATATGATATTAATGAAAAGGTGCTTTTACGGACACATTTTAAGCCATCGAAGTTGTTGAAAAGAAATCGGAAATGGATGCTATTGTACGACGGACCATTTGTAGTAATTAGAAAACCACATACAGGATGTTACCTAATAGCGGATCCAGCATCTGGCAGAATTAAAGGATTGTATCACCACCAGGATCTCAAGAAGTATAACGAGGCAAAGTAACAAGCAAAGGAACATTAGCCTAAGGTTTAACCTGTGAAACACTTCAGTATTCAAACACACCAATACGAGTACTCACACTTTGGCGAAAAACTATGGAGGTAATTGAAGATTTGATTTATTATGGCGTACGAAAAGGAAAGCACATTCCATTTGAGAGGACAGATTCTCAGTTAGTTTTAAGTTAGTCATAGGTGTAAGCAGTCCAAGTTGGCTGTTGGCATTGAGGAATGCCGTTATTGGTGAAAGGAGATACGGAAGGAAGTAGCAGATTGCCACCTTCCAACTCCAATGAATATATATGTATGTAAAATATTAGGTTACGCAATTTCTTTTTCAGCCCTCAAGATGGAATGTTAGTCTTTAAGTGTACAGAGTACAGCCTATTGCGTGTAAACTGTGCGTTATTGTAACACCGCCATGAACTATACCTTTTGTTAGCGCGATCTTTAGAATTAAACAGATTTGTGTAGCCAAGTGTTTGAACTGTCAAAAACAGTAAATAATAGAGAGAGAGAGAGAGTATCACGTAGTATTTGATAGTTTTCAGGAGATTCAATCTCAGATTAAAAGTATCATCTACGATCAGCAAGCCTCATAAAGATTTAATAGCTAAGCAACAAAGCATTTCCTTTATTCTGTTTTACAACAGCTGTTAGGTCATGTAGAGTGCCACTACATGGAAACATATACGTCGTACTGACAAGTCTGAAGTATTCCTGATGGTAAACGTTTCTTCTTTAAACATGTAAGATGCACTAAAGTAATTAGCTATTTCACAGCCAAGCCAGACAATCGCCCAGAAGGAAGCGTGAGAAACTAGAAAGCTGTCACCAGATATGACTCACATTATAATAATAAAACTAAGATCTGATATTAGATTAAAGAATAGCCACTTGAAGGCACACATGACGCATGTCATGCATCTAAGGTCACAAAAATATCCTAGTGTAGTTGTGCTAGAATTTGTATATGTACATAGTGTATTTATGTTCATATTTGATCCTCTCCTCTTCCACTTCCCCATCCTATCCCATTAAAAAAAAGTGAGGATTAGAATTTGACGGGCTCATCTGAGTGCTCTTTAGACGGTTGAAGTGGAAACGAAATTTGTGGGAGAGATCCGTTAGCGGAAGTTTTGTTCTAATCGCGTATCGCGAGTAGCAATGTTGAGAGATTATAATACATTCCGCGAGTAGTACTTGCAGCCAGTAACTTTATGAAGCATGAATCTTCCGGAGAGAAATGCATAAGTATGCTCGACCAGTAGAGACAGAATTTGTTCAATCTGTGCTCTACATAAACAGTGACACTAAATTTTGAAGAGAAACGAAATAACAAGCTGCTTAAAAGATTTGTTTTAAGAAAAATTTCACCTTTGTAAAAGGGAGAGAGAATAACCGAAATAATCGTGCCTTGATGCACAAGTAGTGGTATTCAATACGCTAATCCGGCGTGGCGTGACTGAAAAGGTTAACAGAATTTTGTGACTGTAAGCAAACTTAAGAAATGTATGTATGTATGTATGTATGTAATTTATGGACATTGTTTAATCTTGTAATGTATTTACCTGTGAGTAACTTGAACTGTGAACTTTGAAATCGCAATGTGAGATGGGAGATGTGAATTTGCAGACACTCTAAGACGTTCTGAACAAAATGCGAGTGGTAAAGTGTACAAAATACGTGTGCAGTGACATGTGTACACGCAAGTGCAGGTAGTGACAGCGATCACAGCAAAGCATTTTGCAAACTATATGTAACACGTTGGCTTCACTTACCTGTGTGTAAGCAGCATGGCAGGTCGCAGGGACTGTCGTGTGAAATCCTCGAAACAGACGGTGGTATTTTCTACCCAAGTTTTCGATACGCCGATCGACGATGGAGAAAGGACACTAGACGTGTGTTTTCCGCGTGTTCTCATTTTAGCAGAGCGCGAGTGACACACGTTAAACTTCATACGAGCATACACGAGCGCGTGTTGCACTGGACTAGTAACTGGCAACAGCGCGGAGCTGCTTGCAGTTGGACTCAACAATTAACATTTGAAACACAACCGACGCGCGCGCTGTGGAGGCGTGTCATTGACCTTAGAATGTTTTCCGTCTCACAACTACGCAAGAGACATTGCTAAAGCTATCACAGTGAAACTTAATTATGAACTTTATTTACTCTGTAAAAAGAGAAGTCTTAGCTTCAAATTAATTTCCATTTAATCAGTCACGTCGGATATTTTGCGATAGATAGTTAAATAAAGACAAGGCATTACTGAGCACTGAAACGTTAACTGGAAGGGGAGGTTATCAATCCTGTCCAGAATCCTATAAAACTTTTACCTGAAAGTCTAGATTATAGCACGAATCTAACACAGGTTTCTTTCTGTTTATTTGCATGTAAACGACCTGACGCTTGATGCGAGACACTAGAGAGGCAATATGAGCGAACACAAAGAAAGACGCTACCCAGGGTCGTGACCTCTCGGACGACGCCGCTCACCGAACGAGAATAGACGTTCCAGACTCCGGTTAAGTGAGCGCGTGACAAATAAAAGTGTACAGTGCAGTGTCAAGTGCAACGTCCTGATTAACAACGACATTCTAAAAGAATCTAATGAAACGGATAAAAAACATTACGAGACCAAACAGGTCACAGACAATTTTAGAGGACTGTTTAAGTAATTATTTCAATGTATCTGTGTATGTTTGTCTACTGACATGTTTTGTTTTCTATATAGAGTATTATTCATTTAATCTTTGTGTGTGTTAGACTTAAGATTGTTTTTTGTCATATTTTGTTTCACAGTAACAGCAATTAAGATAACAGTGCAAGGACACCTTACAATGAACTGAGAGAAGTGCCAAAGTGCACGAAAGACACTGAAAGACTATTTGTTTTCATAACTGTACTGGAAGCATAAAATAACTAGATGACAAACTCATTCCAATTTTATGTTAGAACGAAAGTAAACAGATGATAAAACACAGTAATGTCTTGAAACTACATATGAGTCCTGATGATCCTTCCGGAATCATCATGCCTCACATGGGAGGCATTGTGACATTACAGCCTTTATCACTGCGATTTTTAACATGTAAAAGTTTTTTTTTGTATTCGCGTCAGTATGTGCGAACTTTTAACATATACCAATGAATGTTGTAACCAGATATCTTTGCCGCGCTCCTGAAAAGCGCAGAATATCACGATAGCTATAAACTGTTATACGCTGCTATCGATCAGTAAAAAAAAAAAAAACGATGCACTTATGTTTAAAAAATAACAATTGCCAATTTTTACTTCTGCAGGGAGCCGCGCCGCCCTCTAGTTGTTCTTCTGTGAATGTGTTGCGAGTCGGACGCAAAAGTATTGTGCTCCTTACTGATATAATCATTTTATTGTAACTTTAAGAGTTTAAGTGATTAAAAATATATGTAGCCACAAACAAGCGAGAATGTGTATCATGAAAATTCGCTCCACCGCCACAATGGGTGGCCATGTTAATGTAAGTTTCCGTTTCATAATATAATACTTGAAGCCTTGAAGTTTATTTAATTTCAAAGAAAATCTCTCAACCTTATTTTCATTAATTATACTTGTGATAATCTTTTCTGTTTAAAAGATTTATGCAGCTTATGATCCAGCGTGTGTTCTGTCGGAACAGGAGGCTGTCGTGACGACATCGTTATAGTATTTATTCCAAGTTCTTTCAGTTCCGTTTATATGTTCGTACAAATCCAATTAGTTGGTCCCTTAGGTTTCTTTCATGTAACTTCTGTCTGTTTTCTCCGCGCGATCTTCCTCCGGAAAAAAAAAAATTCTGTTCATTTTTTAGTAATTTTTCGATATCGCGAATAAGAAAAGACAGCCGCCTCCTGCTCCGAACGCAACACCACGACTTTTCTAACGTCAGAGAGTACAGCACGAATTTTCCGCTAAAAGGTAATAGGATTTCTTAAAGCTGGATCAATTGCACATGTTGCTGCTGTGCTCCGACAAATCTGGTGTGATTAATAGTAATTTATTCTGTCACGACAAAAAGAACCAATTTTATTTTTACCAAAGCAACAAAGCTTTCAATTAAATAATTAAAAAAAAAATCATACCAGATTGTGTATGAGAAATCGGGTGGAAGCTTTCCTCATGTCAGCACGTTGTAGGTGTCGCCACCGGCGCCAACCTTGTATGAATGCCCTGAAGAGCTAATCATTTGCTTATCACACCATCTTCTTTCTGTCGGTTAAATTTCGCGTCTGTAGCACGTCATCTTTGTGGTGAAACAATTTTAAAGGCCAGTATTGTATTAATTATTTGGTGCATACATTTTAACGTTACTTACTGAATTAGAGATACAGCATTTCAATATTTATAGTGATAAGGTATGACAAAATAATTCATTATAGTCGGGCTCGGCAGCACATAAATAAGAATTATCAGAGTATTTAATTCAAATAGTACTGCTGTTCTTGCTGCTATGTTTTCATATGTTTTAAAATAACACGTTCACACCACCACAACAACTTTAAACACAACAAAATAACATTACACTCAAAAATCGGGGTAGTCTTTTCGTTGCCATTTTTTCGAATGATTTTGGAAATTCTGATGAAATGTTATCTATCCCTTCTACTTTATTTAATCTTAATTCTTCCAAAGCTCTTTTCATTTCTGATTCTAATACCGGGTGCCTTATCTCTCCTATATCGAATGCTTTTTCTTCTCGTATCACATCATCAGACAAGTCTCCCCGCCTCATACAGGCCTTCAATGTACTCTTTCCACGTGTCTGCTCTATCTTCTGCATTTAACAGTGGGATTTCGATTGGATTCTTACTGTTATCGACTTTGCTTTTAATTTCACGGAAAGTTATCTTAACTTTTCTGCATACTGAGTCAGTCCTTCCAACAATCGTTTCTTTTTCGATGTCTTCACATTTTTCACGCAGACTATTTCCCTGCATTTTCCTATTTGTTCCATTCTTATGCGACTTGTATTTCTGTATCCCTAAATTTCTCTTAACGTTTCTGTACATACGTCTTTCATCGGTCAATTGAAGTATTTCTTCTGTTACCCATGGTTTCTTCACAGTTACCTTCTTTGTATCTAAGTTTTTCTTTCCAGTTTCTGTGACGGCTCTTTTAGGGATGTCCATTCCACTTCAATTGAATGCCTACTTATCTATTCCTTATCGTAGTATCTATAGACCCAGAACTTCAAGCCTACCACTTCCCTATCCCACTTTGCGCTTAAACTTCAGCCTACTCTTCATTCCTAACAAATCCAATTCCCGTCTATGAAAAAACTTCAGACGTTTGACTATTTTATAGATGAGTTAATGTACTAAATAATTGACATGAGACATGTGAAACCTGTATGACCGAGTATGCAAAACCCTACTTATCTTAATGTTATTTGCTTCTGTTTATTCACTCCTAGACCAATGAAAAAGTTTAGAAAATGTCTGAAATAATATTTATAAGTTCTTGGACGTCGTTAAGTGCTCCGTTTTAAGAAAGCCTAGGTTTCACGCACCTCTATGTTTATGACGCAATCTATCCTGAAATTTGTGTTAAAAAATGATACAGTTCTTCAGGTACATTGACATCCATATGTCAATACTGTTGGCCAAATCTTTCGCGAATAGTGTTAGTTGTGAACAAGTAATAAACCAAGAAAAAATACTCCTAAAAGGCGAATAAGGTCCTGTTTATAAAAGATAGACTGAAAATTGGAGTACCAGCTTCCTCATTCTACCTTTCTCAGAACTTTTAAAGATTTTACAGAAAATTTTCGCATGTGGACATATTCGCACTTTTCTTCACGTGGAACTAACATCGAACTCCGACAATCTCCCCTAACTGTAAGTGGCTCACGCCCATTAATTCGTCCGTATAAGTTGCTCATACCCATCGACTTCCACTTACCATTCTGCCAAGTCACCAACTTCTGCATTCTCCTCCTCTTTATTCCTCTCCCACTGGCACTGTCTCCTTCGCCCTTTTCTTAGCAGTCTTCTGTCACTGCCAACTCTCTCTTACACTGCCATTGTCTCATTTGATCTTTGTATACCGCTAACACTGTGTATTATCGCACACTATTTATTACTTTCCCGTATCTTTTCCACTGACACTGTCTCCTATCTCAGCATAATAATCGCTAATATATTTGCACGCCAAAATTTTTGTCAACATTTTTAAAGATACTGAGGAAGATAAACTGTGGCGGCTGGTGCTCTACTTTCCAGTCAGAGTTTTTATAACCAGGAGAATATTCGCCTTTTTCTTCCTTTGCTGCGATAGGAGCATTTTTCCGCTGGTTCCCTTCTTTTCCCTGCTGCCGCAGGGCATGTCACTCATGTGAAAAGAACTTTATGAGTCAGTAAAACCTTTATAGTTTGCTTTCGTGAATTTTACATAAAACAAAACTAATTTTACATCTGAGAGTGGATTTTACGTCTTCCGATGATAACAGAGAGACTCTACAGCATATTCCTCTGTGCTAGTCACTTTATAAACTACATTTACACCTGGCACTGGGTTTTAGATGCATGTTATAGTGTGCAAGTAGGGTAGCTTTGAAGTTTTGTATCTCGGAAGCGAATAGGGATATCAAGAGAATTTTCAAGGTTGATCGAGATCGAAATCTTAGGAATATATTGTGCAAGTTACAGCTATTTTCTGTGCATAGTCATGGAATCTGCGGCTTGCTTTCGGTACTCAAAAATCTTGTGTTTTGGGCGTTTTCCGATAATGGATAAAGATACGGCATGAAGAGCGAAAATTTAGCAGCGATAACTTGTTTTCCTTTCGTTATTTGTGTCAGTGTGAAAAAGATTCGAATTGATTTGAAATTACGGATAAAGTTTCTTGAAAGTCGCTAACTCCTCTCACTATCAGATAGCGAATGAATATAGCGTGCGTGGTTTGCGTGTCGTGCGTTGCACTACCTGTAGACATAATCTATAGTTTCGAACTTTAATATTTGTCTTATAGTGTTAAATCTTATTCCTCTTAAAGAGTACATTAAGACGGTATTTGAAATTTATGTATTTGGCCAATAACTACGTGAAATACTGAAAACCACATTTTTTGCCCCTAGTAGGTTCTAGATAGGCGAATTGCAAGTGGGACTGCTGACCATTATAGGTGTTTAGTAATGTAGATCTGTCATGGTTATCGTAAATGTGGTTTCAAATCACTAGAAAGACATAAGAATAACCGGGCATTACCTTTGATTGGTTTTCTGCTGATAGATCGCTCGCAAGTGGTCAATGGAATGTGTCAAAGAAAAGAGATGAAAAACGCTGAAATACTAAATAAATTCATCATATTTTTGCAGCGCCTAGAAGATTAACACAATTTTATTTTCATAGTATATTGCTCCACATTTGTAGTCACCAAAATCGAAGCCAAGAAAAGGAAAACAACAACCGACGTAAGACCAGGACAAGGATCAGGATTAATTTAAGGGAAACGCTTGGAAGTATGGCCCAACTAGATTCATCTTTTATCACTCCCAAAGAAATATTTTTGTTTAGTAACAATTATATGATAAGCCAACTGGCAGTTAGTGAGATTGTTCCACAAAATTTCGGGCAAACTGCCGGATGTTTGCAACTTCCTGCCGCAATATTTCGGCGCAGAGTCTTCTGGCCATCTTCAGGTGATACTGGCGAAAACTCTCTGAGCTCTGGTATTTAAGGCCCCTTCGGCACATGCGCGGTGGATTCACTTGGCGTTGTCCGCGCCCTCCGTAGTGAAAATTCGCCGCATCAATATCAATTCGATTGTCTTCCTGTGGTTCCATCACAGACCTACTTGGGCTACGGAGGACGCCAAGTTTTTCGACGACTGGATTCCATGCCGAATTCAATTGGTAACCGCCATCACGATTTATAAGAGACTCGTTGTCAGACAGCTGTATTCCCGCGGATTCATTAATAATAGAACTCCAAAATTTAGAAGTATGGGCCACAATTTTGTCTCATTCTAATTCATGGCATGACCAGTGGAAATACGGTGTTCGGCGATGGCAGAAAGGAGGCGAGTTTGCCGCTGCTGTTCTACAATTAAGAAACTAAAACCAAATATTTCAGTTGCACCTAGGCTATATGGATTGCCGAAGGTCCACAAGGATAACGTGTCATTACGTCCAGTTGTGAGTAGTATTGGAACTCCGGGCGGGAAGGAGCGCCGGTCCCCGGCACGAAACCGCCCGGCGGATTTGTGTCGAGGTCCGGTGAGCCGAGCAGTCTGTGGATGGTTTTTAGGCGGTTTTCCATCTGCCTTGGCGAATGCGGGCTGGTTCTCCTTTTTCCATCTCAGCTACGCTATGTCGGCGATTGCTGCGCAAACAAGTTCTCCACGTACACCATTACCACCATTACTCCATAGTAGTTACACTCGTCTGGTGTGAGACGTTACCTGGGGGGACCACCGGGGGCCGAACCGCACAATAACCCTGGGTTCGGTGTGGGGCGGCAGAGGGGTGAAGTGGACTGCCGTAGTCGACGTGGGGTTGTAGACCACTGCGGCTGCGGCGGGGACGGAGCCTCTCCGTCGTTTCAAGGTCCCCAGTTAACATAACATAACATAACATAACATAACATAATATTGGAGCAGCCACTTACGACTTAGCAAAGTATTTGGCATCTTTGCTCAGACCAGTGGTAGGAAAGTGTCCACATCACATAAAGAATTTATCAGCAGACTTAAGTTATTCCAGCAGCAAATTTATGACTTGTTGGTCAGTTTTGACGAAGTTTTACTTTTTACAAATGTACCTCTTGTGGACTTCCTACATATCACTGACAGAAGATTTGGAGCTGACATTACAGCACTGTGCAAAAACAGACATAATGTCTTGTGGGATATCAGCAATCACTGATTTTATAATGTTACTTAAAATCCGTCCTGATTGCAAAAAATTTTTTATTATTCATATGACCGGTTTCGGTTCATTCAGAACCATCTTCAGATCTAACGTAGCATGTGAAAGTTGCTGGATTTGGACGGGTTACTCTTGTAACTGAAACATCAGATCTGAAGATGGTTCTGAATGAACCGAAACCGGTCATATGAATAATAAAAATTTTTTTGCAATCAGGACGGATTTTAAGTAACATTATTACAGCACTGTTTGAGCACACCCTCTCCTATACATATTTTTTATTTAACAACGAGTTTTATGAGATACCAGACGCTGTCGCCATGGGGAGTCCTTTATCCCCCTGATGGCCAATCTTTTAATGGAAGATTTTGAGGAGCGAGCATTCGCCTCAGCCACTTCTAATCCAACAGTACTTTGGCGATATGTTGGTGATACTTTTATAGAATTGGAAGGAAAATCAGCATTGGCCGTGTTGTGTTGTTATAGCTTGATACCAGTGCCTACCAATTTTAATTCTATATTACAGCACTGAGGATGGTCACTAAGTGACCGAAAATCGATTCTGCCGACAATAAAACAACAAAATACGGCCAGTGCTGATTTTCCTTCCAATTCCATCCACTATTTGGGCGTGGTGCACACAACACGGCATGGAGGCGCCAACCGATACTTTTATAGTTTGGCCTCATGGTTTAGACCGTCTGCGAGAGTTTGTACAACATCTGAACTCCATACACAAAAATATAAAATTCACTATGGAATTAGAGAAGGAGGGTTAACTGCCGTTTTTAGATGTATTGGTATGACGTAAGAGCGATGGCATACTTGGTCATTCTGTATATAGAAAGCCCACTCACACAGACCTTTACCTGCAAGCCGCTAGTTGACACCATCCGGCGCAAACGATGGGTGTTTTGAAGACATTGATTCACCGAGCCCCCGTTATCTCTGACACCGATACTTTGCAAACGGGACTGGAGCACCTGCAGACTGTATTTCTGAAGAACGGGTACCGGTACTCGTTCCAGCTCTTTGAGAGAGTGCTGCAGACCTGTAAACGACGGTACAAAGAAGAGGAAGAGGCCATTAAAACGAGTGCCTATTTACCATATATTGGTAATATCTCAGCGCGAATTGGCAGAATACTAAGAAAATGTAAAGTAAAAGCAACCTTTCGCCCTTCTGCAAAAATTTCGTCGCTGTTGGGATCTGCCAAATACGACCTATAGCCGTGTGAATGCGGCAAATCGTATATAGGGCAAACGACGCATACTGTGCAGGATCGGATTGTAGAACATCAGCCGCATACTCGCCTCCTTCAGCCTTGTAAGTCTACCATCGCCGAACACTGTATTTCCCCTGGTCATGCCATGAATTAGAATGAGAAAAAAATTGTGGCCCATACGTCTAACTTTTGGAGTTCTATTAGTAATGAATCAGTGGAAGTACGGCTGTCTGACAATGAATCTCTTATTAATCGTGACGGCGGTTGCCAATTGAATTCGGCATGGAATCCAATCGTCGAAAAACTTCGCGTCTTCCGTAGCCTACGTAGGTCTATGATGGAACCGCAGGAAGACAATCGAATTGATATCGATGCGGCGAATTTTCACCACCGAGGGCGCGCGCAAAGCCAAGTGAATCCACCACGCATGTGCCGGAGGGGCTTTAAATACTAGAGCTCAGGTAGTTTCCGCCAGTATCACCTGAAGATGGCCAGAAGACTCTGCGCCGAGATATTGCGGCAGGAAGTTGCAAACATCCGGCAGTTTGAAATTTTATGGAACAATACGTAAGCTGGTAAAGTTTTAAATCTGTTACCGAGATACTTGCCATATACATATAAATAGCTAAAATCGCAATATGTAAGGACTTTTGCATTACACATAAAATTACAACATGTCAACTATGCATACAATGGTGACCCGATTGCAAACAGTTAATTCATTAAATGAACCTGCAGCGGCCCTCTATTGGGCTACTTCCAACAGGTCTTGAACATAATTTCAACAAACGTTAAATAAAAGACATTGAAATGCATAGATCTCCACATCCTACAAGCTGCTTTATATAATACCTCCCTTAATATAATCCCACTCAGAATTTTTCGTCAGAAACATTATTCAAAAATCCTTTCTAAATACAGCAGCCACCACTGCACTCCAGACACTGTCCAACCTTTTCAAACCAAGTACATTGCCAGACTGTATAACACACGCTAACTGCTACTCTGGAAAAGTGTAGCTAACCTCTCTGACCAAGATCCGTGGTTTCAGCAAATGACTTACAAAGAACACTATGGAGGTTGAGTACATTTATCAAATTCACAATTTGATTGACATTCATGGCCATTAGTACGTGAAAATTGTCATGGCAAATAAAATAATGCCTTTTTACCAGTCCAATGACATCCCCGCGGCGTCACAATATGAAAAGAATGTCAAAGTACTGAAATTGAGGCTGGAACTGGAGATCTGCAGAAACGCATGTGACCCACCAAAACATAGGCCTCGTGCGATGACGCGAAAGCCGCCGAAGCGGAAGGAAAACGTTTTCCCGCACCTTATCAGCTGAACAGCAGTGCGCCAACCGCTGCCGATACAAAGCTGCCAACATATACCGAAGAACAAACAGCAATCAAGATTGATAGAAATTAACATACACTGCAAAACTTCATCGGCCAATTAAAGATTATTTTCAAGAAACCCAAATTATTAAAACTTAAATATAGGAGCGCTCTGCTCATAAATATTGCAAATTAGCATTTTTGGCAATAATAAGAAACAATGTCCAAAGTCACTTACAAAAAATTATACATAATAATTCAAGCAAGGTTAAATCAAGGTATACCTCTACTGGGGCCTCTTAGTGACTAATAGGTGCTACTTCGGATATGCACGAGATGGCAGATTGCCATTTAAAATGTTCACCTTTAACCGGGAGGGCTCCTCAACATGGTGTAATAGTGTGCAAATACAAACACGCCCACACATATGGCCCACACACGTGTACCTTTAAACAATAATTATTCAGTGTTGTTTGTGCTGATACAATAGTAGGAAGCACGAAAAAATCCTCCAAAAGAAGCAATCACAAAAGCATGGTACAAATATGTGGTTACGAACACCTGGGATCGGTGATAATGCGTACAAAATGTCAGTGAAGAGGTACAACGTGATACTGATGTAGTACACACACTGAAATGCAAGTAACAGTATATACATGGAAACAAGTGTACATAACTTCCAGTAATAAGTCACTTTACACGTTTATGATGATATAAAAGGCATGGCATCACAAGATGCTTCTGTGTTAACTCAGGAGCAAGTTCAGTCAAACATAGTGGCATAAATACGTACACAGTCCACAAAGCGTTACAAAGTCCTTACAGTTAGCTGTACAGTTGTTTAAAAGGAGCCTGTAAATAAGAATACCTGTCAATTCAAGTGTAGTAAGAAAGATACACATATTTTATGCAACATTGTGCCAAACAAAATAAAAATAAGTGAATACTCTGTCGATTCACATAAAGATACACATTTACAGTACTGTAAAAAATGCTTTGAATTAGCTCTTGAACATTATTGAGGAAACCTATGACGACAACGTCATGCAATGATAGAAAAATAACCCAGCAAAATGTCACACGCATCACTGCTTTTTGCACACACACTTACCACACTTGCACCAGCGCAGAAGCATGGCGCATTCCTGCGGCAGAGTCAGAGAGCACAGTACTTTTACCTCAGTTTCTCCACTGTCAACCCACAGGACTCCAAATAAGTATGTTGTCTAGGAAGACTCGTGGAGGATGAAGCGTCTTGTCATAATCTCCACTGACAACCGAAAACCTGAAGGGATTATCCAGAAATAATGCCTTGTTAACTTTCAACATTGCAGCGCCTTAGCAATCGTGAATAATTTAATGATTATAAAGAATCCACCTCGATTGGAAATAGAAAAGCGGATGTTGACCTAGGGTTCGGTGCGGATAACCATGCCTTCTTCGGAACACACTAAAACTACAAACTGCCTAAAGAGGCATGGTCCAACATTAATACAGATTAATTAATGTTGGACCATGCCTCTTTAGGCAGTTTGTAGTTTCAGTGTGTTCCGAAGATTAATACAGATTAATTAATGTTGGACCATGCCTCTTTAGTCATTTTGTAGTTTTAGTGTGTTCCGAAGAAGGCGTGGTTATCTGCGCCGAAACCTAGGTCAACATCCAGTTTCTATTTGCAATCGAGGTGGTTTCTTTATAATCATTATCCACTGACAACCCAGAATTTGATTGATTGAGGGGGTTTATAGGACCAAACGGCTAGGTCATAAGTCCTGAGATTCCGAAATTAGTCACAGAAGAAAGAGGGTTCGCTAAAAGTGGACGGATCCAGTCAGGGGAGTCAAACTATAAAGTAATGAATTTAAAACACAGTATAAGGCCTAAAAGGTGAGAAAGTCTAAAAACTGGAATAAAGGGGTGGTCTCTCCATGGGGGAGTGGTCATGGGGTCCCAACCGCAAACACCCTGCCCCTGCTCCAAGAGTAAATCAAAACCTTATACCTGGAAACAAAAGCCACTTTCATGGAGGAAGCTCAACCACCTGTGAATCGTCCGTTAATATTAAATTTTAGGCACCGGGAAGACTGTACTTAGTATGAAGGGCCAAAAGAAGGGGACATTCCACCAATATGTGGATACCTTCAGTCTGGCTCCACAACCACATTGTGGAGGTGCTTCGTGACGTAGGAGGAGAGAACAAGTCCAATGCACAGACGGCATAAAACGGTGGACTCCTTCCGAGAGGAGTGGCAGGAAGAGCAACAAACTGCAGTAGACTCCGTGATTATGTAGAGTTTATTACTACGAGCAATCCGCCCCGATAGCTGAGTGGTCAGCGTGATGGATTGCCGTCCTATGGGCCCGGGTTCGATTCCCAGCTGGGTCGGGGATTTTCTCCGTCCAGGGACTGGGTGTCGTGCTGCCTTCATTATCATTTCTTCCCCATCCGGCGCGCAGGTCGCCCAGTGTGGCGTCGAATGTAATAAAACCTGCGCCAAGGCGGCCGGACCTGCCTCACAAGAGGCCTCCCGGCCAATGACGCCAAACGCTCATTTCCATTCCTATGAGCAGCAGTGCACCAGATGTCATTCCATTTTTGGACAAAGAGAGATTTTACGTAGATTCGCATATCCGTAGCAGAAATCATGACAGAGAATGGGGGTAAGTATCTGCATCTATAGCCAAACGATCAGCCAGTTCATTCCCTGGGTTGCCCACATGACTTGGGACCCAGACAAAGATAACTGAGCAGACAGCATGGCCAAGGCCAGAGAGAAAATCATGGAT
This sequence comes from Schistocerca cancellata, assembly GCF_023864275.1. Taxonomy (NCBI): domain Eukaryota; kingdom Metazoa; phylum Arthropoda; class Insecta; order Orthoptera; family Acrididae; genus Schistocerca; species Schistocerca cancellata. The sequence goes on along the minus strand of NC_064626.1, from coordinate 630,648,297 downwards.
AGCAGAGACCAAAGGATGACGAGAGTAGCTCGTTGAGTGTGAACAAATTGAAACTCTGTGCAGGGAGACCTGAAAAACAAAATGTAGGGCTCTGTGACTGGCTAGAAACTCTGCTGTGAACACCCTACATGATCCCAGAAATAAATGGTGTTCTAAGTCAGTAGGAGAAGTGAAAGCGTATCCCTCATTATCGATTGTCTTAGAAGCATCAGTGCAGAAGAGGGTGGCACCCTGGAACTCTGCAAGGATGGCATGTACAAGACACTGGAAAACCATTGGGACTGCAGAAACCTTAGGACCCTAGATTATATCAGTCCTAATCCGTGGTCTAGGCACAAGCCAAGGGGAGAGAGGGTATGGGAGGAAAGACACAGGGTGAATTCCAGTGCATGGAGATAGAGATCCCATTAGAGGAAAGTGAGACATAACAACTGGCAATCCCACCAATGGGTGGGCGTCTGGAGGGAGACATCACTCGGCAAAGAGGATAGGGTGCATGGCATGGTCAGGGAATTGGCGAATAGCGATTGCGTAAGAAACCAAGAGTTGACCCCGTCGTATTTGTAAAGGGGAATCCCGGCTTCTTTGAGAAGACTCAATGGGGCTAGTGCAAAAGGTACAAATAGTAAGACGCACCCCACAATGGTGAACTGTGTCAAGCAGTTGCGAAGTGGAAGGAGCCTCTGAGCCATAAACCTGACTACCATGATTTAATCTAAACAGCACTAGAGTACACTAAAGATGGAGAAGAATGGCATGGTCTGCACCCCAAGATCTGTGGGCTAGGAGGTGGAGAGCATTAAGCTTCCGCATGCATGTGGTCTTTACGTGGCGAATATGGGGCAGCCAAGTTAGCTTTTTATAATAAAAAAAAAGGCTCAAGAAACGGGACTGTGCTACAACATCGAGGAGCTGGTCGGCTAAATAAATTTCGGGTTCGGGATGTACTGAGAGTCGACGACAAAAATGCGTAACTTGCGTTTTGCAGGGAGAAAACTGAAAACCATGGGAGGTGGCCCATACAGAGGCCCATCGGATGGCACCTTGAAGCCGGCACTGAGCATACGCTACCATGTGGGAGCAGCACCAGATGCAAAAATCGTACAACGCCGTGGTGACGAGAGGCCAACAGAGGTTACAAGTTCCAATAGAAACCGGAAGAGCCGGTGATATAAAAACCCATGGATATAAATCGAAAGGGGACCACAGAAGCCCCGGTCATGGAGGGTAAAATGTGATGTCGCCCAGCCATGTTGTATGCCTTATGTAGGTCAAAGAAGACCGTGACAAGGGGCCAGCAGTTAGTAAAATCCTGTGGGGTGGGTGTTTCCAGTCTGAGTAAATGGTAATTGGAGCTCGTCCTGCCCAGAAGCCATGGTGTTACAGGGACAAAAGGCCCTGGGATTCGGGTGCCCAACAGAATCTGAAGCTAATCATCCTCTTAAGCAGTTTACAAAGTACAATCGTCAGGGTAATTAGGCGGTAGCTGTCGAGATGGATTCTTCCCAGGCTATATGATCTCGCCATCCCAGAGTTTGAAGAGCTACAATCATTGTTGTAGAACTACGATAATGAGGAATATTTCGTTGGGCTATCTCTCAAAAGCTGTGATATCTTGTGATACTCAACAGTGTCACAGTAAATCCCATGAAACCATTCAGCATCCTCTGACCATTAAGTACTGTGTATGCATGTTAACTAAGATCATCTCCCCATGCATGACCAGAATACATGAAACAAATTTACAAAGTAATTAGATCACTAGTTATATCCACCTTAATATCATAATGAGTAGTCTTGAAAAATATAATTCCAAGTACACGTGTCTTATTCAAAAATCCTTATTTGATATACATTCAGTAGAAGTGATTATTTCATAACATGTAAGGCATGCCAGTAAATTTCTACTGGATGCTTAAATAAGTAAACAGTTAATCATCAAGCTGATATCAAATTTCAACCTTCAATACAATTCTCCATTTTCTTAAAGTAGTTCATATAAGTGAAAGGACTTGGATCCAGTTTCTTAGGTTACATATATTTATCTGTCTGGCCAGAATGCTAACTACCACACCTCATGCACAACAACATCAGGAATAAATATGGTGACAACCAACATGGCTAATTATTGTATACACACTCTTGGAATAGAAAACCTTATTACAGTACAATTAATGTCAGTCATGTGTCAGTCCACTTCTTAAATTTCTAGAGCAAAAATCTTAGGGGTAAAATCATTTTAGCATTTGTCAAACTCACTGGTATCATTATGACTACAACACTTGTCATTCCTGTTGATAAAAGAGTAACATGTTAATTGTGTCTTCATTGACAAGCTGTAATATCCTGAAAATTCAACAAGCGTACCTGTAAAGTTAATATTAAAAGACGTACAACACCATAACTGGGACAATCTTCCTTTACCTCTCGTTTGCTACCTGAAATAATCCATAAAAAATCCACATATATCATCACTACTGAAATAACATCTACTCCTCATTGGCTTCCTAAAATATTTATTCTCGAAAACGTCTCTCCACTTACATTTACATCATAACTCAATAGATATTTCTCCATTATTGCTCAGCCTAAGCACATTTTCACTACTAGAAAATATCAACACCTCATTCCATCAGACAAATATAACTACATCATTCTTTACACCTTGTCCAATTTGTCACAATATACATAGTCAACTGGAATTTGCAATTCATTTCTCTGTATTATCAGTAGTCAATACCTGATGATTGTTAGTCTTACAAAATTATTCTCAAATATATCAATGTGGTATCAGTATTGTTAATTTCTGGAACATTCACAAGTTATCAAAAGTCCAAAGCAAATTACATTTATTACCAGCCAGGAAAACATTTTATTTTAGTGGAAAATAATCCAGTCCTAAAATTTACTTCACTATATTTACACTGGGATAGTGTAAGAGTCATTTACATTTACTATCTAACTATAATAGCAGAAGAAGTCGAGTGCACCATGAATTAAAAGAAGGAATAGAAACACCCAGCTCGAGGAGCCATCGGTCGCTAGCCATTGTATCCATCAGAGAGATGAATCCTCTTCCTACATTGCTCACTGAATACCTTTATATTAGATATATGATGAAAACCTCGTGATTTAGGTGTCCTCAATGTTTCCACTACCACAGCTTTTGCGTGAACAACGCAACATATGCGAAATGGTCCATTGTATAGAAGAAAGAACTTATGATTGAATGATTTTCCCTTGTGAAGAAGATGGTGAGATTTCACCAAGACCTTCAGGGGTCTATTCAACAAATTGATATTTACGCGTCTTTGCAACGTTTTCCTGTTTCAGCAGCTCTCTTAATGTTAACTAAGGCTAAATCAGTCACTCCATGGTGTAGTCGCCGCTGTTTAGATAATGGTACAATTTGTCAGGTGGCTGCCTGTTCTTTAACACGAGAAGAGGGGGCCAAAAGGCACCACAATTAACTTAATACATTCTGAAACAAATGAGAGATCTATCCCAAGTGTCGTGTTAGCGGTGACAACACAATCTGCAGAGTTTCCCAAGTTCTTTCATTAGGCGTCCACAAGGGTTTGCAGCAGCAGGATACAATGAGGTAAAGACAGGTTTAATATTCCTACAGTGCTATGTACGCAAGCAACGCTGGGGTCGGAACTGAGGTTCACCGTCAGATTTGCTTTGTCTATTCGACCAACTTCTTTCAAAAAGTATTTAACAAAAGCTGCAGATACAGATTTTGCTGTTGCTCTACGCCGTGGCGCAAATGACAAATTTAGTCGTAATCAAGGCTAGGCAGTACAGCAAAGAATTGGCCTGCAAGAGTGCAGTGTGTTTTCAATGAAATTTAGATATGCTATTTGACTGCAAAACAAAATGAGTCAGATTAAAATGTTCGCCATCAATAAAGGTACTCTATCTTTAGTTTTGCAAACAATCACTGTTCCAGAATTGTTATTTTAATCACAAAGGAAATGACCGTATAAATTAACACATGTGATTTATTGATAATGCTTGAAAACTCCCGAGACAGCACTTTTCTGAAATCTTACTGATATGAAACCTCTAAATTGATACGATATTTTCACAAATACATTCAGACAATCACTGTACCTTACAGTAGACATGAATTTTACTGATAAATCTGTTGGCTTACCCGTTCGCAAGAAACGCTCGTCTGTTCTGAAACCTGTTAGTATTAAGATAAAGATGTGTTGGTTCGTTTTGTTGATTTGCGGGAGGGGACGAAACAACGAAGTCAGTTCTCCCATTGGACTAGGCAAGGATGAGGAAGGAAGTCGGCCGTGCCATTTCAAAGGAATAACCTGGCATTAGCCTGAAGCGATTTAGGGAAGTCACGAAGGAACTAAATCAGGATGGCTGGATGTGGGTTTCAACTGTCGTACTCCCGAATGCATGTCCACTGCGCAAACCACTACACCACCTTGCTCGATATTCATAAAGGTAAACAACGGAAAATGGACTAAACTTAATGTCTGATAAATGAGAACAAAGATTTCAAGTACAACTATGCTTCATTAACAACAATACAGCGTTTAATAAAGTTCTCAGAACTAAAATTAGCAAAATATTTCTTAATAACTTTCCTGTGTTCAATTACTGTCCTTGATACTTGTTTCAAACACAAGACAAAATCATATTCTGCATTATGCAATTCTACACGAAGCTTCAATCATATGCAATGTTCCAACAATAAGAAACTATACAATTACAATTACAAGAAACTGGATTACCTTACACGTTACCTTACATAATTCCTCCACTAACACAATCCTGCTAAATTAGTATTTTTCATAAAAATTATAATTGAAAAGGCCTCTCTAAACACAGCTGCCTCCAATGCACGACAGGCCAGCTTCCACCCTTTTTTCAAATCAAGTACGTTCCCAGATTGTCTAGTATACACTAACTGCTACTCTGACAAAGTAAAACTAACCTCTCTGACCCAAGATCTGTGGTCTTAGGAAAGGACTTACAAAGAATATGTTTATATTGACACTACAGAGGTTGAATACATTTATCAAATTCTCAATTTCATTCGCATTCATGGCCGAAGGTACGTGAAAATGGTCATGGCAAATAAAACAATCCCCTTTCACCAGTTCAGCGATATAACCACTGCGGCACCGTATCAAAAGAATGTCAATAAACTACTGAACTTGAGGCTGGAACGGGAGATCCGCAGAAGTGCATGTGGCCCGAAAAAACCTAGGCGTCGTGCGATGACGGGAAGCCGCCAAAGCGGAAGGGAAGCTTGTCCCGGCCCGATGCGAGCAGTGCAGCAAGGCGTCAACCGCTGCCGATGGAAAGCTGACAACATATACAAAACAACAAACAGCAAACGAGTTCGATAGAGATTAAGATACACAGCAATACTTCAATGGGCAATTAAAGATTATTTTCATGGAAACCTAAACTATTAAAACTTTAATACAGGCGCGCACTATTCAAAAAAATTGCAAATTAATCTTGCTTGCAATAACAAGAAACAACGTACAAAGTCACTTAAAAAATGATAATTCAAACAAGGTTAAATATATCAGGGCATACCTCTACAGGGTCCACTTAGTGACTAATAGACACTACTCTGGATGCGCACAAGAAGGCGGAGTGCCAGTTAAAATGTAACCTCTAACCAGAAAGGCTCCTCAACACGGTGTAATAGTGTGCAAATACAAACAAGTACACACATATGACTCACACGTCGGTATCTGTAGGGTGAGCGCACAGGCCAAATCCAACAACTCGTCCCAAAAAGCGCCATAAGGTCTACAACAAACAGAAATTGCAACCAGTGGTATCAAATACTCAGTTATAAACAATGATTTCAAGTACCAGATTGAACTTGCAAAATAGGAGCTTGGAGCTTACAGAAACATCCAGATCGACACACACAGCCTCAAAAATGATCACTGAAACGCATGAAAGGATTTGGATTCCTGTCACAGCTCCTGTCTGTCACAAGATAACGACAGTAACGATTTTTCTATTGTAGAATATGATGCGTTACCATCTCCCCTAAAATGATCGTTGTTGAAGTGAACCATTACCGACAAACGTTTTAAAACATCAAGTGATGATAGTTCGTTCATGTACCCATCTTTGCATGACCACTATTTTCAGTAATAGATGCAGGCCCCCCACATCACAAACAATCTTAAATATTCAGTGTAACATACATGGAATACCTGTAGCTCGTGGTCTAGGGGTAGCGTCGTCTTTGATTCATAACCAAAATGTCTCCGGTCTCTGCTGTGAATCCCGCCGCAGCTTTAATTTTGATTAATAATCAGCACTTGCGGCCGAAGACTTCCGGCGTAAGAAGTCACCCTCATTCTGCCAACGGCATTGTCAGAGAGGGCGGAGGATCCGACAGAGGTTCAGGATACTCTCTTGTCCTAGGAGAGGGAAACTGCCCCTTAAAGGCGGAAGAATCAGCAATGAACATGGCTTGGGAGGATGCACAAGGGAATGGAAACCACTGCATTAAAGACATGCAACGTGTGTCTACAGTACATGTGGCGTGCAACTGAAAAACGGTCGTGATGATCACTCCATCGGCAAAAGATTCCGGAATAGTCCCCCATTCGGATCTCTGAGAGGGGAATGCCAAGGGGGAGGTTACCATGAGGAAACGATTCAATAATCAATGGAAGGATAACGTTCTACGAGTCCAAGCTTGGAATGTCAGAAGCTTGAATGTGGTAGGGAAACAAGAAAATCTGAAAACTGAGAAGTAAGGGCTCAGTGTAGATACAATAGGGGTCAGTGAAGCGAAGTGGAAAGAAGACAAGGAATTCTGGTCAGATGAGTATTGGGTAATATCAACAGCAGCAGAAAATGGTGCAACGGGAGTAGGATTCGTTATGAATGAGAAGGTAGGGCAGGGTGTGTTACTGTGAATAGTTTAGTTGCAACGAAACCTTACTACCGGTGGTACTGGTAAAACTCGACTTGGTTGTAAGATTACCGTCACTTACCATGTCCTATAGCTCCTGCAGGTTACCCTCTGTAGTACCGGATTAACAAACTGGTGTGGTCCACGAAACTACAGGCCCCTGTGAGTTACTGCTGTGGTGTCAATAATTTCTACCAGGTAAGTGGGTTTAACCTCCAACCAACTATTTACAATTTGAAGACAACGGATAACGCAATCTTTAAAACCACTACAGAAGGCACCTTGTAGGGCTTAATACACAGCATAGAGCTTTTACTTACTTTCATTTGTTGACCCTGCATGTGACTGAGGAAGTAACTAACTTTAAGTTTCACGTATTCTTTATGATGAAGGGAGGAAATAATGAGTCGAGGATATACTTTAATTGATATTTGTTTAATGCCTATGGCATTTCAGCAATTAGCTACGAATCTGCTGGAATAGTTACTGCCCATTCGAATGCAACAGCAGGGGCTCTCATACATTATCACAACTGTCCTCTAAAATTAACATGATTTACTTTCGCCACATAATTATGGAAAGGGAGAGGGCTGCACAGACATGGCCTCAGTTGAATTTTATGCAGGCACTCAGTTATACTTAAACCCATGCCTTCTATCGATATTACGTTTAATTACTACAGGTTACACATAACAAGTTCAGCAAAGACACTACAATCGAAACTAGGTCAGGGCAGAAGAGTATCTGCTTAAATATTTCAAATTTCCGTACGCTGATGAGGAAGTAGCAAGTGGTGCACTTGACTATCACTACCAATTTTTGTTTAATCCTGTGCTCCGAGACAACACCACGTTACTGAGCTTGGGGGCAGAACAATTACTGTCATATGACGGGAAAATTTTGCAAGACTTTATCCCATCAATGGGCATTAAAATCTGAACTTTTCCTAGGTACAGGAGTTTAAACCATATATTTTATTAACGTAAGAGATTGAAAGGCACTCTCACTTCCGATTCTGTGTAGGTAATACGATTTACTGCAATTTGACTTCGTACATTATGATGAAATGGTGTGCAGTAGTTTATGGTCCTGTTTGCACGCTCTAGGGAAGGAAATACGGTAAGCTTTACCTGCGTTCAAAGGAACAGGGAGCCTGCTTAAACGACTGCAGTAAAAGCACGGCGTTGGTGGGCCAGCAAAGCGCGTTTTTCTGGGGAACGATGAGGAGACATTTCCAGACGGCCGCGTGCCACGGTCGCATTGTGCAAAACACATTAAGTTGGCGCTGGATGGGAGGCAGACGTCCAGGTATACGGCCTTGCGCCGAGAAGTAGCCGACAACGCATTGTAGGCCAGGAATAAAGCAGAGGATGGGCCCGTGTTAGGGAGCAAGCCGCCAAAAGAAATGTAAACGTTCTGCAAATGTCTGTGGGACAGGGAAACTGGCGTCAAGACGTCCAGACTCTGTTTCAAAAGATGTTTGTGAGAGCACGAAGCTTTTTACGAGTTTATGGCCGTTCTTTGGAAACTTTGAAATGGACGCAACAGGGGAGATAACAAGCTGTTTATGAAGGGCTGTGCTTCCACCCTGTATTGTGTTGGCAAAAGACACAGCAAACATGTGGGAAAGAGGCTGCAAAGCTGAAACTTTTTTTCCGTTTACTGCCAATTAACTTTAAAGTTTCTGATTTGTCACATCGGTTTGCAGTGCAAAGACCATTCTCTGAGCTTAGAATTCTGGGCTCCAGCTCGTGATTGGCTTGTGCGAAAGTGGGGGAAGTCAAAAAAGAGAAATGTGCTTTTGAAACCGAGCTGAGGAGGAAGCAGTGAGAAAGGAAAAAAGATCACTTTTGTACAAGTCTCTTGTACTGGCGATTTGCTAGTGAAGAACTGCAGATCTCTACCTAAACGGTGAGACTTGTGCCCTTACCTAGTGTACAACTTAGAGCCTGTGCCAGTCACCTTCTGAACCATCAGGGGTACTGCTTATATCATCACAGTCACAGCAAGTGACACGTGGATGTACTTATTTGTCTTGAGTTGGCCGTCTAAACATTTGACGTATTCCGACATGCACAGTTGTGGCATGGAGTCAAATTGGTTTGGCAGATCAGCAAACGGGTCCACCTGCACACTGGAATTCATTGGGGTTTCAGATGCTCATAGGAAAGTACCTGTGTTCTGAATTAACCGAACGCGAGACCGCGTACTTGCATTTTTCGGGAACGCGCATTTAATAACAGATTGCCGCCGTCCAAGACTTCAGTCGCTGAACGCATCATGGTGCGCCGCCTTGACCAGCAGGACAGTAAAGTATTCGCTGATGCGACGTAGGGCTATTATATATATTTCTCAGCAACCTGTTCTTTTGAACCATATTTTTCTTTTTTTTTTGTGGAAGAATAAATATTCCTGGTGGTGGCGTAGTTTGATCCCATAACCTGGATTCGAGCGTATGAAGTCAGACAGAGCGAGTAGCGTTTTGGTTGGTGTCGTCTGTCGATCCCCAGCAGATCACTCTGTCTACCATAGATCCCATGTTAGTAAGGAGTTTTTTAAATAAAAATGTTTGTGTGATGTTTCTTTAATAATTTTAATGTTTTGTCATGTTTAAGATCAATAAATCTATTGTCAATTAGACTAAAATTTCTCCCTGAGTTCTAATTAACAGTTTCTTCCCATTTTACTATGGAAGTCTAGATCTGAAACTACTTCATTAACGATAATCGTTCTTTCAAATGCACAACATTGTGAGCAAATCAAATAGTTATGGGGGGCACAAGAAACATTCATTATCTCATTGATACTATTCCACACATGTGGCCAAGTTGCGGTAGCTGACAGAAATGCAAAAATTACCGACACACAAGATTGTTCTTTTCCTATCTTACACTTACACACTATTGTATAGTTATTCAATCGTCTACTGTACATCTTCAGACCGAAACTACACTTTACCAATGTGGTGGTTGCTCCAACCGGCCACATGGCGGGAAACCAAGAACACAAAGAAAACATATGAGAAATAAAAGAAATCGCCCAAAATATTACTGTGAAAGAAACACCCCATTAAAATACGTTAAATGAGTTTACTTCTGTTATGCACAGAGCAATAATTCGACCGTGAGGTTAAGTCCCATGATGCGTGGCCTGACCAAGGCACAAACGCAATGTTCTTACTTAAATTTGATCAGATTACCATAATAAACTCTCTTATGGTGGTTTCGTGTTAATCTCACAACTGATTTCAACATCTGGACTTCAGTAATGAATAGATTTGAAACATTCTAATACCTTTGTTTATATTACCATAAGTCGAGCTCTGCGTCTCCACGTCTGTCCAGCGCCGCTGCTCACAAGGGAACCTCCCCATCGCAACCCCCTCAGATTTAGTTATAAGTTGGCACAGTGGATAGGCATTGAGAAACTGAACACAGATCAATCGAGAAAACAGGAAGAAGTTGTGTGGAACTATGAAAAAAATAAGCAAAATATACAAACTCCAGTAGTCCATGCACAATATAGGCAACATCAAGAATACTCTGGGCTCAGTAGCGCCGTGGTCCCGTGGTTAGCGTGAGCAGCTGTGGAACGAAAGGTCCTTGGTTCAAATCTTTCCTCGAGTGAAAAGTTCAATTTTTTATTTTGAGACAATTATAAAAGTTCAGGTACTCACACATAATCAACTTCGCTCTCCAAAATTCCAGGATATGTTCAGATTTGCTTGGACATATGCAGGATTTGACAGTCTACACACGGAAAAATTTGAAAACGTTAAAAACATATGTTTTGACAGAGCACAGGGAAAACTGAGCGACTGTGAAACTGTTGCATTTATTTGTTGCAGTTTCTGTGACAAACTCTTATGTTTTCATCACTTTTTTGGGAGTGATTATCACATCCACAAGAATACCTAAATCGGGCAAGATAGAAGAAACTTTTTACCCATTCGCCAAGTGTACAAATTAGGTGGGTCGACAACATATTCCTGTCATGTGACGCACATGCCGTCACCAGTGTCGTACAGAATATACCAGAAGTCTTTTCCTGTGGAGGAATCGGTTGACATATGACCTTGCGATCAAATGTTTTCGGTTCCCATTGGAGAGGCACGTCCTTTCGTCTACTAATCGCACGGTTTTGCGGTGCGGTCGCAAAACATGGACACTAAACTTATTACAGTGAACAGAGACGTTAATGAACGAACGGACAGATCATATCTTTGCGAAAATAAAGAAAGTAAAAATTTTCACTCGAGAGAAAACTTGAACCAAAGACCTGCTCATGCTAACCACGGGACCACGGCGCTACAGAGCCACAATATCCTTGATGTTGCCTATCTTGCACATGGACTACTCAGTTTGTAAATTTTGCTTATTTTTTTCATAGTTCCACACAACTTCTTTCTGTTTTCTCGATTCATCTGTGTTCAGTTTCTCAAGGCCTATCCACTGTGCCAACTTATAACTAAATCTGAGGGGGGTGCGATGGGGAGGTTCCCTTGTCAGGAACAAGAGGACCTGCGGCCACATCGTCTAACGGTTGCTCGTTCAGAAGGTGGTGGAGGGGGTGGTTTGCCAACATAACAGAGACAATACTCGTGCCTTCGTGGTCTCTTTGAACTGACTTACTCACCTTCTTTACAAAATTTGTTCGCATTTAGGGGTTGGTATTTGACTATAGCTTTCTGCTAGTTCACATAATTTCTCATGCATACAGCCTAGGTCGCACAAGGGAAGGATGTAAGGAAACGTGGCACATTTGAAATAAAAATCAATGAATAAATAAATAAACACTGTTTGGTCCCATTCTCTCCTGCTTGTTACTCACAGATTCATTTATTCAGGATAAAAACTCTCGCTATTAATTCTTTTGTTCCAGAATTTTATTGAAAAAATATGGAATGGTACAATAAGTTCCGTTTCACAGTGATCAGAATCGACAGCAAACCAATACCATCAACGACAATTCAGTTATAAATACCGACGTCGCAAGCTAAAGATGAAGAGATAGAAAAAATTATATGACGATATTAAACGGGATATGAAAATCTAATAGTCATGGGAGTGAGGAATGTAGTTCTAGGGGAAGGAATAAAAGAAAAGGTTACAGGAGAATATCGGCTTGGGACAGGGAAAGAGAGAGGAGAAAGATTTATTGAGTTCAGTAACAAGTTTCACACGGTAACAGCGAATACGCTGTTCAAGAATCACAAGAGGAGGAGGTATACTTGGAAAAGGCCGGTTGATACGGGAAGATTTCAGTTAGATTAAATCATGGTTAGACAGAGATTCCAAAATCAGATACTGGATTGTAAGGCACACCCAGGAGCACACACAGACTCAGACCACAATGTAGTAGTGATAGAGTAAGCTGTTGTTTAAAACTTTAGTCAATAAGATCAATACGCAAAAAAGTGGACTATGTAAGTACTAAGGAAAGGCGAGATACGGTTGAAGTTCTCTAAGGCTATAGACACAGCAATAAGGAATAGCTCAGTAGGCAGTTCAGTTGAAGAGGAATGGACATCTCTAAAAACGGCCATCACGTAAGTTGGGAAGAAAAACATAAGTACAAAGAAGGTAACTGGGAAGAAACCATGGGTAACAGAATAAATGCTTTAGTTGATCGATGAAAGGAGGAAGTACAAAATGTTCCGGAAAACTCAGGAAAAGAGCCGAGCGCAGTGTCCGAGCGGCTCTAGGCGCTACAGTCTGGAACCACGCGACCGCTACTGTCGCAGGTTCGAATCCTGCCTAGGGCATGGATGTGTGTGATGTCCTTAGATTAGTTAGGTTTAAGTAGTTCTAAGTTCTAGGGGACTGATGACCTCAGAAGTTAAGTCCCATCGTGCTCGAAGCCATTTGAACCATTCAGGAAAAGAGAAATGTAAGTTCCTGAGAAATGAAATAAATAAGAATTACAGGGAAGCTAAGATGAAACGGCTGCATGAAAAATGTGAAGAAATCGAAAAAGAAATGGTTGTCGGAAGGACAGACTCAGCATACAAGAAAATCAAAACAACTTTCGGTGGCTCTGAAAGCAGGGGTGATAACATTAAGGGTGCTACGGGAATTCCACTGTTAAATGTAGAGGAGAGAGCGGATAGGGAAAGAATACATTGAAAGCCTGTAGAAAGGGGAAGATTTGTCTGATGTGGTAGAAAACGAAACAGGAGTCGATTTAGAAGAGATAGGGGATCCAGTATTAGAAGCAGAATTTACAAGAACTTTGGAGGACTTCAGATAAATAAGGCAGAAGGGATAGATAACATCCCATTAGAATTTCTAAAATCATTTGGGGAAGTGGTAACAAAACTTCTATTCACGTTGGTGTGTAGAATGTATGTGTATGGCAGCATACCATCTGACTTTCGGAAAAGCATCATCCACACAATTCAGAAGACGGCAAGAGCTGACAAGTGCTAGAATTACCACACAATCAATTTAACATCTCATGCATCAAAGTTGCTTACAAGAATAATATACAGAAGAATGGAAAAGAAAATTGTGAATGCGCTAGATGACGACGATTTTGGCTTTAGGAAGGCAAAGTCACGAGAGAGGCAATTCGAACGTTGCGGTTAATAATGGAAACAAGACTAAAGAATAGTCAAGACACGTCCATAGGATTTGTCGACCTGGAAAAAGCGTTAGACAACGTAAAATGGTGCAAGATGTTCGATATTCTGAGAAAAGTAGGGGTAAGCTATAGGGAGAGACGGGTCATGTACAATATGTACAAGAGCCACGAGGGTATAATAAGAGTGGACGACCAAGAACGAAGTGCTCGTATTAAAAAAGGTGTAGAACAAGGATGTAAACTTTCCTCCCTATTGTTCAAGCTGTACATCGAGGAAGCAATGATGGAAATAAAAGAAAGGTTCAGGAGTCTAATTAAAATTCAAGGTGAAAGGATATCAATGATACGATTCGCTGATGACATTGCTATCCTGAGTGAAAGTGAAGAAGAAGAATTACATGATCTGATGAACAGGCTAATAAGTACAGATTATGGATTGAGAGTAAATCGAAGAAAGACGAAGGTAATGAGAGCTATTAGAAATGAGAACAGCGACAAACTTAACATCAGGATTGACGGTAACGAAGTAGGTGAATTTAAGGAATTACGCTACCTAGGCAGTAAAATTACCAGCGACGGACGGAGCAGGGAGGACATCAAAAGCAGAATAGCAATGGCAAAAAAGGCATTCCTGGCCGAGAGAAGTCTACTAACATCAAATATCGACCTTAATTTGAGGAAGAAGTTTCTGAGAATGTACGTTTGGAGCACAGCATTATGTGGTAGTGAAGCATGGACTGTGGAAAAACTTGAACAGAAGAGAATCGAAATTTGAGATGTGGAGCTACAGACGAATGTTGAAAATGAAGTGGACTGACATGGTACGGAATGAGGAAGTTTTGCACATAATCGGAGAGGAAAGGAGTATGTGAAAAACACTGACAAGGAGAAGGGCAGGATGATAGAACATCTGTTAAGACACGAGGGAAAGACTTCCATGGTACTAGAGGAAGCTGTAGAGTGAAAAAACTGTAGTCAGCTCTAGCAGTCTTCGGAATTATGAAGACGATTATTTTCCGAATTTCAGATGGTTTGTCGCCAGACTCATACGGTCTACGCATCAACGTGAATAGTCTTTTTGTTGTGACTTCCCCCAATGATTCTAGAAATTTTAATTTAATGTTATCTATCCCTTCTGCCTTATTTCATCATAAGTCCTACAAAGCTCTTTTAAATTCTGATTCTAATATTGGATCCCCTATCTCCTTTAAATCGACTCCTATTTCTTCTTCTATAACATCATAAAAAGTTTCCCCCTTATAGAGGCTTTCAATGTATTCTTTCCACCTATCCGTTGTCTCCTCTGCATTTAACAGTGCAATTCCTGTTGCAGTCTTAATGTTGAAACGTTCCCTTTTAAAGTCACCGAAGGTTGTTCTGACATTCCTATATGCTGAATCTGTCATTCCGACAATAATTTCTTTTTCGATCTCTTCACAGTTTTCATGGAGCCATTTCGTCTTAGCTTCCCTGCGCTTTCTATTTATTTCATTCCACAGAGACTTGTTTTTCTCGATTCCTGAGTTTTCCGGAAAATTTTTGTACTTCATCCTTTCATCGATCAACTAAAGTGTTTCTTCTGTTGCCCATGGTTTCTTCACAGTTACTTACTTTGTACCTATGCTTTTCTTTCCTACTTCTGTAGGCCTTTTTTAGAGATGTCCATTCCTCTTCAACTGTACTGCCTACCGAACTTTTCGTTATTGCTCTATCTATAGCTTTAGAGAACTTCAACCGTATCTCGTCATTCCTTAGTACTTTATATCCAACTTTTTTGTGTATGTATTTTTGCTGATTAAACGTCATTCCTTAGTACTTGATTCTCTCTGATTAATGTCTTACACTCTTCACCACTACTATATTGTGATCTGTGTTTATATCTGCTCTTGGGTAAGGCTCACAATACAGTGTGTGACTTCGAAATCTCTGTCTGACAACGATGTAATCTAAGTGAAATCTTTCCGCATCACCTGGGCTTTTCCAAGTATACGCCCTTCTCTTGTGGTTCTTGAATAGAGTATTGTTTATTTCTAGTTGAAATTTATTACAGAACTCAATTGGTCTTTCTCCACTCTCGTTCCTTGTCCCAAGCCCTTATTCATGTGTAACTTTTCTTCTAGTCTTTCCCCTGCAACTACATTCCAGTCTCCCATGACTGTTACATTTTCATATCACTTTACGTATTGGATTACCCTTTGAGTATCCTCGTACACTTTCTACATCTCTTCATCTTCAGCTTGCGACGTCGGCATGTATATCTGAACTACCGTTGTCGGAATTGGTTTGCTGTCGATTTTGATAAGAACAACCCTATTAGTGAACTGGCACATAACACAGTCTCTATCCTACGTTCCTATTCATACCGAATCCTACCCTCGTTATACCCTTTTCTGCTGCTGCTGATATTGCTCTATACTCATCTGACCGAGAATCCTTGTCTTCTTTCCGTTTCACTTTACTGACCCCTACTAAATCTATAATGAGCCTTTGTATTTCACTTTTT
Source organism: Schistocerca cancellata (assembly GCF_023864275.1). Classification (NCBI taxonomy): domain Eukaryota; kingdom Metazoa; phylum Arthropoda; class Insecta; order Orthoptera; family Acrididae; genus Schistocerca; species Schistocerca cancellata. Next base: position 630,632,290 of record NC_064626.1, on the reverse strand, counting down.
AGGATTTTCTAGCTGTCCTACAACGTTTAAGTTTCTGACATTCCACGAGACGATTCGTAAAATGTTAAGCTTTCGTTTGTTAGTCAATCTTTTTCTCATGGTCACTTCTCCTTCGGCAGCCCTTCTCGGAGATTCGAATGGGAGACTATTCCGGAATCTTTTGCCAATGGAGAGATCATCATGAAACTTTTTCAGTTACAGGCCACGTGTCCTGTGGTTACACGTTACTTGTATTTAATGCGATGATTGCCATTGCCTTCTGCATCCTCCTGCCGTTGATCATTGCCGATTCTTCCGCCTTTATAGGCAGTTTCCTATCGCACGGAGAAGAGAACCTCCGTCAGCTCCTCCGCCCTCTTTGACAAGTCCGTTGGCAGAATGAGAGTGACTTCTTATGCCGAAAGTCTTCGGCCGCCAATGCTGATTACTAATCAAAGTTTAAGCAGTGGCGAGATTACAACGCGGGACCGAGGACGTTTGATTACTAATCAAACACACTACCTCCCTTTTTTAATTCTTTTATTTTTGTTCGGTATTGTTCGTTGCGTTTGGTCTGGGCGGACGTCAAATGACATCAGTTCAAGTTTTTCGTTGTGTCCGTTACTCAGTTTTTATTACAGAGGGCAACCAGCTCTCTAACCGAACACGCTGAGATAGCGTGCCGGCAGTTCCTGGCGCACGGGTGACGTGCGTGATACACGAGCTGAATGATGTCCATTCATTGTCTGAGTGGGGTGCTAGCAACTGCTTATTTACTTCTTGTAGCACAAACATATTCGTGGCTGTAGCGTGCGTAATGTCTGCGCGTTTGTAGGAAAGGATGCTGAAGTCCTGGACGAGTGGGGATTGAGCATCATTGCTTACGGACTACAAGAGTGAACAGCGTTTATTAACAACAACAGCCAACTTAAAATCAAACGCAGAGAAGAAGAAACGCAGTAATTTTCTTTAAGATTACAGGAACAACCAGTTAGACTTCAAACTGAATAGAGAATATTTAAATACTAAGAAACAAATTTCTTGTTTATGATTGATCAGCTGAATTTTAAATTTTGAACTAAACAGTGATTAGCTTAAGTCAACTGTGAAATATTAAACGGGAAAATTGCAGCAAAACTAACATTTCTAATCTCGTATCGGCTTTCGAACAGCAATACAAGCAGTTATTAATTTAAGTACTCTGAATTAAACAATGAACACCAATGGACATTAATAATCGGATACTAAAGTCTCGTATGGAGTCCGGAACCGAGGAGCCCAAACAAGATTAGCCCTGACGTCACCGGGAACCGGCACGCCTCACAATTTTCTGGTTGGGACACTAAAATTAGCAGCTTCTAAAGCACACAAGGCACAAATTTTAAAACAAAGGGCAGATACATGTAATCATAAACCAGGAATATGCCTACCACAGGCCAAGCAAAGCAATTTATTTTTCTCTTGACAGTTCGAAAGAAAACCGAGTATGTATATTGAACACAATGTCCACATTTCAGCAAGAATTCGACAACCATGAAAGTAACTGAAACATATGACAAAAAGGGCAGTTATTGGTCCATGACAAACAGAACGCTTCTCATATACGAAGCAAACAAAAGGTTATTAAATAATCAGAAAACAAGTCATGAATGGGCGCCAAGGAAGAAAACAAATTTCAGTGCTAGGTGCAAAGACATTCAATAAGAAACATTAAATTTGTAACGCAGAAAGCCGTTAATATACATATATATCAGAGGAAAAGCAGTAAATGAATAACCAATAAACAAACCAGGGGGATTTTCTCCGCGGGAGACAGAGCTCAGTCAAACGCGATGATACCTGCCAGTTACAGTGACAATGGGTTGCCGCCGGAAAAACTCAGTTCCCATAAAATATACCTAGCAGGCTTACACTCAGACAAACACATCGGCGGAGACGCACAAGGAGGAATGCGTGACATGAGGATCACGCTAGGAAGTACATCAGAACTGAATTGTAGCATAACGTTCCAGAAGCTTCTCATCCGGTCTTTTACATGAAGGCTCGTGGGAAGGTTGCTTTCGGCTGCAAGTTGTTGGCCTCTATCGTCCCTGGAGCTGGGAGACAACAGCAGAATTCGCCCTTCGGCCTGCACCGGTCCGCTTTCTGCCAGCTATCATCTCCCGACACAGTACGGTTGCATGTTTGTAGTTCTCAACTCGCTGTTTTCCAACTTCCGGTAAGACACGTCTCTCGTATTCGACGGCGCAGCACAGCGACAACTTCTGTACTTCAATGAACGGCCCACACTACTCAGGCCACGTATCAGAGACCGGAACCACCAGACCGCTCGCTTGCTACACTACCTCCTTCTTGCTCGCCGGTTCAACTCCAAAAGAGCGAGAGCGCGCATGCGGCGACTCAGTTTGTATCCACGCCCCCTCTGGCGACAGATCAGAACACTTCCAAGCCGGACGCAACCTGTCGACTTGTAGCACGGCTCAATGGCCTTCTTGGTGGATTTATTAGCTTCTCTTACCACCATCGCTATGCTAATATCATGAGGACTAATCTCTGTTTCTATACTGGTCACGGCTGTTTGCAGTAAAACATGTAACTCGGTAGTTTCCCGGTACTTCATCAAAGGAGGTTGGCTACTGACTGAGTTATGGTCAACGGTTACTGGCCACCCAAAAGCAAACGACGACTGCGCGAATGTATATGCAACCTTTCCTGAAACGCCTTACTACACCTATCAAATACAAAAACTTGCAATGAATTTAAGAATTGAACTTCGCAAGCTCGAAAAAACATGGAATTATTTTAAGAACTAAACTGGTAAAACAGACGGAGAAGTTAAGTATGCTACCTGCTAGTCTTCTGGTGCTTCACCGACGAGGAGTGACGTTGACTTACGATGTTCAAACGGCAGTTGCAGCTTCAGAAAGAATTGATAACCTTGACTAGATGTGCTGTTACATCTGCAAAATAATGAGTTGTGACTGCGAGAGCTAGATATGTGTAACACAGTTGGCTTAGAAGCTCTCTGATTGCCCATTTCCAAAAGGTGGCATAGCTCTGAAAACTGGTGGGGAGGGCAAGCGGATGTTTCTTACGAATGGGGAAGGGCGGCGAGAGGAGGGAAGGAAAGACATGGAGGCATGGCTTATGGGAAGGGACATGACCTATGAGGTTGAGGCATGATGATGTTATGGGTTTGTTCCCTGTCCTCAGCCGGCCGTGGTGGCCAAGCGGTTAAAGGCTCTACAGTCTGGAACCACGCGACCGCTACGGTCGCAGGTTCGAATCCTGCCTCGGGCATGGATGTGTGTGATGTCCTTAGGTTAGTTAGGTTTAAGTAGTTCTAAGTTCTAGGGGACTGATGACCTTAGAAGTTAAGTCCCATAGTGCTCAGAGCCATTTGAACTCCATTCCCTGTCCTTGCATATAGAAAACCTGACAGTAAAAGGAAAGTCTGCTACGTCGTGCTTGCTGTTCTCTACTAACAACTCGGATGAACTCCTCCAGAGCACTGCGCATTACTTTTTCTCGGCACAGACTACATATAACTGTTTAGCTCTTGTGAACTTGAAAGGTAATTAAACTTCTATTCTCGAATGTGACATAAAGTTTCGATTTAACATTTGATGCTTTCTTTTTGGTCGTGTTGTATTCTGCTGTTACAACGAACAAAATCGAGAAATTTATCAGAATAATCCAATAGTTATTAATCAAAGAAACATGTGGTATAGAGAATATAAAAAATGGAAACCATCAAACATTAAAAAGAAAACTGCCGATACCGGGAGCAGGGGGTTCATGCAAGAGACAGACACTTGTAATGCTATTTCCAGATAAATTAAAGGTACTAAGGAGCAGAAAGTATAGGAGAGAAATTTCGTTGGCATTAGTTTATTGAGAAAACAAAACTTTTAAAATCGAATTAGATTCACTTCTGTGATAATAGTTTACACTGTAGTTCTTTGCACAACAGTCAACTTCTAGAGTCCATACGGAAACAAATCCAGTCTATTAGTTCTGACCTAAGAAATTTAGGCATTGTCCTTAAGGCATTTGCGAGAATAGGATATCTTCGTCAGTGCGTTGTCCTAAGTGATTGTTCTATGCTAGCTAGTCTTCTCATGTTTTGTAGTTAGATTCAGCAGTTTAACGAATTAATTACCCCAAATTGTTTTCGCGTCGACGTACCGGTGCTGCCAGTAATAGCCCTGCGAGAACGTCCGGATAAACACAGGCGTTTATCTCCCGTGAAGCTGGCCAGTCCCTCATATATCGCTGCACGTAAACAGCAGGCTGCTATGGCCACAGATTCGAGAAGATGGATGGGAGAGCCGCCGGCGCGAAATGTTTGTTGCTGTTTGTGCAGTCAGGCTGCAACTTCAATTTGTCTGGTCGGTTAGTTTTTCCGTCATAGCACTCTCATCTGTTCCAGACACCCTCCACAAGAATGTTTTGAACACACGAAAATATGCACTTCAGCAACAGCATCAAATGATAAATGGATGTTTGCAGATTGCTCTTAAACGCTGGAGAGCGTTGTGACGCGTCAGAGGAAGTTAATATGCTGAACGATAACCGCCGGAACGTGTATGAAAGCCAACCGACACTGGGTGCTATTAAGCAGAAAGGTGGTATGCAGATGATTATTTCCACACTCCCAGACACTCATTATCTTATAATAAAGTGAGGTGCCTACTACCAGTACGTATCTAATGTCATGGCGGCTGATAATCCAAGTAATGGAATTAAAAAACATTTATAATGAACGGTCAGTTCAAAATACCTGCGTAAACAATGCTGGAGGGTTACTTTTATCAGATTCATAGAAAACGTCATGTAATCATTAGCCTGTAAATTCTCCACCTATATTAGTGTCATATTGAAAACTTGTTCCAAAATAGCTTTTATTGTATAATTTGTTATGAACTTAATTTTGGTTGTCTAGCCATTCCCAAACAAAATCAATTTGTTAACTTTCCGTTGTCTAGCCATCCCCAAACAAAATCGAAAGCCGGTTCACACCTATAAGATTAAATTTTTGTTCAACATACTGCGTATTTCAGTTTTCAATATGTCTGTGATCTTCAGAATACCAACGAAATAGTCAATAAATTATATAATGAATATTTTGTGAAGCCACAGTAACACCATTAAAGTTCCATATGGTACACTTATTCCTAGTATGCCATTTGTGTTGAGTAGTAGAAAGAAGAAGAAATTAAATGCTGATGAGTACCTGTTTATATGGGCCAAAGTGTGGAATGGAAATTGTAAAATAAAGATTAATGGTTACTGTATGTTATGTTACAGACAATAAAGTTTGTACTACCCGAGAACGATCCTTATCTATCCCGTGAGATTTTTTTTTTTTTTTAAATTGAAAACAATATTCACTTATAACTTGGTGGCCGTGCCGCTGCTTGTTGCTCGCTAGGCGGGTGACCTTGAAGCGGACTTAGCCGCTGCGGCAGCTGCCGTGCGGCTTGTGATTGGCTGGGTAGCCAGTGCCGCGCGATTCAAATCGGGGGCGCAACACGGGCCCTAGTATTACTAGTATTACTATTCATATGAACTGAACTCATTGATAGTCAAACAGCTTCTATAAATCTTTGAAGTGTCGTCTTCGTTCTACAGACTGTGAACTCTACGAATCGTGTAGTACTGTCTCCGTTTGATAACCGCCCAAACGTTGTCGAAAGCTTTCGCAAGTTTGTACTACACGTTAATAGTTTCTGCGTGTGGACTATCTGCTGCTTAATTTAATTCTTTTACTGATTTCCGGAGACTGACTTTGGGTAAAAGTGTACCATTACACTCGACACCGTCCTGCAGGAACATGGTTTCTGTTACTTCATGACACTGTAACTCGGTCCCTATGCATACTACTCAGTGAATACATTTACAGTAATATACATGATTATCTAAAATAGTTGCAAAATATCCATTGTTTCTTCTCTCTTGCAGACAGCTCTGTTGAAATATGCAGACAGTGTTCGTCTGCTACTGCTAGGTAAATAATAATGTAAAAATGTTCCTTGTGTTTCTAACTATGCAAATGGGGAAAATCGCTTTAAAGAAAGGCAGTCTGTATATCTCGCTTTGGAATGTAGCTATTTGAATATGTAAGTCCTTGGGACAGAGGGAGGTTACACTATTCTCCCATTCTGGAGGAATATGGATCAAAGTCCGTAGGATCATCCAGGTGTAAGATTCATGTTTTTTCCTAAGACGTTTAAGGCAAATACCGGCTAGCATCATTAGATTTCAGTTCCGTCCCTAATAGGGACGGAAAGTTTTCATCTAACATTAACAATTCAGTGTTCATTTGGTCATTTCGTTCCGCGGATTTACACGCACGGCCACGACAACACTGAAAGAGAAGAATTAAAACTCGAGATTCTACTTTAAACAACAATTAGACCGTCTAGGAAATTGGACCCACCGCGAAAAACTCACAAAAATCCAGAGTGCGAAAGGAGCAGCAAGACACAATGAAATCATCAATCAATTGACTTGTATCGATAACATCACACTGCAGCCTACGTCTTTTATTTGGAACTAAAGCCTTGACATTTCGAAAAATACCTTTACTCGTTTAAATCTTGTTTGTATTCGAAGAACCCACCTACAAAGTGTGTCAGGTAGTTTTGTTATGTCCTTTATGTACTAAATGAAAATATAAATGCTCGTGTGTTCACAATCATTTGTCTCCAAAAGATCGTCACCGATTGTTTCGAAATTTTGACTCAACGTTGCTTTCGAATACGTACCTACTGGAGCCGAGTATGATATATTCGAATGTAAGGTAGTGTAAAAGTTCCGAAGGAGTCGGTGAGGAGCTTTTGGAACAGACGAAAATGCGGGTTTTTTTAAACTATGTATTCCCTTTATAAAGTACAAACATACATTTATATACCATATCACTCTGCAGAACGTATACAAAAATGCACGTGTATTGCAATGCAACGTTGTTTCAAAATTTCAAAACCACTGCTGAAGAATTGTCGATAGATTTTAGATTCTGAAGAAACCAACATTTACTTCTATACAAACAAAAATGTGAATGATCGTTTGCTCAAAATAGTAAATCTCGGAAAGTTCTTATTCGATTTCTTAGAAATTTTGACACAACTTTTCACTCGAATACGTTTACCTACAGGAGCGCCACCCGCTATATATAAGCATGCTATTGATAAATATACGGTAAATCTACACAAAAATGTAAATATTCGTTTGTTCAGAATCTTAAGTCTCGAAAGTTCTTCACCGATTGCTTCGAAATTTTGACACAGCGTTGCATTAGAATACGCGTGTGTTCTTATATATCCGCTGGAGCGTATATCGAAGAAAATGTGCATTATGTAGGCAATAAATAAAAGTGTAATATGTGTAATATATTTTTATGTACACCCACATACTGGAATACAAAGCTGTGTCAAAATATCAATGGAATAGGTGAAGACTATTTGGAGATATAATATTTGAACAAACGAACATTTACTTCTATATAAATAAAAACGTAAATGGTGCCTCTATATAAGTGGATTTTACGCATAATTATAGTGTGGCAGAGAAGATGAAGAGAGAGCAGATCTGATTCCTCTTGATGAGTGCAGGAGAAATACTTTAGAAAATTTAATGAAAATTTAGTCTATAATTTTGCGTATTTTAAGACATACCTAATACTGTGATGGTTATGTGCATTCGCTGGTACTACAACCGATGAAGCGGTGAACGCTGGGCAGACACTGTAACTGATGCTTGTAGTACAAGCTGTACCTGGCCACTTAGCTATAGCTCAGTATGGTTAAAGGGAAAAGAAAGAAAAGAGAGGCAGACGACTGTAGTATGTGTAAAAATCGAATATATACCCTAATCTCCTTCTCCCTCCTTTCTCTATCCATCTTCTCTCCCTCTTTCAGTGCCCATTCTATTAGCCTTCCCCTCTCTCTGCCCCTCACCATTACCCTATTTCTCTATCCATTTTCTCCTCTCCCACCATTCCTCACCTCCCCCTGCACCCTGTCTGTCCTCTGCTCTCTGTCCATCACCTCATCCCCCCCTTTCTCTGTTCGCCATCTCCTACCTCCTTTCTTCACCACTTCTCCCTTCTCTGTATCCCTCTAGCTGCCCAACAATTCAGGCCCCCTTTCTATGTACATTTCTCCCCTCTCTTCGTCTCCTCCTAACCCGTCTCTCTGTCCATACACACCTTTCCGCCATCTATGTCCATTTCCTCTAACTCCTTTGTCCATCTCTTCTTCCTCTTCGCTGGTCTTAAGTCTTGTTTATTGTGTAAGTAGGCTGTTTAGGTTTTTTTATTGGTAACGCCACGTAGCGCTCTGTATGAAAATCACTGGCTGTGCTGTGTGCAGTCTGTGGCTGGTTTGCATTGTTGTTGGCTATTGTAGTGTTGGGCAGTTGGCTGTTAACAGCGCATAGCGTTGCGCAGTTTGAGGTGAGCCGCCGGCAGTGGTGGATGTGGGGAGTGAGATGGCGGAGTTTTGGACAGAGACAGTAAATTTGTAAGACTGAATGCCATGAACTGATATATATATTACGACTTTTGAACATTATTAAGGTAAATACATTGTTTGTTCTCTATGAAAATCTTTCATTTGCTAACTATGCCTATCAGTAGTTAGTGACTTTAGTAGTTAGAATTATTTATTTAGCTGGCAGTATTGGTGCTCGCTGTATTGCAGTAGTTCGAGTAACGAAGATTTTTGTGAGGTAAGAGCCGGCCGAAGTGGCCGTGCGGTTCTGGCGCTGCAGTCTGGAACCGCGAGACCGCTACGGTCGCAGGTTCGAATCCTGCCTCGGGCATGGATGTTTGTGATGTCGTTAGGTTAGTTAGGTTTAAGTAGTTCTAAGTTCTAGGGGACTAATGACCTCAGAAGTTGAGTCCCATAGTGCTCAGAGCCATTTGAACCATTTTTTTTGTGAGGTAAGTGATTCATGAAAGGTATAGGTTATTGTTAGGCAGGGTCATTCTTTTGTAGGGATTATTGAAAGTCAGATTGCGTGCGCTAAAAATATTGTGTGTCACATTAGTGAATGTCTGAGTACGTTCAGTTTTGCTCAGCTGTTTGAAAATCAAATAACATAAGATGTTTATTAGCACAGTAATTCATTAATTTTTCGAAGGGGACGGTTCGTATGTCGACCCTTAGCTGAGGATACCTCACTGGAATCTTCTGATTTTTTCTTGTAGTTTGTGTAATTAGTGTAGCTATTGTTTATTGCTAGTGCGTAATTATAGAGAGAATTTCCTTTGTAGTTGTAGTTTTCATTGTTGTACAGTAAAAAAGTTCTGGCATGCATGTAGATTTGCACCAAGTATTTCGCAGCTGCGCTTACAATTAACGAGATATTTTTTCTTATTTTGCTCGTCAAATTGTGCTTTTCTGTGTTATTGTGTGAAACATTGTGACAATTATGGCGTGTGAAAAACGTAATACTAGGCTCCAAAGTAAACTGAGAAATGACAGTGAAGACGAAAGCAGTGCGTCAGCGCCACCGTGTAATGAATTAACTAATGTTCAAAATGGTAATTTGGCAATTGTGCGTAGGGAAATGGAGCGGGCTGCAAATAATCGTGTAGACAATGAAACAATTAGTGAACAGGGAAGCATTATCGATCGATCGGTCGGCAACAGCTCGCCTCAGGAATCCGAAATGACAGGACACAATCTTGCAAATATTGTAGATTCAGGTTTTGCGTCCTCACCGTTTTCTGAAATAAGTCAAGACACATTTTCTGCTCGTCAAAATGTGAATGTTGCTGGTGAAAATCAACTGCCGAAAAGCGTAGAGGTTCAGATTCCAGACACTAATACATTATTATTGCAATTAATGCAACAAATGAAACAAAATCAGAGACAAACACAGCAACAGTTAGACGCAATGGAACAACACCAGAGACAAACACAGCAACAAATGGAACAAAATCAGAAACAAATTAAAGAAACACTTCAACAAACACGTAAAGATTTAACTACTGAGTTACATAACATCGAATTGAAATGTCAAAAAGTCTGTAATGACGTAAAAACACAAATTTGTGAGCATTTCCAACCTATTTTTTGCGGCATGAAAATGCATTACAGAAACACGAAGCAGCCATCAAAGAACTGCAAACTATTGTTCATGAAAATCACGAGACCTTGCGGGCTAAAATTGACTCAGTTGCATCTACCGATTCGGGTATGCTACTTGCAAAAACTCAGGAAAACTTAAAGGACACAGTAGGTACTCTGAAAATTCGTTCAGAAAGACACATGGAGGAAATTACACTCCTGGAAATGGAAAAAAGAACACATTGACACCGGTGTGTCAGACCCACCATACTTGCTCCGGACACTGCGAGAGGGCTGTACAAGCAATGATCACACGCACGGCACAGCGGACACACCAGGAACCGCGGTGTTGGCCGTCGAATGGCGCTAGCTGCGCAGCATTTGTGCACCGCCGCCGTCAGTGTCAACCAGTTTGCCGTGGCATACGGAGCTCCATCGCAGTCTTTAACACTGGTAGCATGCCGCAACAGCGTGGACGTGAACCGTATGTGCAGTTGACGGACTTTGAGCGAGGGCGTATAGTGGGCATGCGGGAGGCCGGGTGGACGTACCGCCGAATTGCTCAACACGTGGGGCGTGAGGTCTCCACAGTACATCGATGTTGTAGCCAGTGGTCGGCGGAAGGTGCACGTGCCCGTCGACCTGGGACCGGACCGCAGCGACGCTCGGATGCACGCCAAGACCGTAGGATCCTACGCAGTGCCGTAGGGCTGGCTCTGAGCACTATGGGACTTAACTTCTAAGGTCATCAGTCCCCTGCCGTAGGGGACCGCACCGCCACTTCCCAGCAAATTAGGGACACTGTTGCTCCTGGGGTATCGGCGAGGACCATTCGCAACCGTCTCCATGAAGCTGGGCTACGGTCCCGCACACCGTTAGGCCGTCTTCCGCTCACGCCCCAACATCGTGCAGCCCGCCTCCAGTGGTGTCGCGACAGGCGTGAATGGAGGGACGAATGGAGACGTGTCGTCTTCAGCGATGAGAGTCGCTTCTGCCTTGGTGCCAATGATGGTCGTATGCGTGTTTGACGCCGTGCAGGTGAGCGCCACAATCAGGACTGCATACGACCGAGGCACACAGGGCCAACACCCGGCATCATGGTGTGGGGAGCGATCTCCTACACTGGCCGTACACCACTGGTGATCGTCGAGGGGACACTGAATAGTGCACGGTACATCCAAACCGTCATCGAACCCATCGTTGTACCATTCCTAGACCGGCAAGGGAACTTGCTGTTCCAACAGGACAATGCACGTCCGCATGTATCCCGTGCCACCCAACGTGCTCTAGAAGGTGTAAGTCAACTGCCCTGGCCAGCAAGATCTCCGGATCTGTCCCCCATTGAGCATGTTTGGGACTGGATGAAGCGTCGTCTCACGCGGTCTGCACGTCCAGCACGAACGCTGGTCCAACTGAGGCGCCAGGTGGAAATGGCATGGCAAGCCGTTCCACAGGACTACATCCAGCATCTCTACGATCGTCTCCATGGGAGAATAGCAGCCTGCATTGCTGCGAAAGGTGGATATACACTGTACTAGTGCCGACATTGTGCATGCTCTGTTGCCTGTGTCTATGTGCCTGTGGTTCTGTCAGTGTGATCATGTGATGTATCTGACCCCAGGAATGTGTCAATAATGTTTCCCCTTCCTGGGACAATGAATTCACGGTGTTCTTATTTCAATTTCCAGGAGTGTAGTTCATTATCAGAGAAAGTAGTCGAACTTTCGGATCAACTAAATAATTTATCTACGAAGGTAGATGATAATCAGAATGACACAAGACCGGTAGTCTTTAATCATACAGAAGAGTATGAACAAATTAGGAAATTCAAACAGAATCAGAATCAAATTAACACGCAATACCAAAGAGTAATCCGGGAAGTACAAGATCAATTGACGCAGGTAATACAAGAATTACATATTTCAGATGTTACTCGCGCTCCAATACGGGAAGAGGGACATAGAAATACAGAACAGCCTCAAAGTAATAACACAGGTCACTTCGGAAATTATGAAAGAAATTCGCAAGGTACACCGAATTTTGAGATGGAACCGCCGAAACGACGTAACAACGACCGACATGCAACTCGCCGACATGGTGATTTTGACTATAAGCTGTTTATTACTACACGTAAATTCAAAACAAAAGAATTCCAGCAACGACATTCATCCACAAGCGTGGCTCCATCAATTCTCTCATTGTTTTCCTCCCAACTGGTCATTGGAGCACAGGTTAGAATTTATGTGTAACTACTTAGAGAATGAACCAGCTGTAAGAATGCGATCGGTCATTCACGATTGCTACAGTGAAGGAGAATTCTATCATGCCTTCCTCTCAACATATTGGTCTCAAGCTACACAAGGCCGAGTAAAACATAGCATCATAATGGTGAAACATTTCGAACAATCTGAATTTTCCAGTCTTGTGAAATATTTCGAAGACGTGTTACATAAGAATCAGTATCTTTCAAACCCATACAGCACCTCAGAACTCATCCGCATTTGCTTAATCAAATTGCCTGAACATTTACGACATATTATTTGGGCAGGACGTTGCAAAGACGATATTGAAGTTTTTCAGGGACTGTTACAAGAATTGGAAATTGACACTGACAATCGCGGAACGCGAAAACCGGAACCCAATAATTACAGGTCACATCGGTCACAATTCCGTGATGAAAGAAATAATAGCTGGACACGACAAGGCTATTCTTACAACGCAAATCGTGACCATAACAGACACCACACATATGACAACCACTGGCAGAGCAATAGTTACAAAGGAAGATCACATTTCCATAGTAATGAATATGACAGAGATAACCATAGAAACAGACAATATGGCAACCAAAACAATTATTATCACGGGATACAGAATAACGTCAGATGCAACGGTCCACCATGCAGTGATAATTCAGGGAGAAATTCTCCACCACTTAACCGATAAGAAAGAAACTACAGGAACTACCGACATGACGACAGACGATATAATCTCAATGACAGACCTGAATTTCATCAGAACTGGTGAGATTCAAACAGGGCTGGGCCCTCTCGGCAAGGTGAATTTGTAGAAGTTCGGTCTCCTAATCCTAATTATGACGCGCGCCAACAACGAGACAGACAATGACTCGCACCGCAGGCAGCCACGTGCGCCGGCTGGCTTAGAGAAAAATAACATAAACGCAAAACTTGAGAAAAATTTTAGCATTCCTTACCGACATATAAAACATGATAATGACTTTGAACTTGAAACTCTGCGCACTAGAGAGGGTAAAGTTTTACACCACATTTCACATGTAAAACCGTTTATTGAAAGATAATCTGCAATGTTTGAAGTTAAATATCCAGTCAAGAACCAAGAGAACTTATTTAAACAGAAATTACGAATGCATTGTTATAGTGAACAGAGGACACAGTGTTGTTATTTGTACATTCTTGCTTGTTAGTTGCATGATCACATAACGACTGTAAGGCTCACATACTTAGGACATATACCAACACTGCTAATGAGATTTTCATGCAACATTTTGGTTTAGTTGAAAAGACATTCTTTATTTGAAGTACTTTCTGGGAGATTAGAGATGACTTAGCATTTGGTTTCTTTGACAGCAACACGTTTATATCACGACGCTACTAATGTGGGACACAATTTACATTGTTGCTTTTGCGGTGTATCTGTTTTATATCTTCACAGTTTTTCTGAATTCTTCTGGAAAGTAAAACATGTTTTAGTAGTAACTTTTGTGGTATAGCTACAATGAGACAGCCTTTTTCGTAGCGCAACAATACATTACAGTAGAGTACTTTCTTGATCACGGTACTGTACGTAATAACTACGATATCTCTACGCATAGCATTTCACTTTTGTTTATTACGAGGTAAGTACATTGACTTCTACAGAACTTTGGTTACGGACAATGATAATTACTACACTTGGCTCATTTTTACCCTTAAGTAATGACAGAGATTATCTTACAACAAGACGCACAATTTAGCGCTACAGTACACGTATTTGAGTGATTAATTTTGTACTTAAAACATTTATTTTTAAAGATTTTTGAATTACAAAGATACAAATGTTTTTCGTGATACATTTCATTCCATTGCTGTAATTTGTAACACTTAATGGTATAATTACATTAATCCTCAGGGGGGTACATGCCTACATTGTGTATTATGTGTCTGGCAAGCACAAGGAGCCCTAGCTAATATGGAATTTTCTTATACAACTTTACACATCGATACCATATTTCTCTAACACATAAATCACACAGCTATCTGATTATTTAACATAGAAACAATTATTTTTTTGGACTACATCAGTCACATATGTTTACACAATTACACAGTTGGATAACTTCAGACTTATGAAACTGTATTTTGTCTGTACTTTGTGAACTTTTCATATGTTTTTGGAACCAATCGTGATACTATGAGAGCTTTGAATGATGTATTTGGTATGAGATCATGATTTTTAAAGTACGTTTGAGGTAGATGACACTATTGATATGAGCAGAGAATTTTTTAGGTTTTGAAATTATTGCAGAAAGCTACAACGTTTTTGAGATTTGGCTGAGTTTTTATGATGTTATTATTATGATGACAATGTGTATTATGCTGTTGAGGTATGTGTATGATCAATAAGCTGATGCTATATGAGGACTTTGATTACGCTATGTATTTATTATGATGAAATATTGAAGAAGTGTCGACGAATATGTATATGTGTAATAAGGTAAGGAATAATGAGTAGTGGCTAGGGACTCTGACTTGTGAGAAAGGATGTTGGAAACCACGAATCATACTTTAAAAGTTATGAAATATGTGTCTATGCATGAATGTATCACAATGCCGGCGAAAATTTTTGGACACTGTTATATTTATAAGATTTTGTTTCTACACATTTCTACTGTAATTTCTCGACTTGTGAAATTTACTTTGCATCAAACTGTCACTGTAGCGGAAACTGCTGTCACAAATATTTCAGTAAGAAAAGTAAGTGACCTTGACGTAATGCGGTTTGGGCGCCCAGCTGAGAGATAGTCATCTGAAAAAAGAAAGCCATTAGTGTGTGCCTTTCAGAGATTCAGGTAGATAAAAAAGAGGTGATTATCCTCACTATTGACATTTCTTTGTAGAAAGCATCGCAATTACGACACGCTCAAACTTGAAAACATACACTGTGGAGCTCTTAATTTATGATATTTACTAAAATGCCTAATGAAACGATGGCAAACATTTCACCGCTATGATCTTGCTAGTTGAGAGAAATGCTATATGGCTTGCTTTATGAATTTATTTACTCATTTTGTTTAATATCTACTTTCTAGCTGCACTGAAGCATTGGTTAAAATAAAATTTTATAGATGTACTAATATAAATATTTTATGCCTACAGATCCAGTTAATAATAACTTTATGATGTACTTAAAAAAAACGAAGGAGCACAAAAAGACATTTCCCTTCATGGGAATTGCATCCAGAATTTTCTTTTCAAGTACTTGGTAATTCCTGTTGTAGAATAAGTTGTGGTGCACCACTTTAATTACATAGACATTAAGATGTGAATATACATTTCCCTTATCTGCATTGTTGTCTTTAGTGTACTATTTTTTCTGCTTGTGGGTTTGTCATTTTTAGATATAAGTTATTGCATTTTCTGCTGCTGTTTGCCAGGCATAGTGCTACTGAATTTCACTCTGTATTACTCTGTTAAGCCAGTTTTACTATTGATTTATTTTTCTTGTTGCTGCACATTGCCTTATATTAGTAGTAATATTGCAATTGCTTTACTAATTTATATACACTGCTGCCAATTTCCATTTTTTTCTTATTGCTGTTTTTGTTAATTTGTTATGTGCTACTGATTGCCTTGTCCATTGGTATATATATATCTGAGATTTAAGTTAGCTTAAGAGGGGGTAGACTATATAAGAAACTAACTATGATGAATTGGAACAAATGCATTGAGAAGCTATAAGAAAATGGTATGGCAAAAAAGGGTTTTGAAAGAGGACATGTGCAAAAAAGTAGGGTTCAGGCAACAGGTTTAGGTAGGAATTTCTTGGAAATAAATGATGAGGTAAGATAATAGGAAACAAATAATGAGGTAAGAAATATGTGAACATATAAATACAGAAAGCATGCTTGGATTGGATTTTTTTGGTGGAAACAAATGTTGAAATAAGACGAAAGATATATGGAATGAAGTTTTGGGTTGGACTGCAGTACCAAATATTACACTGCTATGCGTTTGTGTACCCTTGTGTATTTGTGTTTTTCCTGTCTTTATGTGTTTAGCTGATAAGAGTTATGTTATAGAATTTTTCTAATACTATGTTATTTACTTTGTAAAGATGTTTAGACATTATTTATTCTGTTTTGTTACTCATGTGTGAAGTTGATGTTTCAAAAGTTATTCTGATCTTTTATGTACGTACTTATGTCATAATTCTTGTAACACTGATGTATATGTTATTTCGATTCTTTTGTAAAGATTGTATTACTTCAAATGTTATCTGTATTGTTATGTTCTTTAATGATGTATTTCGTACCTTTGTTATTATATTCTCATGTTATAAAATTGTAATTGTCACCAGTTCATCAAATTAAGTAACTTGTAAGCATTCATTTCACTGTACATATTTCTGTTGGTCATAGTATATTCACAATATGTGAAAAAAAGAGGACTGTTAGTGTTTGGACATGTGTTAATAATTCTGCAAGGGACTGATTAACAGCATTGCTGGTTCTAAGGACAATTCCAAAAACTTTGTGCGTGCACAAGTGGTGGTTTATGGACTTGCTATGTTCTCCGCAAGACTCTTCGATGGTGATTGTGCACCTGCACAGTCACAACAGATGGCTGCTGGCCGTCTCTACAAGAACTGCAGTGGGTCTGCACCTCTGGTGGCCCACCAATACCATAATCTCTACCAGGAATACAGTGGGTCTTCTCTGTGATGACCTACCTACCAATATTCTTCAAAACTTTTACTGACTCTGCTGTGGGTTTTCTCTGTTGTGGCCCATTACCTGTCTGCATGTCAAGAGTCAGCACTGTCTTTCCGTTGGAAGGACAACACTACTTGTTCAAGACTGCATGGAAATCCACTACTTCCTTGTGCATTTTATTTTACTGCTCAGACTTTGAAAAAAATAAAAAAAAACACTGCAATTTTACTGCGATGAATGATCAGGACCGTCTTTATGGACTGTGAGAAAATTTTAGCCTTTGACCAACATTGTATCAATAAGTGTGTGCACTTGATTTCTTTGTTATCGTAATTATGAAATTTTTTTTCAAATCTGTATTGGCTATTGCCCAAAACAATTTGTAAAATTTTTTGTGGGGAGCATGTGGGCTATGTAAGTAGGCTGTTTAGGTTTTTTATCGGTAACGCCACGTAGCGCTCTGTATGAAACTCACTGGCTGTGTTGTGTGCAGTCTGTGGCTGGTTTGCATTGTTGTTGGCTTTGTAGTGTTGGGCAGTTGGCTATTAACAGCGCATAGCATTGTGCAGTTGGAGGTGAGCTGCCGGCAGTGGTGGATGTGGGGAGTGAGACGGCGGAGTTTTGGACAGAGACAGTAAATTTGTAAGACTGGATGCCATGAACTGATATATATATATTATGACTTTTGAACACTATTAAGGTAAATATATTGTTTGTTCTCTATCAAAATCTTTCATTTGCTAACTATGCCTATCAGTAGTTAGTGACTTCAATAGTTAGAATATTTTATTTAGCTGGCAGTATTGGCGCTCACTGTATTGCAGTAGTTCGAGTAACGAAGATTTTTGTGCGGTAAGTGATTCATGAAAGGTATAGGTTATTGTTAGGCAGGGCCATTCTTTTGTAGGGATTATTGAAAGTCAGATTGCGTTGCGCTAAAAATATTGTGTATCAGTTTATGCACAGTCATTTATAATTTTCCCAAGGGGCGTTTCAATTGCTGTTGCAAAATCAGATTCATTAGTAGTATTCTAATCATAAAATGGTAAGCCATATGTATAACTTTCCTGTTTGCTAACACTATATTCCATTGATCGTGACTGGGCCAAATATCTCCAGAAATAAGTGCCAAAAGAAAAAACTGCAAAGAACGAAACTAGTCTAGCTTGTAGGGGGAAACCAGATGGCGCTATGGTTTGCCGGCTAGATGGCGTTGCCATAGGTCAAATGGATATCAACTGCGTTTTTTTTAAATAGGTACCCCAACGTGTAACGACATTCCTCTCAACAGGGAGTAGTTCGCCCTCCGTAATGTTGGCACATGCATTGACAATGCGCTGACGCATGTTGTCAGGCGTTGTCGGTGGATCACGATAGCAAATATCCTTCAACTTTCCCCACAGAAAGAAATCCAGGAACGTCAGATCCGGTGAACGTGCGGGCCATGGTATGGTGCTTCGACGACCAATCCACCTGTCATGAAATATGCTATTCAATACCGCTTCAACCGCACGCGAGCTATGTGCCGGACATCCATCATGTTGCAAGTACATCGCCATTCTGTCATGCAGTGAAACATATTGTAGTAACATCGGTAGAACATTACGTAGGAAATCAGCATACATTGCAACATTTAGATTGCCATCGATAAAATGGGGGCCAATTATCCTTCCTCCCATAATGCCGCACCATACATTATCCCGCCAAGGTCGCTGATGTTCCATTTGTCGCAGCCATCGTGGATTTTCCGTTGACCAATAGTGCATATTATGCAGGTTTACATTACCGCCGTTGATGAATGACGCTTCGTCGCTAAATAGAATGCATGCTAAATATCTGTCATCGTCCCGTAATTTCTCTTGTGCCCAGTGGCAGAACTGTACAAGACGTTCAATGTCGTCGTCATGCAATTCCTGGTGCATAGAAATATGGCACGCTTGCAATGGATGCTGATGAAGCATTCTCAACACCGGCGTTTTTGAGATTCTCGATTCTCTCGCAATTTGTCTGCTACTGATGTGTGGATTAGCCGCGACAGCAGCTAAAACAGCTACTTGGGCATCATCATTTGTTGCAGGTCGTGGTTGACGTTTCACAAGTGGCTGAACACTTCCAGTTTCCTTAAATAACGGAACTATCCGGCGAACGGTCCGGACACTTGGATGATGTCGTTCAGGGTACCGAGCAGCATACATAGCACACGCCCGTTGGGCATTTTGACCACAATAGCCATACATCAACACGATATCGACATTTTCCGCAATTGGTAAACTGTCCATTTTACGACGGTTAATGTATCATAAAGCAAATACCGTGATACCACGTACTTATAGGTTTGTGACTATTACAGCGCCATCTATCACACAGCGAAAAAAGTGGTACAACTAGAACATTCATATTTCCTTACGTACTACACGAATATGTAATAAAAATAGGGGTTCCCATTTCAAAAAACGCAGTTGATATCCGTTTGACCTATGGCAGCGCCATCTAGCGAGCCAATCATAGCGCCATCTGGTTTTCCCCTTCAAGCTAGACGAGTTTCGATCTTTGTAGATTTTTAGTCTGATGCTTATTTCGTGAGATATTTGGCCCGCTGATATAAGTGCAGTTTAACGGTGTTAACAAACATCTTGACTTCTTGACAGATTTATAGTAAATTTTTACACATTACCCTAATGACCGTTCTGTCAGACATATGCTACATATTCTTTAAACCTTCGCGGAGACTTAGGCTACATAATTTTTGAATATATATGGTATATATATATACAATCACCTAAAACATGCGCCACAAATATTCAGAATATGGATAGTGCTATTGATGTACGATTTTCACAGAATGGGTTGGTAGTCAGGGACTAGTGTTATTAGCCAATAAACAGACTGTAATAATACTTAGAAAGTGTAATACTTAGAAAGTTTAGTCTTTGCGCAAACATTCGCTTTTTTGAATGGACCAATGTCTATTGACATTAACAGACTAAAAGTAGAATAAATCAGAATGTCAGTGGTATTTGTTGTAGGATTCTAGTGCAAGTCGTTTACGAGATATTATATTTTGAAAAATTTTTATGCCGGCAGCTGTTTATGCCATTCAACCTGCATAGTTGCTAGGTACGATATTGTTACGTTTGCTTACAATGTGCTTGTGCGTTCATTGAGTGCACTGCGATTTGCTAGTCAGATATTAGTGTGTGGCTATCCAAGCAGTACTTCCTGAGTGGACTACGTGATTTACCAATGGAGAAAAAGCCAACATGCTTATAGTGTATGGAGAGTGTAGGTAGAAAGCAGTTCGCTCTTGTACGGTGCATGCTGCAAGATATCCTGATAGACGTCAACCATCTCAGCAATTATTTATTAACCTCTTCAACCAGCTGCGTGAAAGTAGTAGGGTAACACCCAGACAACGTAACAGAAGGACACAAGTGACGACAAAAGAGGGTGAAATGAGTGTTCTTGCTGCTGTTACAGTTGATTCGTACGTTAGCTCCCGCGCAATCGCACTAGGAAGCGGCATGGGCCAAACAATCGCATTGTCATCGATATACGTTTCATCCCTATCACATCTCTCTCCAGCAATATCTGCATGGAAATGATTATGAGAAACGTGTTAACTTGTGTACATGGGCATTGAGACATTACGCTCCAGATGTATCAAGTATCTTGTTTAGTGATGAAAACACATTCATCAATCACGGCCAGGTAAATCACCGAAACATTAACTAAAGTCCGTTGACAATCTCCCTTGACTTCGTTGGATGGAACTTTAGTGTCCATAGAGTGTAACATGTGTGGTGTGAAATAATGAACGATCATCTCATGGACCTGTTTCTCATAGATGCAACAATAAATGCTCACAAGTATAGCAGGCTTGTAATAGATCATTTTTCACGGATGCTAGAAGATTAGGAGGAACCTGCTGTAGCAACATGATGGCTGTCCAGCCTATGTTGCATATGCATTGTTCCATTTAAAATAGTGTAAGTTTACTCACAAATTACACTTCCTGAAGATTTTTACAGTCTGTTTATAGGCTAACAATACAAGCCCCGGACTACCAATCCATTCCGTGAAAACTGCACATCAATAGCACTTCTGATTTCCGCAATATTTGCGGTTTAAGCTTAAAGTGAGTCACCTGTATAAAATCCCGATCCCTAAATGAATACAAGTTGCAGTTAATGTTATCAAAAATGTTCCAAATTTCTGGACCGAATTATTTCAGATTTCAGATTTCAGATTTTTACACAGTACTCTAATAAACATTTGCAAGGACACACGCTGCACATTTCTATTATATGTGGTAAATAACTACATACATATACTATATAAATAGAAAAGATTGTTAACAGAAATCTCGAAAATGTGTTCATTGAGTTACTTCAAATTTTTGCATGAAACAACTCTAATAAATGTTAAGAGAGATATATTTCACACATGTTTTGTACACATTTCACACATTTTGTATATACATAATTTTCCAACAATGTTTCTCTTTTATAAGACGAAATCTTTACACAATCCTCTAAAAAGCTTCTGGACATTGGCTAAATGTTTTTAGTTAATTTGTTAGTTAGTTTTACGTTTCATAGATCATGTTGCACTATGGGTCGCAATGATGTGGAATGAGTAATTTTGCATTTATATCTAAAATTTATTTTTACTTATGGTTACAGTCAGAAGCTTTGTACTTTTTTTTTCAAAAAGAAGAAACATATACAGATGTTGTTAGACAGTTCTACCCACCACGTTTTACACATTACAGTAACAGAAATTCGTCTGCGGATTAGAAGAGGCGGCCAAGGAGAAACTGTGTCAGTCCATTTTCAAATTTTACAATGGTGTATACCATACATTGTATATCACTGGTTAAGTAATCAAAAATTTCTTTTGAAGCGTTGTGCACCCCTTTAAATGCTACAGATAACCTTAATGTGTAGCAATTTATGTTATTTTCCTTCTACTGTTGTCATTATGTACTTTATTGTTCCTTTTGAACTATAATAGATTATTTATTTATGTTTTACACTTACCATTGGTGTAGTACTTCTAGAAGTGCAGAATTGAATATGTAGTGAATATTTCTGCCTTTTTAAAATTGAGGTTGAGACCTTTCGCAGAAAAACAGTCAGTGATACATTTTGTTTGTGTATGTATGTTTGAATTGATTACATTTCTAGTGTCATCTACAAAAAGAACAAATTCCGCATGTTGTACATTAGACAGAAGATGATTTACATATGTGAGCAACTATAATGGACCTAAGACTGAGCCTTGGTGACCCTCGCATGTGATTTCTCCAGATAGTTTATGTCCTCAGACTGTACTGGGATCAGTTACTAAGTACAGCTTTCTGCATTCTTTTGGTAAATGTATTTGATATATGAAATGAAATGCCGTGTGGCGAGGATCTCCTCTAAGGTAGACCGGTCGCCTGGTGCAAGTCTTTTTAGTTACGCCACTTCGCCCATTTGCGTGTCAATGCTGATGAAATGATGATGAAAATACACAGTCTCCAAGGAGAGAAGATCTCGGACCCAACCGGGAATCGAACCTGGGTCCCTCATATGGAATTTGCCGTGCTGACCACTCAGCTATGGAGACGGACGGTGTAGAGAAATGTTGAAACGTTGTTAGCAAATATCTTGAAATGTTTTTTGACTGAATTACTTCAGTTGTTTATACAGAAAAAATTTCAAATCATCATTTCGTTCTTGATCGATTTGTTTCAAATTTTTACTGAGTATTCTAATAAACATTGATAGCTATCTAGACCATTTATTTTTTCAAAAAACCCGGTACTGGCTTCCTGTTAAAACAGCCAGCGAGAAAAAAATGCTGTGAATATGTGCGGTTTAGCTTTCTTTCTAGCAATCAATTTTAACTATGATATCAGTGTCTTTAAACCATTAGCCAAATTGTTTCCCTGTGTGATATAATGTTAGACAAAATTTTAATACATAACAATGTGACATTTCGTTTAATTCCTTATAGCCGATTAAAAAAAAAAAATCAGGGAAGTTGTACTTATGGCTTTTCAGCTTAGATGTGTACGGAATCCTCTCTCATACCCTGTATGACAATGATCCCAACCGATTTACCCATTCATCTGAAGTGACTACAGTTTCCACTGAAGCATTTCTTTGCAGCACACTTGGCTCAATATCAAAGAGAGGGGAAAGAGAAAGTGGGCAGGGGAGGGAGGAAATGAACATAGAGAGGGGGGAAGAAGGAGGTAGGCAGAAAGAGGGTAAGTTGGCGAACGACAGAGTGGGAGGTGGGGTGGTGATGGAGAGAGAAAAAGAGAGGAGGACTAGACGGACAGAGGGGGAGATTAGGATGTACATCCAATTCCCATATGTATTTGCGGTTACGAAGCATTATAGGGTTTTCCCACACATTGCAGAAGCATATACATTCTATTTCCTTTCTTTTCTATTTAAATAGACAACCATTGGAACGCATGGCCAGGAACAGCTAGTACTACAATAGAAAATAAATTATTACGCTAGCATAAAGCTCTCTCTTCATCTCATCTGAAGTAGTACGAATTAAAATACAGTTATACAATTGCAACTGACATTATTATGTGCACTCTCTCAATTTTTACCTTACAGCCCGTAGTTCATAATGCATGTCATGTGATGTGAAGCAGGTACGTAAAGGACTGACTGTCAGAGGGGACTAAAAATTGATTTAATCGACGACCAAAATGCTTACCTCAGTTTCATCTAGAGGCATATTTGACACTAGCGTCATTTATGCAGTACGCCGCACTTTCCCAGAACCACTCAATAAATCAAGTCTTCCATTCGCCTTAACTTATGGCCTACTGATTCTACGCGACTGTCCCGTTTCATATAGCTCCTTAATATAATGCCTAAATATACGATGGCATGTGCTGCAGATGGTCACCACTAATCCTGTAACATACTATCGTGTATTTTTTCTCTTTTTCTTTTAATTTGTAACATTTATTCGCATGTAAAGAGATCTGCCATTCATTTCACCAAGTGGGAACTTTGTCCAACGAAGAGACCTCACCGCAAAGATCAGCACTGTCAGCAACCAAAATTATAACAATGCTTATCGTTAATGTGCCTTGAGAACATTGGAGGTCTTTTGAGAGACGCTCGATTTTACTTTCATTTCTGTAAAAATTCTATTCGGTATAAAGTAGTACGTTCTGTTAGGCAAATATTCAATGATCCAATAACATATTAGCGGAAATACCCCGTTTTATCGCATATTGACTAGTATTCTATGTCGTACTGTGACGAACGCCTGTCTGAAATCTAGGAGGACACAATCTGTTCACCCGCATCTATTGATAGATGTCATGTATGGATATGTATGAACCATCGACGTAGATGACTAATGTCTGCACTTAAACAAACGATGGTTCAACAAGTCGTGTATGAACATGTATGGGCCATCGAGTTTTAAATGACTGATGTCTGTAAGTAAACAGTCTATGGCTGATATATTGTATTAACTTCAATTCTGAATATTGAAATTGGACTTATACGTTTTCGCGACTTGTATCACGATCATTCATACATGATGACAGGAAATTCTTTGCTTGGCATGGTGTAAGAAGTTTAATAGGTAGACCTCATGTAGTTTGTTTCCTTGCGGTCGCCATATTTACTCACGAATGCAAGTGATTTATGAATGAATGTCTTTGAACATTATAAACGGAAGTGGAAACGAAAGGAAATTAAAACAAGAGTGAGGGACGGGATGAAAAATCACCTCAAATGTTTTCTCTTTATTTAGATGTAATTGCTTAGGGGTAGAGTGCGAAGAGAATTCTACTACCTAGGCAGCAAAATAACCAATGATGGAAGGAGCAAGGAGGTCTTCTGGCAAAAACGACAATTCTGGTCAAGAGAAGTCTTCTAGTATCCAGCATTGATCTTAATTTCAGGAAGAAATTTCTGAGAATGTACGTTTGGAGCATAGAATTGTTGTTGGTGAAACATGGGCTGTGAGAAAACTGAAATAGAAGACAATCGAAGCGTTTTAGTTGTGGTGTTTCAGACGAATGTTGAAAATTAGGTGGACTGACAAGGTAAGGAATGTGGAAAATACTAGTGCGAGCAGTAGAGGGCAAAAACTATAGAGGAAAACAGAGGTAGGAATACATCCAGCAAATAGTTGAGGACATAGGTTGCAAGTGCTACTCTGAGATGAAGAGGTTGGCACAGGAGAGGAATTCGTGGCGGGACGCATCAAACCAGTCAGAAAACTGATGGCTCAGAAAAGAAAGATAAAAAAAGACCTGCAAATTCACCCCAGGAGAGAACGGATAATGTAATCTAGACAGTCTCTTTAGTAGATTTTCCGGATCTTCTAAGTGCTCTGTCAGTAGAGTTCAATATTTTGTTCAAATTCTCTAAATAGTTTTCTATGGGACTTCTAGATTGCCGGCCGTTGTGGCGCTACAGTCTGGAACCGCGCGACCGCTACGGTCGCAGGTTCGAATCCTGCCTCGGGCATGGATGTGTGTGATGTCCTTAGGTTAGGTAGGTTTAAGTAGTTCTGAGTTTTAAGGGACTGATGACCAAAGTCCCATAGTGCTCAGAGCCATTTGAATCATTTTTGAACTTCTACATTAAATTGTTCGTAACTATAATACCTAGATATTTAGTTAAATAGATAATGCTTTTCGTACCAAATAGATATCTTGTCAAAATTATTTTGCAAATCGATTTGATATTCTGATGACCTTACAGGAGTGTAAACTACAAGATCATCTGCAAACAATCTAATAGTACCGCTCAGATTGTTTACAGCGGCGCTTTTATAAAATACGATGAGTAGAGGGCCTATAATGCTTTCTTGTCGACACCAGGTTTTACTTCAGTCCCAGTCAACGCCTTCTCGTCAACTGCTACGAACTGTGACCTTTCTGGCAGGAAACCACGATCCAGTACATTTTTGTTAGGAGCCGTTTGTGAGGTACAGTGACAAAAGTCTTCTGGCAATCTGGAAAGATGGAATCAACTTGGGATTCCCCGTCGATCGCACTTATTACTTCGTGTGAAGAAAGAGCCAGTTGTGTTTTTGAAGAACGTTATCTTTCTGAAACCGTGCTGGTTACGTGTCAATAGATTACTATTTTCAACATATTTCATAATATTCAGACGTAGTATATCTTTCAAAACACAACTTGAGAAACACCCCGATCACATTGTGGCAGGCATGTGAAGTAGAACCCAAGCATATATCAGGGCACAAGGTGGACCTACACGGTACTGAGTGTAACCCACCGGCAGGTCGGAATTTCACAGGTGTGCAGAGATGTGCACTATCGAACATACTGATTCTGTATTGATTGTTGTTATCTATTTAATTAATAGTAAAGTCATTTTTAATTATTTTCTAAAGTTTCATACGCTCTTTTTGTCATTCACTGCTCATTTTGAACCTAAGCCTTCATATGGCGTGAATATGCTTATGGTACAAGAAAAAAAAATTACTAACAGTTCATTACAGAAGTCGAATTTGAGAATGCAGTACGATAATTGCTATCGTAATGCCATGATTGATTCTTACCCTAGAACTTCAGATGCCTAAGCAGTGGAGCGTTAAGCACTCAGTTTAGATTTTCACGTAGCTGGCAGTTACATTTACTTGTGAGGCTCATGCACCGCGACCCATCAAGAGCCACTGGTGGTTATGAAAGTGCACTAAAAAAAAAATTTAAAAAAAGTTGCAACAAAGTGCTTCACCG
Organism: Schistocerca cancellata; assembly: GCF_023864275.1. Classification (NCBI taxonomy): domain Eukaryota; kingdom Metazoa; phylum Arthropoda; class Insecta; order Orthoptera; family Acrididae; genus Schistocerca; species Schistocerca cancellata. The sequence continues at coordinate 630,605,535 of NC_064626.1, read as the reverse complement.
CCGATGCGTTACGATGCTAGTGCTGGCACCAACAACTAATGTCCAACTGGATGTTCTTCTGCAGTCTACTGGTCTTTAAAAGTAGAAAGAAATTGGAGGAAGATCTTAGAGATCGGTTAGGTAGACGATCCTGTAGGTCCACGACTCCAATTTTTTCCTGAATCAATGGTATTTGTCCGTTACGAGCCATTCTACTGTTTTATATAGTCAAAACTCCGCGGAAGTTTAGTATTCTGGTTTCCTTTAACCAAGAATAAGAGGCTTCTTCTCTGGGAAGGTATTTTCAGAAAAGGGAATAATTACTCATTTTTGCTATATACATAAAACATCATCATATGCGCATACAGATACAGGGGAAGCAATTCCACTGACAGGCACCAGCTGCTGAAAACATGCATCGGCATAGAAGTTAGCTGCGTGCGGTACTGCGAAAGGCTGACAGGCTGAAGCGAACAGGACGCGGCACGCATGGGCTTAGCGTTGTGCATGATAAAGCAAATCAATGCTGGGGACCACTCGATTTTAATTAATTTATACTGAATCGTCTGGAGAAAAAAAATAGCCATTATGGCGTATTTGACTGTATTGTATTCAGTAAAACAGTAATACATATTCTCGCAGGAAATATAACTACATGATATCATTGACATCAATTTTTATTTCACACACGCACGCACACACACACACGCACACACACACACACACACACACACACACACACACACACACACACAGAGAGAGAGAGAGAGAGAGAGAGAGAGAGAGAGAGAGAGCCATTATTCATAAATTCAACAGTGGAGAAGATGGAGGTGCCGCAAAGATTTCAAATTTGTTTTGAAAACTGTTTTCTTAGTCTTTCAGAGTCTTTAATCCACAAAGAAGGGCTCAAACGTTTTTATAACACCATACTTCGCTTCCTTCCATAAAAAGTAAAGTTGTGGGTAGTCAAGCGCATGTTAATTACTCGTATTATGTATAGGAATGTTACTTTTTGTATAAAGTTGTGATTTAATTTTATCCATATTTTGCAGCTTTAAACGTGACTGGATTCAAAATACTGGATGTGTGAATTAAACAACGCCTTCAGTCACGGCTTAAACATGTTTTATTAACTACACGATGCATTTCGGACCCTGTGGGTCCATCGTCAGGTGTAATTTGTCATAATACATGCTTTATTTCTTCTGCTGAATGAGGTGAAATGCATATTCCTGTCACGAAAAGGTTTAATGTTAGGTTATGAATTTCGTAGTTATGAATTTCGTAGTTATTTCAGTAACTTTAAAAGCCTATTCTAAAGTTATTTCTTGCATATGTCAATGGTTTAATATTTAAATCTTTAGCACTACGAATAAATTCATCTTTGACAACACCGTGTACAAAAACATCTGTGAATTGTTTATAAACATGCGTGTGCAAATGTACATCCTGAATGAAGCGACATGTACTAAAACGACGGAGAAAAAAATAATTGCCGGTACTAAAACGTTAAAAATGCTTTCCTTGGATTATGTGGTAAGTCTATACTGTTCATTTTTGCAGATATTATCCGCGTTCGACTTACGAAAATTCATAACCTAACATTAAACCTTTTCGTGACAGGAATATGCATTTCACCTCATTCAGCAGAAGAAATAAAGCAAGTAGTATGTATGACAAATTACACCTGACGATGGACCCACAGGGTCCTAATTGCATCGGTTAGTTAATGTAACACGAAAAATTCGTGACTGGAGGCGTTGTGATTTGTTGTGTAAGTAGGCTGTTTAGGTTTTCTTATTGGTAACGCCACGTAGCGCTCTGTACGAAAATCACTGGCTGTGCTGTGTGCAGTCTGTGGCTAGTTTGCATTGCTGTCTGCCATTGTAGTGTTGGGCAGCTGGATGTTAAAAGCTCGTAGCGTTGCGCAGTTGGAGGTGAGCCGCCAGCAGTGGTGGATGTGGGGAGAGAGATGGCGGAGTTTTGAAATTTGTTATACTGGATGTCATGGACTGCTATATATATTATGACTTTTGAACACTATTAAGGTAAATACATTGTTTGTTCTCTATCAAAATCTTTCATTTGCTAACTATGCCTATCAGTAGTTAGTGCCTTCAGTAGTTTGAATCTTTTATTTAGCTGGCAGTAGTGGCGCTCGCTGTATTGCAGTAGTTCGAGTAACGAAGATTTTTGGTGAGGTAAGGTAAAGGATAATGTTAGTCAGGGCCATTCTTTTGTAGGGATTTTTGAAAGTCAGATTGCGTTGTGCTAAAAATATTGTGTGTCAGTTTAGTGTTGATCAGAATAGGTAAAGAGCGAAATGTCTGAGTGCGTTCAGTTCTGCTCAGATGTTTGAAAATCAAATAATGTAAGAGGTTTATCAGCACAGTAATTAATTAATTTTTCTAAGGGGACGTTTCAGTTGTTACAGAACGCTTGTATCCACAGTAGTTTATAAAAAACTTTTTTTCGTAATGTTCAAGGATGTGAACCCAATGTTGTTCTCAAATCGCGTTTAAAAGCAATGATTATTTTCATTCTAGGTGTAAATTACTCCATAGTAATACTCCACATTACTTTAACGTTTGAAAGTGGCCGTGGCGATGTTGCCGGCATCGGCTTTCGAATTGCTGGCGCCACTAGCTGGATCTTTTGTGTGATGTCACTCTGGTATGAGGCCACTATGATCTTTGCTCGAAGTTGTTGATAGGGACGTGGCGTGTTGTGGCGTGGCGAGCTGGGGAATGGTAACAGGAGGACGGGGTCAGAGGTCCAATCGGCGAGTAGGTCGAGCACTTGCGCAAGCGTCTGGGGCATGGAGTCCAGCGTTCGGTTGCTGGGCATATTTGAGGGCCTATCATAATCCGTGGCTGACTTAGAGTGCCGTCTTCGTGCGTTGCCTGGCCAGCCAGCTCTGGGACGCGGCACACAGCTGAGACAGTTGAAGCCAATTTCGCTGTGCCTCCTTTGTAACCTGTAATCTTCAGCTTCAATTCGTGAACTTCAGTTAAGTTTTGGATTTTGAGGTCTTTACCGTTATTTTCTTCTCAATACCTATAGGTCTGTTGTGATAATTGTTATTTCAAGGGAAAAAAGTTTTTAAACAAGCAGGCCATCTTTAGTAACAGCTTCAGTTAACTAAGACTATCAAACAGAAAACAGGTAGGCCATTCTTGATTAAATGCTTCAGTTAAGTAACCAAGGGTTTGAATTATTTTACTCACAAGAGGTGCACGAGAAGGATTACACGCGAGGAGCACAAGACTACACCAAATAGGAAGGCCGAGAAAGGCTACAACGAGTGGACTGACCTTCTAAGTCCCTTCCCGTTGGGTACAGACCGGCAAAAGAAATATTAACACTTTGCCGTCCGCACGTCTCGTACAAATTTATTCGCTGGCGCCGGCATCGCTAATTCGTTCAAATGTTCAAATGTGTGTGAAATCTTGTGGGACTTAGCTGCTGTCGTCAGTCCCTAAGCTTACACACTACTTAACCTAAATTATCCTAAGGACAAATACACACACCCATGCCCGAGGAGTACTCGAACCTCCGCCGGGACCAGCCGCACAGTCCATGACTGTAGCGCCTGAGACCGCTCGGCTAATCCCGCGCGGCCGCTAATTCGTATTAGTTGGCTTGTCGCCTGCGGCTTGCCTTTCCGTTGATGACAAGCTTCAAAAACATAGACTTTTGCGCGCTATAATTTTCCGGAAATCCTCTGTTTTGGCGTGTTTTAACTGAGATTAAACATTTCTTTAAACTTTTTGGAAAAATAATCAATTACAAATTGCTTTTCAAAGCCCGTCGGCATTATGCGGTTTATTGTTGCTGTTAGAAAAATGTAAAAATGATAACATTTTTCTGAGTCGCTTGCGGGACATCGTTTTGCGAAATACCGGTGTGTCTATCAACGGATTCGTTGACCAATAACCATCGATCCTTGATTTTTTTTTACAGTTCCCATAAGGATAGCAAGACCAAACAATTTTCTAAGTTCGGGTCCCGTAACGGCGACAAATTTAGCATTTTTTTAATCCAGTTTCCTTATATTGCAATTTTGACTGCAGTACGTGTTGGTTTCGTTGCTATATTTTCAAATACACTCCTGGAAATTGAAATAAGAACACCGTGAATTCATTGTCCCAGGAAGGGGAAACTTTATTGACACATTCCTGGGGTCAGATACATCACATGATCACACTGACAGAACCACAGGCACATAGACACAGGCAACAGAGCATGCACAATGTCGGCACTAGTACAGTGTATATCCACCTTTCGCAGCAATGCAGGCTGCTATTCTCCCATGGAGACGATCGTAGAGATGCTGGATGTAGTCCTGTGGAACGGCTTGCCATGCCATTTCCACCTGGCGCCTCAGTTGGACCAGCGTTCGTGCTGGACGTGCAGACCGCGTGAGACGACGCTTCATCCAGTCCCAAACATGCTCAATGGGGGACAGATCCGGAGATCTTGCTGGCCAGGGTAGTTGACTTACACATTCTAGAGCACGTTGTGTGGCACGGGATACATGCGGACGTGCATTGTCCTGTTGGAACAGCAAGTTCCCTTGCCGGTCTAGGAATGGTAGAACGATGGGTTCGATGACGGTTTGGATGTACCGTGCACTATTCAGTGTCCCCTCGACGATCACCAGTGGTGTACGGCCAGTGTAGGAGATCGCTCCCCACACCATGATGCCGGGTGTTGGCCCTGTGTGCCTCGGTCGTATGCAGTCCTGATTGTGGCGCTCACCTGCACGGCGTCAAACACGCATACGACCATCATTGGCACCAAGGCAGAAGCGACTCTCATCGCTGAAGACGACACGTCTCCATTCGTCCCTCCATTCACGCCTGTCGCGACACCACTGGAGGCGTGCTGCACGATGTTGGGGCGTGAGCGGAAGACGGCCTAACGGTGTGCGGGACCGTAGCCCAGCTTCATGGAGACGGTTGCGAATGGTCCTCGCCGATACCCCAGGAGGAACAGTGTCCCTAATTTGCTGGGAAGTGGCGGTGCGGTCCCCTACGGCACTGCGTAGGATCCTACGGTCTTGGCGTGCATCCGTGCGTCGCTGCGGTCCGGTCCCAGGTCGACGGGCACGTGCACCTTCCGCCGACCACTGGCGACAACATCGATGTACTGTGGAGACCTCACGCCCCACGTGTTGAGCAATTCGGCGGTACGTCCACCCGTCCTCCCGCATGCCCACTATACGCCCTCGCTCAAAGTCCGTCAACTGCACATACGGTTCACGTCCACGCTGTCGCGGCATGCTACCAGTGTTAAAGACTGCGATGGAGCTCCGTATGCCACGGCAAACTGGCTGACACTGACGGCGGCGGTGCACAAATGCTGCGCAGCTAGCGCCATTCGACGGCCAACACCGCGGTTCCTGGTGTGTCCGCTGTGCCGTTCGTGTGATCATTGCTTGTACAGCCCTCTCGCAGTGTCCGGAGCAAGTATGGTGGGTCTGACACACCGGTGTCAATGTGTTTTTTTTTTCCATTTCCAGGAGTGTAGATCGTTCCCAATATATAATTCTAGGATATTCTCGACGCTCTGTGTATCTTTGGGAAATATGTTTGGACTCGGAGATCCTTCAGATTTATTATTGGTCGCCAGTAAATGAAAGTCTGACCACTGTGCATTGTCTTCTTCGTCTGATTCAGCCGAATCTGTTGGTAACCGTAGAGTTCGCCGAATTCTTCTTGGAAGTATTTCACTATCTTCCGAGGATTCTGCTTCACTTTCATTTTTCTGATATCCAATGTCTTTTTCCCAATCGGCCAAGTCGTCCGGAACGTCAGACAAGACGTCCGTGCATTCATCGTAAATAATCCTATTGTCTCTTTCGTCTGCCATTATAAATGGCACAAGTACTTATAAAAACAAAAACAAAAAAACTAGTTGACGTGTGTAACTTATTCTTACCCAAACAAAACACCAACAGAATACAAAGATGCTAATGTGCTGTCGTCGGCACTGCGCGATACTATGCTCACGACACCATTGTGGTGTCGCCGGCTCTTGACTGCTATTTCGCGCTCGACACCACTGTCTTGTCGCACGTCGGCAGAGTGTTTACACAGCAAGCAACGATAACTAGTTCAAAATGGTTCAAATGGCTCTGAGCACTATGGGACTTAACTTCTGAGGTCATCACTCCCCTAGAACTTGAACCTAGCTAATCTAAGGACATCACACACATCCATGTCCGAGGCAGAATTCGAACCTGCGACCGTAGCTGTCACGCGGTTCCAGACTGTAGCGCCAAGAGCAACTCGGCCACTGTGGCCGGCCGATAACTAGTCAATCGGTATACTCGTGTGGCTGCAAGATATCACCCCTACAACTGTAAAACGCCCGAGAGAAAACTAGGCTGCCAAACCCAATTACATAGCCTCAGCAACTGAATATTTTGAGACCAGGCACCTTCTAAGCTAATATAGTTAACACTGCAATTTCTGAGCTGATCTGTTTAATCAGCAGTTGGTCCCTTGAATTGTAGCTGTTGTTTGCTTTTCTTGAGTCGATAGTGGGTTGTTTGTTAACACGATATCTCAAACTGTGTGGCATGATGGGTTTTGCTGATCCGGAGAGATAGCGTGTTTCTTCTATGGTGTTGCAGGATACCCCTCCCCCCTCCCCTCCCCTCCCCCCCACCCCCCACCCCCCACCCCCACACCCACCCACCTCGGGGACGTCATGCAGTACCCAGATGGCCAGATGGTTGGGTTTTAGCTGACATCCCTGCCAAACGTCTTCCAACACCGGATAAGTACTCGTACCTTGTAATACTGCTGGGTGCTAGTTTCGAGATACCTTCGGGCATTGCAGACGTCATCGCTCTGTTAATTATATTGGCTTAGGAGGCTCTTGGCCCTCAAAAGTTGCAATTTATGCGGCTATATAATTGGGTTTGGCAGCCGAGTTTTTCTCGGACCTTCCGCGGTCGTTGTAGAGAATCTTGCAGTGACGCAGTTATATAGTTTGGCTAGTCGTTATTGCCTTCACGTAGTTAACCTTGCTTTGACAATATTTATTTTGCCATCTGTACCCAACGAGAAGGACATTTGAAGGTCGATCTACCTGTTGTAATCTTTCTAGACCGTCCTGTTTTTTTCTTTAAAAAGGCAATGATCGCAACAGGTATCAAAAAGAAAATAACGGTTAAGACCTCAATATCCAAAACTCAACTGAAGTTTATGAATCGAGGCTGAAGCTTGCCGGTTCCAAAGGGGTCCAGAATTCGGCACAGTGAAACTGGCTTCAGCTCTCTCATCGATGTGCCACGTCCCAGAGCTGGGTGGCCAAGCTACGCACAAAGACGGCACTCGAAGTCAGCCACGAATTAAAATCGGCCCTCAAATATGCACAGCATTCACACGCCGCACTGCGAGCCCAAGACGCTTGCGCAAGTGCTCGCCTTACTCGCTGGGCGGACCTCTCACCCTGTCCTCCTCCCGTTACCGCTCCTGAACTCGCCAAGCCACGTTCCCATCAACAACCTTGAGCAAAGATCTTAGTGGCCTCAAACCAGAGGGACATCACATGACAGATCGAGCTAGTGGCGCCAGGAATTCGAAAGGCTACGCCAGCAACCCCGCCACAGCTCAGGGAGTAAATCATGTGGACTAACTGTTTGATGGATTCAACATCGAAAGGGTAACTGTTGCTGAAATACTGAATTAGTATGGCATGTATGCTGTATAATTCACGTTTGTATGAATAGTATAAGAGAATGAGTAATATTATACTTCGACTTTTCCTTCCAGCATGATAGCATTAAAATGATGGTATACTCTATCGTATGTAGAACTGAACTGCTCTGTTCGTTTTGTTTTCCTTTACGATTAATTGATAGACCTTTTTCAGAAAAACAGTATCTAATTCCTTTAAACTACTTAACAAATTTAAACTTTTTTCCTGCATCTGGTTTGTAAATGGGTGGATTTACCTAATTTTGGGGTGCTGAATACACTGGTAAAATCAGTTTTTCTCTATGTCATCACATTTCCTAGATAAACAGCAGAATAAAAATGGTAATAGCGAAAATTGACTCAATTAAGTCAAATAAAAACACACATTCACAACGTTTGAAGTCAATACTATTTTGTATGAATATACGGGGATGATGCCAATAAAAGGTACAAATTAGTTCAGAAGATACTTACACCTTTAATCGTCTTTGATTTTTGAAAAATACGACGACGGAGCTCTTCTTTTGTTTTCCGTTTCATCAGTCTCCCTAACAAGACCCCAGCAGTAGTCACCCATCATGGAGGGGTTCCAATGGCCTTGGTAACGGTGTTGCGTAGTAAGAATTTCGTGGTGAAAGCGTTTACCACGCACATCGCTGAAGGCTCCCAAATTTTCCTGGAAGAAATCAAGGTTTAACTGTAAAAGGTGAATTTTAAGCGACGTTCTACACCATATGTTCTTATAGTTGTCCAACAGATCACTCAAAATGGTTACATAGGTTAAGATTGTAGTACAAGTTATGCAGGCAATATGAGGTGCAAAATTTTTATCTTGATCACTAACGGGACAATCAAAATACTATTTATATGCCTTCTTAACAAGATCAGTGATTGGTTTTCATTGGGCTTTTGGAGTGAATTTCCCACACACATAAGAAAAGTGGTCGGGGTGGTTCACATAGCAACGAGATTTACTTGTTGCCATTTTTCTTAGTGTAAGTTTCGAGAGCAAAATGTTTGCACCATCTTCTACAGGAAACACTCACTGAGGACCTCTTCCACACTACTGGATTACCACACCAATCTTTTAGTGACGATTTGTAAATCTTCTAGCTCTCCTCTGCAAATAAAAAACAAACAAAAAAAACATGGGTTTTGTATTTTCTGTTACCCAAAAAGTCCTTCACAATTGCTTTAAAAGAAGACCAAGGAGCTAACTGGATATCTGTGAGTTTGGTGTCAAAGGTTGGATCATTCAGCAATTTTCTTATTTGTGGTCCATTAAATGCACTCTCTTTCAGCTTTGCCTCGCTTTGGGAAACTTTTCTTTTAAGTGATTGAAGGCCTCACCTTCCTTATCCAGAGCTTTTACAAAGTTCTTCATAAGGCCCAACTTGATATGAAGGGCAGGAAAATTGATTTTATCGGTCTCAACCAATGGAGTATTGTTCACATTTACGTTTAAAGGAACAGATGACTTCCTTATAGGCCATTCCTTGACTGTATAGTCGTTCTTGGTGTCACGGCTGTCCCAAAGGCACAAAAATCAGCAGTATTTCGTGAATCCAGCCTGTAATCTTGTAAGGAGTGCAACAACTTTTAAATCACGGCAGAGATACCATTCATGATCCTTACATTTGGTTGCTTCTAGCAGCAAAGCCATGGTTTCATAAGTTTCTTTCATGTCTATTGCGTAAGCCAAAGATACCGATGGAAATGCATTGCCATTATGCAGTAGTACTGCCTTCAAGCTGGTTTTACTGTAGTCAATAAATAGTCGCCACTCCTGTGGATTATGTTGTACACCTACCTCCATCATCAGACCTTTGTCATCCGTACATACACACACTGAATTCTGCATATCGAGATAATGAGCGAAGTAAGCATCTCTTGATCTGAAATAGAAAATTTTTGTCCCTGGAGCTAGAAGGTTCCGTTGTTGCAGTCTCGACCCAAAGAGTTCAGCTTGCTGTTTCGAAAGTTTTAGATCGCGAACCAAATCGTTCAGTTCCTTTTGATTAAAGAGCTGAGGCGAAGTGTCGCGATACTGAGGGCAGTATTCTTCTATATGTTCAGTACTTTGTGATTCACTTGCCAAGGCGTCTGGTTCCGTGGATTTCGAGTTACGGACAGGCACTAGGAACCCCTCATCATTGGGCACAGGCAAATGCACTGACGATACATTTGGATACTTTATTTTATCTCTGTTTTGCTTGAATGTCCCGAAATATTTGTAAGACAGAAGAAATAGTCTAAATAATGGTCATTAGGCTCACACCACACCATCGGAACAGCGAATGGCATGGCTCGGTGTTTTCTTTTCAACCACTCGGTTAAGATTGTAGTACAAGTTATGCAGGCAATATGAGGTGCAAAATTTTTATCTTGATCACTAACGGGACAATCAAAATACTATTTATATGCCTTCTTAACAAGATCAGTGATTGGTTTTCATTGGGCTTTTGGAGTGAATTTCCCACACACATAAGAAAAGTGGTCGGGGTGGTTCAGATAGCAACGAGATTTACTTGTTGCCATTTTTCTTAGTGTAAGTTTCGAGAGCAAAATGTTTGCACCATATTCCACAGTAAACACTCACTGAGGACCTCTTTCACACTACTGGATTACCACACCAATCTTTTAGTGACGATTTGTAGATCTTCTAGCTCTCCTCTGCAAATAAAAAACAAACAATTAAACATCAAAACATGAGAACAGCAAAAAGTGATAAACTGAATACGAAAAATAAAATAAAAACTTTAAAAACTCAAAAATGGTACGTCTTAGAAGATTTTTAGAGGTGTATTGGGATTCTACATACCAAAACACATACTAGTTTATGTATCTCTTCCCAGAGGCTAAATGGCTGTTGACTAGAGTTATAATTTCTTGTTTCCACTTGGCTTAACAGTGACTTTCATAATCAAACATAACTACTTCTACTTTGTCTTTGTTAAACTGGAACTTACACCCCGTATCCGTGACAGAATAAAGACATCACTGTACCATACGCAGAATCAGCTGTGATTTTTGCCTACTCATAAGATGATTTATTACGAAATCACTAACATAGCACATCACCCTCTTTCCATTTATTTAAAGTAGATCAACATTTTTCTTGTACGCTAAATATTAGCCAGTCACTTAAAAGAGATTACTGTTCGAATTGTAACGTTGTAGATGCAGATGGACATAGGCCGGACATGTGACTCTCCATCGCTGATGTAAGAATGAAGTGGCGTGTATGTGCCAGTCGGTTGTATGGAATCTGCAGTGAGACTGAGCAGCAGAAAGGAACTACCGTGTTTGGTGCGCCCATGCCCACACTGTGAATGAAGGTGCTCGAGCCGGCTGGTCTGGCCGAGCGATTCTAGGCGCTTCAGTCTGGAACCACGCGACCGCTAGGTCGCAGGTTCGAATCCTGCCTCGGGAATGGATGTATGTGATGCCCTTAGGTTAGTTAGATTTAAGTAGTTCTAAGTTCTAGGGGACTGATGACCTCAGACGTTAAGTCCCATAGAGCTCAGAGCCATTTGAACCAGCCATTTTTGAAGGTGCCCGATTTCTTGGCGTCTAAACGCAGATTGTCTAAAGCATCCACAACAGAATCAGAGGACGGAGATTTTCATGATGTGAAATGCTATGTGGAACCAAGATGTCTATTTCATCCAGCATAGATACATTATTATTAAACTGGAAAATAAACAGAAAAGCTATCGAATGATTTTGCAAACTTAATGAACCTTAACACTGACAATGATTGAAATTTACTTGCATTTTTGTACCCATGTTTAAAATTTGTTTAATACAACTGCATAACAATTTTGGGTGCGTATATCATGGATAATCTTTAAAACGGAATTACGGATGGAAAATGGCATACGAGGCAGGTAAAAAAAGGAAACTGTTGCCTTCACTCGAACTGGCTTGTTAAATTCACAGAATTTCTATGTTATTTATTAACAAGGCTCTAGAGCATCTAAATAAATGGTTTGAGTTTGGCAATGGAAGCTAGTCATTTTCACTAAGCAATACAATTTTAAAAAACAGTGTTGAATTTGACTATTTTGTGAATGTGGCTGAAAATTTATGTGGGAAATCGCATTATTAACCAATTTATGTGGTATATATTTCATGAAAATATGCACATCTAAAGGTATTGCAAATTGATCCACTGTACAGCAACTACAACAAATATTTAATAAGATGATGATGGTTTTTACAAATTTGTACAAATTAATATCATTGCTATTGTCGATTCCTACCATTTCAGCATTCACAAATATAGTTTTTTCTGTGATGAATATTAAGTAGCGGAGTGAAAGAAACAAAGCGTCTCTAAATTTGATATCTATCATTTATGTATCTAAAATATAGACTGAAAAGCTGTACGAAGCTATTTCACAGTGACATCGTATTTTAAATGTTGGTAAAAACAATTAAAGAAAATAATTAATCATTTATTTATCTTAAAGATAGACCGCAAAAATTAGAAAAGCAGCGACATAGTTTTTTTAATATTGATAAAAGCCATTAAACGAAATAATTAATCATAACAAATAGTCCTAAATTTAATATAATAATAACTTTAATAATATTTTTCCTACCTTTAACAAACATTATACTTTATTTGCTCAAAACAAAAAGGTGGAAACCCTGAGTATGACAGACGTATGGAAGGAAATCAAACATTTTCTGTACGCAACTATTGTCATTTATGAAAATAGGTGATATCTTGTTGTTGGAAACCTTTTACAGATGAAGTAGCGCCACCAAATGTGGCAGGTAGACCGTTATTAAATGATGTATCACTTGCAGCCACGTAATACGATGTATGATCAGTGCTCGTAAAGAGACCCAAGCCGACAGAGACCGATTTCGCATGCCATGTTTTGTCAATGAATGTCGGTTTCAAATCAGACAGGAATTACTGTTGTCAGTGTATTCGGTTCATCTCTGTATCCGAGCGATAACTGCGAAGATAATTGCTTGCATTACAACTTGTGAGTTTGTTAGCTCACAAAAGGTTGTTGACGACAGCAGTTGACATATATTTATATTTTTCAACCGGCCGAACAACACAGACACGTGACAGTAGCTGACCGAAGACGTGTAGTGTACTCCGAGAATCCTCGATTTTGCTTTCTTCAAATGATGCAAAACGTCTAGTATACCTGCGACCCAATGAGACATTCAATACGAGCTGTGTAAGAGTGCAGTCCAGGCCCGAGGAGATGGTCCTGTTTTTGGAGAAGTTTTCGTACCACGATTTAAGCCTGCCCACTACTTCTTTATGCCCTATTCAAAATTACTGCCTGGCGTAACTTCCTATTCGTAACGAATCCTACTCGCGTTACATCATTCTCTGCTGCCTATATTTACCTCAGCTGAATTCCTTATCTCCATTTCATTTTAATTCACTGATCGCCACGCTAACTGCAATGAATATTTGCAATTACGTTTCAGCTTTTCCTTCTACACTTAACCTTCTGACATTCCCCGCTCTCTGTCGAATACCCTCTTCGACACAAGCACTTCGTTCTTGGTCTCCCAATAAAGGTTCCCTAACGTGTTAACAACTGTCAGTAAAAAACTCCTTTCAAATCGATCTAAGAATTTATGTCACACATCTTCGGAGATACCTCGAATTGCGATACAAGAGAACATGGAACGCAACCTCAGTGGACGCTAACCGTGCTCTAAATGATACTGCTACCACGACGATTCATGTCGGTAATTATTTTTGCAGAAAGAAATTATTTCTGCCATTTGTGCTGAAGAAATCCTCAATGATATTGGCTTCTGATTGTTGAACAATTTATGCCACCTAACAGATCGGGACAGCTAATACAACTCTATATTCGTAAATGTTGGATTTCGCACTGTTCTTGGGTAGTGTCTTCATGTTATTATATACAGGCGGCGTAGCTTTTTTTTTACGAGTGATGACATTTTAAAATTTTTTCCTTGACGACCTACAGGTAAGTGTAAACCAAGACTTATGCATATTTATTAGCTATGTTCGTCTTTTCCAGATGAATAGGGGTGATGACGCATAATGACTCTTGGTAGATGTTTTGTACTTAATTTGCCGTAGAGTAGTTTTTGGTTGCCGAAATAAGTAGAAAACCAAAGATTATGTTTAATAATAATAATAATATTGGTTCGTTATCAGTTTTTGAACTTTTCGCCATACAACCATTCTCCAGCTACACATTCACATAAAATACACAGTGAGATAATCAAGATTAATTAAGTGTTGATAAAACACACCATTGAGTGAACTGATTCAAGTTTTGCCATAGTAATATAATAATTATTTCTAAGACATTGTAAACACTACAATTACAATTTTTATTCATTAATGTTACATTTTTTTCTGTGAATGTAAAGAGGTACTTTTCTTGTTGTGATCATGAACTACATGTACAAATTATTTTTACATATGTATTTTATCACTATGTTGTAGATGGCGGCTACTACTGGTCTCGAGACAGTGCTACAGGACTCAGGATTCGGTACATTTGTGTGTAACACATTCTCTATTACTTCTCGCTGTTGATCCCCTAATATGGGCGAAAGCAAATAGGACGTGTTTCACATCAGCAGTCCTTCATTTCTGAACTCACAATAGGGTATCTCACGAAGACCGAGCCGGTACAGATCGCTTGGAAAATTCCTATGGCTTAATATGATCCATATTAACTGGAGATATCTCTTGTGCTGTAGTTTGTTTTGTGGAACGTCGGTTTCAATGAGGTCTTGTCTTGTCCTGCTGCAAGTCCCTTTATGATTTACAGTCTTCTCTCCTAACGAAATTGAAGTTGAATTTGACATTGTTATAAACTTCTGCAGGTAGTGATCATACATTTAAATCTATCCCTATAGTTATTGCCTCCTTGGCAAGTTCATCCACTTTTTCATTGTATCTGACTGCACAGTGTGGTTTCCACCAAGTGATCTCAATATGTTTCCCTTCAGGCCTCCAGAGAAACGGTTTCGTTTTCGGTAACCATCGGGTTTTGCAATTCACTAAGCGTTGATCACTCTTCCACTCTAAAGGACTAAACTAATTTGCAAATTTATCACTGTATTCTGTACCTGATCAGCTACAGGTTTTAACAGGGAAACTGTGACTACCACACCCAGGTCTTCAGCTCTATGCAACCAGCGCATAAACTGCGTCTACATTCGGTACAGCTGAGTGTGCAGTGGGGGCACTAAATTGGAAAAATTAAGATCTGCTCTATCGCTGACAGAGAAGCAACGCAGTGCTCGATGCCCATAATCACCTGACCAATACCCTCCAACGTCAACTGCACCAGAGCTCCACAACAACGTGAAGACATGTTGACAACTCTGCGACATCTGTATCCTTTGTCAGCCCTCGGATTTTGTTCTTGTATCTCAACTGGTCCTTGCGATGGCAGCCCACTCCCACTACGACTCTAGGTTACATAGGAGAAAAATGCACATGAAGAACTTCATCCATTATGGTTACCTGGTAGTGGAAGGACTGCGCAAAATGACGACTGAACATCTTTTTTAAATCAAGATTTTTAGTAACACTGCTCCGGAAAAGTAACTTTAACAATTACGCCGAAAGGACCTTGACATATTAAGACAAAACTACGCAATTGCGTAAAACGATTTAAGAACAGCTACTGATAATATATCAACAATGTAATCAAATATTTCAGTTAGCGCAAATAACAGACAGGTTACAATGTTAACTGAAAGATTTTCCCTCAACTCTCCAAAAGTCATTCACGGGGACATGAATTATGAAAGTTTAATTTTACGAAAAGTCTTATTCTTTCCAAAAATATACAAATTTTGTTTGTCTCTGGTTCCTATTGATGAAACATTTACAGAAAATTTCAATAAGAGGAGCAAGATAATATTTCACCAATTGAAGTTACATAACACTCTCTTCAACGTTCTGAATGAACAGTCTTCAAAACATGCAGGCCACAAACACCTTTAGAATGTTTTTGACTAAAGTACAAAAAAGTATTCAGGGTTACCTAAAAAGATCATTAAAAGGAAACAAAACAATTAAAGCTGCTTGATATGAAACCACTAATCATCTGGCAATGTGGTTCAAATGAATGGACACGAAATTACTTAGGGCATGCTTGATATGCTGCTCACCACACTGGTCGTTGGATGCGTTCAAAAAATGAACAGCATAGAGACAGAATTGATGATACTTTCTGCAGGACCTGATCATCATTTTGCAGGACAATGCTCAAGCACGTACAATGCAAGCGGTCACTGATTTGTTTGACTGATGGGACTGCTGAGTGCTATACCACCTACTGCACTCCCCTGACTTAAGCTCTCGTTGAGTTCAACTCGATTTCTAAACTGAAGAAAACACTTCACGGCATTCACATCAGAACTGCTGCAAATTCGTCGGGCAATAGACCGCGCCGCTCGAACTGTCAACACAACTGGCACTGCTAAGAGTATCCTACGACTTCCACATTGCTGGCAACGGGTTATACACAATGCTGGTGACTACTTTGAAGGATAGTAAAACTTTGAAACACGTATCTATTTTGTACGAGCTGTAAATAAATAGTTGCCACTATTAAAGTTCTAACGCTCGTATATACAGCTGCAGCGAGCACAAGTGACATCGCTGAAGGCAGTGCAGTTTTGTTGGTTCAAGAGCCATCACCTGAAAATGGCTGACGAGCACTCAGCCGAAATAAAGTGCTGCAGTTGCTGGAAGCCTTGCTTTTATTACTGTATAACTTCAGAATATATTTCGATCTGCCGCCTTATTAAATGGTTCAAGAATAACCAAACCTAGCATTTCAGAAGGTTTTACTCTTCTGGTAATCTTTGTAATGGAATAGGCCACTTTGTGTGCACATCGTACACAGTATTTCACAAGATTAAGTCCACATTTTATACTTCTGCACAGCAAACCGTCATGCGTCTCGAATTGGGATCATGACCTAAAAGCCCGACAGTCTCTGTCTGCTGCTTGTGCCTCCCGCCACGCAGGCAGCTTATACCTAGTGCTTGCAGAGCTCCACCAATCTTCCTGCTTAGTGTGCTTTCTCCCACGTCAATGCTCCACTTCAGTTATGGCTTCATATTTTTCCCTCGTAAGTATTTTCTCATGTAGTGCAGAGACGCTATTGTATGCTTATTGCTACAGCCGTCACTTGACCTATCAATATCGCCTTCCCCTAGGACACGCAAACTATCAAACATCCGTCCCTATGGTAGACCAACCTCGTCCATGGAAAAATTATCGAAACCTACGGGAAAAAACTCACAAATTCTCCATCATATCGCAAACTACTCTCCTGTGCACCATAATGCGACTTATCCAACTCCTCACTGTAGTCCAATGTTTGTAACATGAACAACAATTCGCTTGCTAGATCCATGCCTTCATTATCGCAGATATATTTTCCTGTACCTGCTGGTATGATATCCCGCGAATTGACCTTTAGTGTATTTGTGCGCAATTTACCTGGCAACACCATCATGATGGGGACACCTTGCAACATTGTCTCACTAGCAGCTCTCCGCCAATGGAAACAGAGATCCGTCAAGTTCGATCGCTCGCTACGAAAGATTAATTATAGCACGATATTTGTCTAGAAAATACAGTCGGAGAATTGCCAGTAAACCTCATCAACGTGTGGCAATACTTCCATATGCTCCTCAGAACTCTTAGCGCCAATGCTGAAGCTGAGCGGTGTTATTCCCAATAGTTACGCCTCATTGTTACCCACTCCACACAACCTACACCGCGGAGACTGAAGTCTCTTCCCGCCCAAAAGGTCCCTACTGACAACCGAAACATGCTCTTCTGTGTCCACCAAGAATTTTTGTTCTTTGTTGGTCACTGTGCCAAGCATGCAACAATCCGGTTTTGCATACATCCTTGCTGTGTACCGTTTCAGTAGGAATGACCTTCGACTGTTAAAGCACTCCCGTTTTTATTTAACGAACGCTTTCCTAGATTCCGTTTTCCTGCTTCTTACTTTTCCTCATGTGCCTTGTGCCCAGTTTCGCAATCTTCAAAACACTGCTTCCTTAGTTGATCCACTTATCAACATATGTAACACTTGGCATCAGAGGAGAAGACATCACAGGCACTCCGTTTCTGAGTCACAGTATCGACCTCTTACAGCTGCGTAGCGATCCTGATAACGGAGGAAAAACGACTAGGATTTGCCGCCCTCACCCGTCGCGACATACCCGCAGAAATATTTCTGACGAATACGTCCAAGGGCTTTATCTGCCTCTGCACTGTGCGACAATCCGTAAGTCTGCGAGTTCACTTTACGAACTCTGTCAGAAAATGCCTATACCGTCTCACTGTGCGTCTGTGTTAATCCAATGAATTTTTCTCGCAAAAACCTGCAATATTCTGCTTACGATATAGCTGGAGAAGACCTCCAGCCAAGTGGACAAATGTCTGATGTTTTAGAGTCATACACTAATCGTAACTTAGCCATATACACACGCGTTTCCTCACGCCAATTCTCTAAATTAGCTGCTCCCCTCATGTCATCAACAAAGACCGGTACATCCTTAGACGTCTTTCCAGAAAAAAAGCGTAATGAGGATGACTGCCATAGGATCAATGAACGGGGCAGGTATGTTCACTAGGGTATTGGAGTCCCTCCCTAGCATTACGCCTGACTATACACGACCTGTGACGCTTCTAGTTCCTTCTGCAACTCCTCATTATCTCAGGTTTGTTCTAAGTTACTATGAAGTAACGTGGCTATCTGACTCTTCAGAACTCCAGTGGCTTCAAATACAATTGCTGCTTGCGTTTCTAGTCATTGTGTTACCTCCATTCTAAATTATGGTGTAGAAAAAATTAGAAACAATTACATGGACACCACAGAAATTAGCAAAACTAAGTACTGTAAGAATCTGCGGTTTGAGCGCAGCCATACAGCACACAACACGCGCTCGCCAGCCGACCTGTCTAGAATGCTGACAATCTGCTTGGTCAGTGGACGCGCGTCCGGCTGCACTGCGACGCAGAGTACGCCACTGGCCGCCGTCCGCAGCGCGCAGTATTAACTAGCGCGGCCTCGGGCGCGGATATCTCTCTTTTCTTAGCTATGACCATAATTAGGATGTCAGACACAGTGATGATGGATGCGCGTAGCGTGCGTGTTTTATAATTCGCCTTTGTTAATAAAAGTGCTAAACTTAGATCTCGTGTTCGCGTATTGCCATACCTCAAGGACCCACCGCTTACAAATCCTGACAAAATATTCATGTAATCAGCACTCGGGGCAACAACTCAAACTACCCCCTTATAGTACAGTATTACTTTCTTCGTATCATGGCACTACTGTGCTTTGTGGCCAAACCTCCTACAAGTGTCACAAGTTTCAGGTACATCCCTAGTACAAGTTAATTCATATCTGGACAAGTTAAAATACTGGTAAATAGTTGACAACAGTTTCTTCTTTAAAGTTAACTGGAACTGCAACAGATCTGCAGTTGCTTGTGGCCTAGAGATTATGTTCTTATCAATATCCCATCTACTAGACAGAGCACCAAAACAAAAGAAAAAAGAAAACAGGAGTACAAAAATTGGGCACTCTCATTACACCACATAATACTCTATGTCGATGATGACTGCTGATGCACGGATATGGTTCCTCTACGGATGCTGCAGCCAACGTTATCACTTGTGACTCCAAATTATAGGGGTTTTTGTGAACCTCGACGAGAGTTCAGGAACCAATTGGAGAGGTGGTGGTGAGGATCTATGTCACGCGCAATGAGACAGTTTTAAATTAACATCCATTTACTGTTGAGAGTTTTACAGTGCTTCAGTCCCCTCTTCAGCACAGCCTGATAAAAGACTAGCTATGCCCACACTGCAGGAAGGTGTTGAATGGCGTGTCAGCAACCATTGTGGAATCGGCGATCGAAGCACCTGGTGTTGCATACAGTTTGATCCAGGGCCTTGTGATTCGCAGAGTGGCACCCAGCGCAGCCCAACAGCCAGCGTCACTGTGGATGTCCAACAAAGACTCGGCACCCTTGTTAAGTGTAGCTCCGTTTAGACCTGCTCTCAGTAATGTGCATACCCCTGAGGAAGGTTGTCATGATGGCGAGAAGACAGAAGTTCCAACAATGACATGGAGGACAGTGCGAGGTGCTGTCCCAGTGTACATTCAGTAAGGTGATGCATGCACTGACCAGGTGCTGTAGCACTAGGCGCCCCGCTCCTACGTCAAACTGCTTGCAGACAGATCAGTTCTACATACTCAGGAGGTCTGCCTCTCCATCATTTTCAGTCACCATTGTAACTGGTGGGAATGTCAGCTTGCAGAATGCAGTTCTCGCCACCCCCCAGCCGGTTGGCTGTCTACTGATAGAAGTAAGCTCCAGTCTGGCAGCGACTGGCAGCACTTTGTCATACGTCATCAGGTCATCGTGCAACTAACAGAGCTGGCCTTTCGTCGGTATAAGTGATGCTGACAGAATGAACAGATTATGTGTCCTAAATGGAAGGAAGGAGAGAGTTATATAGTGGTTGATTCTCCCTGTATGGGTGATCAAAAGTGCTCTGTCTTTTCGAGCTTGTCACCATTCTCTGCCACAGCTTCATTGCATTCTTATATGCAAGGTTTGTGGTATGAAAGACGTTCTTGTGTAATCTTTTGGTTCGTTACTCCACACCCATCAACAAAATCTCACTACAACTCCTTCTCTTATGACGCCATAATGCTGAATCAAGTGTTCTAACGTTCTCTCTCCCACGCTCTATAGGTATCTATTACCGTTTAAGTTCAGGCACCCAGAATGTGTACACCCGTTATGCAATCCATGTCTACAGTGCAGCGTGTTACTGTTCAAAAATTTTTTTCTTCACTCTAATCTGTACTATTCTGATATGCAACAGTAAATTCGTTGGTGGAGAAATTACGGTTGTGAGATATAGTGTAAAAATGATGAGTAAGAGACCAAGAATTTCTTCTTATGGTAGACCAATATTTACAAATTTTACACCAATGATTTTATCTTCTAATCTGACTAACAGCTTTCTTTCGTGACCTTTGCCGATGCGCCAGCTTTTCCACTTTTTAGGTGAACTATTTATTTCTACTTTGTCATAAGATTAACACATATAGAAAAATGAAGTAACTAATGTTTCTTTTCGTTAAAAGGCTTTTAGTGTATCAGTAGACACCAGGGTTAAATTACATATTGTCACTTTATCTTCTCAAAGCCGGAAGTGCAATTTTGACTGAACGTTCCTTGACTGAAACCGCCATGCTAGTTATTTCATTACTAACCTTCTCTGTGTTTTCCTGATACATCATCACAGTGCAATTGGTTTATAAAATTCGTCAACATATGGTTCAAATGGCTCTGAGCACTATGGTACTTAACATCTGAGGTCATCAGTCCCTTAGAACTTAGAAGTACTTAAACCTAACTAACCTAAGGGCATCACAGATATCCATGCCCGAGGCAGGATTCGAACCTGCGACCGTAGCGGTCGCGCGGTTCCAGACTGAAGCGCCTAGAACCGCTCGGCCACACCGGCGGCCACGGCAATGTAAGGGCAGGAATAACAGCCCACCCCCCGGTGTTGTCCAGTCCAGTCATTAACCAGCTCAGCCTGACACCATGAGGTAGATGGCTAATCATTGTTAACATTAGGGTCCTGTTCTGTGAAATGGGAAAGGAGAAAATGATTGTTGTCTGTTTTGCTGTCCGATGGTAAAAATGTTACTTCCTACACATATTCAGTTACTGGAAGATGCCTTCGAGCTATAGCTCTCGATAATACCTGATTCCACCAAACTGTTGTGAGGTGCTTAATTCTTAATTTTCTGTGGAATGGAGTTTGTTTGCAGCAGTAGTTTTTATATCTGAGCATGAATAATATTTTTCGGAAACTGTATGACTTTCATCCAGCCGGTGTAATAATTTCTTCACAGTTGAAGTATATTCAGATCAGCACCATTCTTTGATTTTCCAATTGCCTTTGTATTCGTGTACCACTCAACTTTCTCCGTAAATACCGAATTAAATTTCAGTCTGAGTGTAATCTGAACACAGAGTATCACTTACCATGTTCCGATCGTTGACATACAAAAGCAAATTTCGTTGTCGTCTAATTGGTGTCGCGAACAACTCCTTATAGTATGCTTCAACGTGCATTATTCATATCACACCCAGTCGCAAGCTAAAATCTCCACCTAGTAAAAATTCACAAGGAAAATTGCTTAAAGAGATCATTCCAGAAACACGTACTTACTCTCTTACAAGAACGTTTGTACATCGACGCAAGACAAAATTCTCTCGATAGTGTTTCTCTTACAGCAGCGAATTCCTGCAACTCGGTCGCTGGGAATTGTAGGAACACTTCGTGAAGTGGGAGACGTAAATCTACCATAAGGACGACCCCTCCTCTTCCATCTTTTCTTAGAAGCTCACAACCTGGAAAGCGAACATGTAACTGAGGCTTCAGTCAAGTTTTGCTTAATGCTACTCTTGATGGTTTCTCTGCATCATTTCTCTTTCCAAACTCATTTTACTTGGAAGAATCGGTCTAGAAATCCACTAAATATCTATTACAGTTCTTACACTTGGCCTCTGCAACTCAGGATTTTGCTGTCATTCGAAGATAAAATTTAATATAATCCATTTTTTCGGCTACGTAGTGATTTTTACTTGGGAGAAATTTAATTAGGTTTAATTATCTCATAGTAGTACACTCGATTGAAGAAGACTTGGTAAAAACTGCTCTAAAGGCAAGAGCTCATACATATTCATTTATTTAAGACAACCGATTACGACTGACTTTGCTGTCATCTTCAGGTTTTAAAAAAATCTTTTTCTTACGAAACGTGTTCATTTCAAATGGGACATCTCACATAGTTGTACTTTATACGCCGTTTGCGGTGAATGTTCAATGTTTAGAATATGTCCAACTTTTTAAAACAGATATGTTACTGTTTCTGTGTTCTTGAAACGTAAAAATCATATGTGAGCGGTACATATCAGAAAAGGGTCATTTGCAGGAGGTACTTTATATTTTTAAATATTTTTGTTACGACAAACCTTTTATAATGTGCTGTTTTTTATCCACATTTTAAAAGCACATTTGCATGCTGAGCTTTTATTAGCAGAAAACATAATTATAAGTCATGAAATAAAAGAAAATTGAGCCACACGTATAGTACACGGCTGTATAAATATTGTATGCAGCCGCAGGAAACATTTGAAGATTTTTGATCGTCTGATGATTGAGAGGCACCTTTTGTTTACTAGGTCTTGTCCAGATCTAACGTATTTAGGAGCACAATCATTAATACCACATTGTTTCATTATTTTATTCATGAGGTGCAACCAAACGGCACTCGTAATTGTATAATGTAAGTGTACTTTTGTGTTTTTCTTTAAGAATACATTGTAATTACTAACCCATGTATGTTTTATTTTGTGTCTTTAGTCATTGTGAGATTCTTGGATGGCTTGGCATGGCAAAAGTTTCCTTACTTTTAAGTAAAAAGTCGCCCAGCTAGGCCCACTGTCTCATAACGAAGTCTAGCACTGTGCAACGTAACATGCTATTCAGTGCAACGACTTAAGATCTATAGCGAGACATCACGAATGGTAGGATTTAACATGCTTTGTGCTGTCAGATTTTCAGTCTCGGTGCACTTGGGATCAGGGTTTTTCAGAAGTACGTCCAAACTGTAAACAAGCTAAGTAAACCATGTTCCATTCAATTAACTATTATAGACATTTTCGCAGGGTTCTTCAACGATTATTGGCTTGACTCTTTATTTTGTGGTGGCAGAGAATGTGACGTGGTTCATGTAAGAAGGATTGTATGTGGGCATAACAATTAGTCTGAATACGATTTTTCCGAATTTATTTACATTTTCATGCCACTGTTCACATAATGATTCTTCGTAACTTGCCGTGTGTTTATGCACATTACAATCAATCTTCAGAAGAGATTCTGCTACGATTAGTTGCCATCAGCAAACGGGTTTATGCGTATGAGCTTCTCTCTCAATCAGTAGTTCTTTCTTCAGCAACACGGTTAGTTTCTTGGTTCTTTGTACGACCATTCACGTTTTTGAAGGTATGTTGCGTTCGAGACTTCATAGCAGCTGACGACGTTTCAGGCTCCATTCAGTGTTTATTCTAGTGCATTATAATTTCGTGATTGTGAGTACATTGCTAAGATAGCAATTCGAACGAAGTATACTCATTCCATAAGCCTTTGCCTATAAGATGGGGAATTTACTCATTTCGTAAGTCTGATTATGAATCTGTCAATAAAATTTGACCATTTAAAGTTATTTAAATAGTAATTTTTGCCCATAGATTATCACACTGCACCAAATAAGCTTTCCCCTTGTAAATTGATTCTTAAAAATATAGCCAGATAGCGTTTGATAAAACCGTATGGATCAAAATCTTCAGTCCTATAAGAGGGCTTTAAAAACAGGACTTTTGCAGTACAAATTTTATAGGTACTTTGCACAGGGTGAGCTTACAACGTGAAACTCCCGCGCAGCACGAAGAGCAGCCGTCAACTGTCGCCCAACCTCTGCGCGTTCGTACAACAACAAAAACACAAAAGAAACATATCGTTGTTTCATTATTTATATTAAATAGTTATCACAATAAAAATCATTAACATTCATATACACTGAACTATGTAGCATATTTTATCACGTGTGATGGACGGGGTATGGTCGACAGTGGTACACAGCCCATCCCCAGTTCCTCTGATATCGGTCACAGACAGAAGTCGCAGGTTGATATCAGTACCTGCCTCACACATTGATGTCTGTTGTTACACATGTTGACAGTCGACCCGGACGTAGCCATCACGAGAAATTTCTTTTTTTTTCTTCTAGTGTGTGCGTACACTCACTGTCTAGTTGTATAGTTTTTTACTGACAGCTTCTGTTTCGGACGCTTGCACAACATTACTCGCGTTGTAGATACTTGCAAAAAACAAAAACAATGCAAAATGATGCGTCTTTAGAACTTCGTTAGACGCAGCATGTTAACTTCCTCAGATTATTGAATCTAACGTCATTTGATGATTCCTCACGTCTCTCTTTACAGAAATAGCGATATCCAAGTTCGTTCTTCAGTTTTAATAGACAATGCTATTCAGTCAGTGGCCCGTTCATCAAACTTCAGACGAGCCTTCTAGTTCAGAGATCAAATTATCTGGTCCCAAGTAAGTAGAAGTTCTTCTTGAAAATCACTGATGCAGACTTAATATTAAATAAACAGTTTTAATTACATATTATGAACTTTCTAGAAGACAGTTATTCACAACAATCTGATGGGTTCCACGATACAGATTTTTGACAGTATCAGTGAATCCTAAATTTATTTGACCTAATTATTCATAATTTTCATTCATTTGGCTCATTTATTTTCTCTTCCAAACAATTCACACTGTATTAGCTTAAAATACTGATTAACGTAACCTTTTTTCTGGCCAAGTGAGTAATAACATGTTGTGCAAATCATAAGTTAAGTCCAAGCATTTACATTTGAACAGTCCATACTTGAATGACTTTGTGACGCTGTATTCAGGTATAGAGAACACCCAGGTTTTTAATATCTGTGGATAAAGCAGTTGCTTCCACTTCCTCGAATGCCACGTCTCGCCACATCAAAGTAAACGTGCGAAGTGGCAGCGAGTGAGGAGCGGGCTGCTAATGCGCGTTCCACACCGGACTGGCCGGAGCGGCCGCCGCTTCATCCTTTATTCAGCAGCCCTCACATATGCATACTGCATGCAAAAACTCGAGCGTGATTTTAACTCTGATGCCAAATATTCAGAGCAGCAACATAACGCTGAGGAGTGCGTGCGAAAGCTTGCATGGAATCAAACGAGCAAGGCTTATGCATTTACATACCAAAACTAACCAGTGTGTATAACGGCTATTCTGGTCGGAGAGGAGAAAACACATGGTAACGAATAAGAGACGCACGACAATATTCACCGTTGCGGCAGGAAATTTTGAATTATTTACAATAACTCACTGTGAATGCTATTAATGTCTGATCGATATCTTAGCGATGTTACTTTACGCTTTCGTTACATTTGCTTCATGGAACTTATCTTTTAAGTATTTTTTATCTTTGTTTTCCACGATACTTCTGTTTGGGTTCACCGTGCTTGAATGCATTACTTATACACCGCACTGAGAGTAACGAATCAATTGCTCATTATCAGATGTTTTGATGCTCACGGCTCTCGAACTGCAGTTACCGCTGTATTGTTCCGTTGCAGCGCCAATACGCCTCATGTAACACAAGAGGATCCTCGATGCACACCACACTAAGAACCGAAATGTGAAAGTAATAAGCAGTATGTGCAACACGTTTGCAAAGGAAATTTTGAGATTAACATCCTCACCAATGTGAGATTTGTAAAGACAGGGCAAAAGCTCCGAGTCAAGTACTGTCGAGTTTGGACTGTTTAAGTCAGCCCTGGTCTCGATGGAAGCACTCCAACTTTCGTGTGACGTATTCCACAATAAATAGGAGCAGCTTAAATCTAAGTGGCTGGACACCAGCCCACGGTAACAAATTTATGGAGGGAAGGGGCAGAAAGTTTAGCCAAGGTCTGCAAAACTCTGTTAATATTCGAAGAAAGACAAGACATCATGAAGCAAACGTACCCCTTTCTCTTTCACGCTGACGAAGATGAAAGGTTTTCATGTGGTATGTTGACTTTCATGAGCAACACAGTTCGCTAACGATGGAGTGGTGCATTTATTGCGGAATAATGATTCAGAGGGAAAGCTAATAGTAACACCAGTTCACATTCAACCAGAATGATATTTCCTGTTTGCATATGCAATTCTACGATCAATTCCTAACATGACTTACCATACAAAAGGGTAGATTGTTGATCCATTCGCCTCTGAGGAACAGTGTCAGAAGCAGCAGATACCGAGTATATATTTCCGTTGCGATCATCGATGGTTTGAAATTGATGTTCAAATGTGTGTGAAATCTTATGGGACTTAACTGCTAAGATTATCAGTCCCTAAGCTTACACACTACTTAATCTAAATTATCCTAAGGACAAACACACACCCATGCCCGAGGGAGGACTCGAACCTCCGCAGGACCAGCCGCACAGTCTATGACTGCAGCGCCCGAGACCTCTCGGCTAATCCCGAGTGGCCGCTGGTTTGAGCTGCTCCCCATTGCCCGAGAAACTTGCAGCTTGATAGCGGCAATGTTCGCCACAGATATCGAGTTTGTAATCAGGGTACTCCACGAGTTACAGTAATTTCTGTGTCAGGTGATGTAGTTTGTAGCTGTTGTCATGTGAAACCAGATATGGTAGCGCACTCGTTGAAGCGATGAGCTCACTCTGGAGAGGACTTGGTTTGAAATCTCTGTCTGGCCATCTTCAATGACGTTGTTCGTCGTTTCCCTAAATTGAAAAAGTGTGTTTCTATCAAGCAGGCAGCGACATACTATTCCACCTTTGCTCCAGTGAATTATTTCTCAGACAGCAGTGGACGAATTGACAGTGACATATACTAATCCACATTTAATAGGCCTCCATTTTCCCGAGTGTGAACAGTGGAATTAGTTTCCTCTTTTGAGAATTCGAGGAATCAACAGATTAGTATTCTGTAATGCTCACATTAACAAAGACTCTAATACGATGTGAACATCATACACTATTCTTATTAGCTCTCCAAATGAAAAATGATCGAATAGTGTGCTCAAAGTGTTAATGAAATTAATTAAACGGACACTACTTATGTTACACAGTTTATGCTAAATAAACAAATGTCTGTAACGAAACGGAAAGGCTAAAATCTCAAAACCCAGATTACCGTGTTAAGTATAATTTTGTTCTATTTATACCATGTCCAAATTAAGTTTGTAGTGGTTTTGTGTTTAAAATAGATAGTGATTTATGGAACTGCGACAAAATTACATCACCACTCTTTGATGTTTAGTAATGCAGTGTGATACAAATATTAAAAGCGTGATTTGTATTGGAGTTAAATAACGCTACCTACAGTTCATATTCTGTCTTATAAATGAATATTATGTGTTTGTGTTGGAATAAAGAAGTTAGTCCATCAATAAAGTGAAGCTTAAACAATGTAAAAAATTATTTTTAAAATAGGACCATTACAGACAATGTTACTTGACAAATCAACATATGCATTTCATAGAGACTCATTATGTTCATAGAACGTCTTTTTTATTCAATCTGGTCATCTACTTGAAATGAGTAGCTCAAAAACGTCTAGAACGACCGCAGTTGGCTGCATGATTTGCGCTTTTTGACTGTTAACCTCTTCCTCAATACTTTTTACTACATCCATCTGTGAAACAAACGTGAAATGAAACTTTCCTTCTCAGTGCGGTTCAGAAGAACATTTGATTGTAAACTAGATCATGTGGATTGTTTCAGCCTCTATCGTGAGACAAAAAAACTTTATAGAACTACGATGATAGCGAGATGGTCATATAAAGATGGCGGTAGTATCGCGTACACAGGGCAATAATGGCACTACATTGGCGGAGCTGTCACCTGCACTCAGGTGATTCGTGTGACTGTGGTCGCACGACGGGATGGGGGACTGATGACCTTCGCTGTTTAGTCCCCCTTAAACATCCCAACAACCACCACCACGACTGGAATTAACAGACTCTCAACGCACAGTGGTAGTTGGAACTAGAAGCATGTAACGTCTAGTATGTAGGCGAGTTAATCGGCCGCTTAGAGTTGCCGTGATGTAAGATGAATTTGTTGTCCGGCTGTATGCTAGCAGGCCCAGGTCCCAGGGCGCGCCGCGGCAGTTCTGGCTCCCGACTATGTGACCGGTATGAGCGAGTCCAGGTGAAAAGATTAGCAGCGTCGCCAGAGATTGGGAAAAATCACTGAGAATTTTGACGGCTGTCGCTCGCATGGCTTTTGTGCACGAGACGGTGCTCCAAGACATAGATTTTGGGACACGCTGAAAGATGGCTTCTCATAGCTCTTTAAGAATCTATAATAATTTATAACCAAATATTAAGGCAAATATCAATACATCAGAGATGGCGATCCCAGAAAAAAGGGGTGCATCCAATGACGCAATAGTATTTCAATGTTTTTAAAGCTACTGAATTGAATATTTCATTGCGATTAAATAATTTCACACTGAGCCTTTGAATTAATAGCTTTTAAACGCTCCATTCAATTTCGACACACGATATGTCAAAGGATAGCTTTGCGCAATAGATCACATCTCTGTTAGTTAACTATTTGTATCTATTTTATTTCCTGATGTATTTTGTTTTTTGTACATTTTTTTTTGCGTAAATGTTTGCCAGAACATCATATTCTCCACATTTACACAGCAAATGAACACAGAATCAGTACTTCATTTTTTGTCATATTTGTGTATTTATCTAATGAACAATTTCCTACTTTGACAGTAACTTTACGTAAACAGTGATTCCAAGTGCTATTACAAAATTATGCTAATTTAAAAGTGGTTAGTTGCACGTGTTAGTAAGACACCACAATTGAACAGGGAACCAGAAGCTGCTTCTATCGAGGGGCACAAATAATTTTTTAAACAAGATTTACTATAGTTCTTTGCCATTTACCGTAACTGCACTTGTGGAAGAATGCTGGCTTGCTTATTTATTTGCAAATTATTACTTACATTTATTGTAAACGATCTGAGTGTAACTGAAAGTTTATCATATTTCCTTTATTTGTATATTCGTGTAATATATTAGTTTAGTGTGGGAAACTGGCCATGAAGAGTCAAATTACGTTTGCAGAATCTAAGAAAGATGTGTTTTTGTTGGGGATGGCCTTCAGCCAATGGAAAATCAGACAGCAGCATCAACTGGACACTGGGACTTTCTGAACGAAGAGCTCAAGGGAGAGATGCTTGACATTTTGTGTCAAGTACTGGAAGAAGGAAGACGTGCCTTTGGTAATGTGCATGATTCAGTCTTATTAGAGATTGATTCAGGGCGGTGAATGGCTGCTACAACACTTTAATTTTTGAAGGAACCTTATATTTTGAGAGGTCTGAATATGCTCCAGATTGTATTACGGAACTGACGATAGAGAGAGTACGAGTTACAGTTCTCTGTATCGTCTGTTCTATCGTTGTGAATCGTCATATTGAACTCTAACTCTTTCGAGCTGATAAATATTTAGCGTATTGTGATTACGAAATGGACTTAGTCTTCGTTATATCTTTGATGAATATTTACTTTGGGGGTTTTGCTACCATTCCCGTAATGTTCTCATCATAACTTTATTGCAATTACAATGAAATGAACACCCTTAGCTGCTTACAGGCGTTGACATACGTCAACGGGGACAGATGAAAATGTGTGCCCCGATCGGGACTCGAACCCGGGATCTCCTGATTACATGGCATGTCCGAAAGAACAGATACCATCTTACTGTTAGTATATAACTATATTGCATTTGATTGGGGTATTTTGTGCCTATACTTTAGCTGAATATCGTAGAACCGCTTCCTTTTATTTGAAATTTCCTGTCTTGAATAAACTTTATTCGACAGAATTCTCTGTCGTCTACGTCAATTACAGATATTAAAACAGAACCCTTGTTATTAAACTATTAATTTAACTTTTATTTTTATCTGTGCATTTTATTAAATCACAAGGATACTCAGTGCGCATACTATTTGACTGCATGGTCACAGCTACGGGTATTATTTGCAGTGGACTAGCTGTAGCACATGAACGGAGACGGGAGTGGCGCGACCCTATTAATGCATCGAGCTATTCTTTTTAAACAGAGACGTGCGTAGTCCAGGTACCTATAGTAGGAGTAACCACCGGTAAAGACACAACTGCTTTGCTTGTATGGGATGCTATATACACTCCTGGAAATTGAAATAAGAACACCGTGAATTCATTGTCCCAGGAAGGGGAAACTTTATTGACACATTCCTGGGGTCAGATACATCACATGATCACACTGACAGAACCACAGGCACATAGACACAGGCAACAGAGCATGCACAATGTCGGCACTAGTACAGTGTATATCCACCTTTCGCAGCAATGCAGGCTGCTATTCTCCCATGGAGACGATCGTAGAGATGCTGGATGTAGTCCTGTGGAACGGCTTGCCATGCCATTTCCACCTGGCGCCTCAGTTGGACCAGCGTTCGTGCTGGACGTGCAGACCGCGTGAGACGACGCTTCATCCAGTCCCAAACATGCTCAATGGGGGACAGATCCGGAGATCTTGCTGGCCAGGGTAGTTGACTTACACCTTCTAGAGCACGTTGGGTGGCACGGGATACATGCGGACGTGCATTGTCCTGTTGGAACAGCAAGTTCCCTTGCCGGTCCAGGAATGGTAGAACGATGGGTTCGATGACGGTTTGGATGTACCGTGCACTATTCAGTGTCCCCTCGACGATCACCAGTGGTGTACGGCCAGTGTAGGAGATCGCTCCCCACACCATGATGCCGGGTGTTGGCCCTGTGTGCCTCGGTCGTATGCAGTCCTGATTGTGGCGCTCACCTGCACGGCGCCAAACACGCATACGACCATCATTGGCACCAAGGCAGAAGCGACTCTCATCGCTGAAGACGACACGTCTCCATTCGTCCCTCCATTCACGCCTGTCGCGACACCACTGGAGGCGGGCTGCACGATGTTGAGGCGTGAGCGGAAGACGGCCTAACGGTGTGCGGGACCGTAGCCCAGCTTCATGGAGACGGTTGCGAATGGTCCTCGCCGATACCCCAGGAGCAACAGTGTCCCTAATTTGCTGGGAAGTGGCGGTGCGGTCCCCTACGGCACTGCGTAGGATCCTACGGTCTTGGCGTGCATCCGTGCGTCGCTGCGGTCCGGTCCCAGGTCGACGGGCACGTGCACCTTCCTCCGACCACTGGCGACAACATCGATGTACTGTGGAGACCTCACGCCCCACGTGTTGAGCAATTCGGCGGTACGTCCACCCGGCCTCCCGCATGCCCACTATACGCCCTCGCTCAAAGTCCGTCAACTGCACATACGGTTCACGTCCACGCTGTCGCGGCATGCTACCAGTGTTAAAGACTGCGATGGAGCTCCGTATGCCACGGCAAACTGGCTGACACTGACGGCGGCGGTGCACAAATGCTGCGCAGCTAGCGCCATTCGGCGGCCAACACCGCGGTTCCTGGTGTGTCCGCTGTGCCGTGCGTGTGATCATTGCTTGTACAGCCCTCTCGCAGCGTCCGGAGCAAGTATGGTGGGTCTGACACACCGGTGTCAATGTGTTCTTTTTTCCATTTCCAGGAGTGTAGGAGAGCAACTATTCCGTTAGATACCTACAAGTGCATAGGACATTCTGTTTCGGAAATCGTTAGGGAATTCAATATTCCGAGATCCTCAGTGTCAAGAGAGCGACGAGAATACCAAATTTCAGGCATTACTCTCATCACAGACAACACAGTGGCCCACAGTTTTCACTTTTTTTTTTGTTCGTTACTGATCGTTGTGTTTGGTCGTTGCGGACGTCGCAAGACATCCTGTTCAAGTTCGGTGCTTGATCCTTCCACTCAGTTTTTGATTACAGAGGCCAACCTGCTCTCTGAACGGACACGCTGAGCTATCGTGCCGGCGCACTTAACGACAGAGAGCAGCGGCGTTTGCATAGATTTGTGAATGATAACACAGAAGACATACTGCGAGAAAATAACTGAAGAAATCAATGTGGAATGTAAGATGAACGTATCCGTTAGGACAGTGCGGAGAAATTTGTCGTTAACGGGTTATGGTAGCAGACGACCGACGCGAATGCCTTTGCTAGTAGCATGACGCCTCTCCTGGGCTCGTGACCATATCGGTTAGGCCCTAGATAACTGGAAAAGCGTCGCCCGATCTTAGTTGGCAAAAACTGACGGCAGGTTCGAGTATGGCGCAGAATCAATTAAGCCATGGACCCAACTTATCAACAAGTTTCTGTGCAAATTGGTGGTGGCTCAATAATGGTGTGTGCTGTGTTTCATCGGAATGGATTGGCTCCTATGGTCCAACTGAACATATAATTTGCTGTAAATACTTATTTTGTAACGTATATCCAACCAATATGTGCAAAGTAGCTACAGCCAATATTGCCTATGTTCGTCTGTGAAATTGGCCTCGATAAGCGACCTGAGCTATCAGTAAACGGAATCTAACCTGCATAACACTGTGTGCGTGTAGTATGAGTGTCAGTTTCACCGTCATTTAAGCCCTCAACAGATCGTTACATGAAAAACTTAAAACTAACATTTCGATAAGTTATCTGACTGTGTGTTAAATATGAATTTACAAGTGATACAGAAACTGACTTGTGCAACGGAATTTACTGGACTAGAGTACAAGATATGTTGTGGTGTGTCAGTGCCTCTGTTTTGGCGCTACGTTTTGCACTCACCTCTTTGGATGACTGCCTTTTTCCATGTGGTTTACAGAAATTCGCAGCAGCGTGCAGCAGCAGCGGCTAAGGCTTATTGTTACTAAGAATGAATTTAATAAAAAGGCGTTTGCTTGGGTCCTGTTAACTACTAAATAAATTTTGAGAAGGGATTTAATTAATTAAGTCTATTTAAAACATCAGAATCATCATGAACAAGAATTAATAATGACAATGACAAGAGACATTTTTTTTATTTATTTATTGTTCCGTGGGACCAAATTAAGGAGAAGTCTCCATGGTCATGGAACGAGTCAATACATGAAATTATAATACGATATTAGAAACAGATAAAATGAAATATAAAAAAAACATATTCAGGTGACAAGTCGTAAGTTTAAATGAAGAAAATCAACAATTGCTTAATTTTTTAGCTCTTCCAGGACCTCCTCGACAGAATAGAAGGAGTGAGCCATGAGGAAACTCTTCAGTTTAGACTTAAAAGAGTTTGGGCTACTGCTAAGATTTTTGAGTTCTTGTGGTAGCTTATTGAAAATGGATGCAGCAGAATACTGCACTCCTTTCTGCACAAGAGTCAAGGATGTGCATCTACATGCAGATTTGATTTCTGCCTAGTATTAACTGAGTGAAAGCTGCTAACTCTTGGGAATAGGCTAATATTGCTAACAACAAACGACATTAAAGAAAATATATACTGTGAGGGCAATGTCAGAATTCCCAGATTTTTGAATAGGGGTCGACAAGAGGTTCTCGAACTTACACCGCATATAGCTCGAACAGCCCGTTTTTGAGCCAAAAGGACCCTTTTGGAATCAGAAGAATTACCCCAAAAAATAATACCATACGACATAAGCGTATGAAAATATGCGAAGTAGACTGCTTTTCGTGTTGAAGTGTCACTTATTTCAGATACTGTTATAATGGTAAATAAAGCAGCATTTAGCTTCTGAACAAGATCCTGAACATGGGCTTTCCACAACAGCTTACTATCTATCCGTACGCCTAGGAACTTGAACTGTTCCGTCTCGCTTATAATATGCCCATTCTGTCTGATCAAAATATCGGTTCTTGTTGAATTATGAGTTATAAACTGTAAAAATGAGTCTTACTGTGATTTAGCATCAAATTATTTTCCACAAGCCACGAACTTATTTCATGAACTACATTATTTGTTACTGTTTCAATATTACACACAAGATCCTTCACTATCAAGCTGGTGTCATCAGCAAACAGAAATATTTTTGAATCACCTGTAATACTAGAAGGCATATCATTTATATAAATAAGAAACAGCAGTGGCCCCAGCACCGACCCTTGGGGAATGCCCCACTTAACAGTGCCCTATTGGGACTGAACATCACTACCACTCTCAATATTGCGGAGAATTACCCTCTGCTTTCTGTTCTTAAAGAAAGAGGCGAACCAATTGTAAGCTACTCCCCTTACTCCATAATGGTCCAACTTCTGCTGTAATATTTTGTGGTCAACACAGTTAAAATCCTTCGTTAAATCAAAGAAAACACCTAGCGTTCGCCACCTTTTATTTAATCCGTCCAAAACCTCACAGAGAAAAGAGAATATAACATTTTCAGTTGTTAAACCATTTCTAAAACCAAACTGAACATTTGACAGCAAATTATGTGAATTTAAATGCTCCAGTAACCTTGTATATACAACCTTCTCGATAACTTTAGCAAACACCGATGGCATAGAAATAGGTCTAAAATTGTCAACATTATCAATGTCTCTCTTTTTATAAAGTGGCTTCACTACCGAGTACTTTAATCGGTCAGGAAACCGACCACTCCTAAAGGAAAAGTTACAGATATGGCTGAGAACTGGGCTAACATACATAGAACAATACTTCAGTATTCTGCTAGATACCCCGTCATATCCATGAGAGTTCTTGGTCTTTAGTGATTTAATTATTAACTCAATCTCCCTCTTGTCAGTATCATGGAGGAGCATTTCAGGTAACAGTCTCGGAACACTTTTTTCTAAGAGCGCTATATGATTCCCTGTTGGGACTAGGCTTCTATTTAGTTCACCTGCTATATTCAGAAAGTGATTATTAAATACTGTACATATATGCGACTTATCAGTAACACGGACATTCCCACTACGTACTGATTCTATATCCTCGACCTGTCTCTGCAGACCAGCAACTTGCTTTACGACTGACCATATGGTTTTAATTTTATCCTGAGACTTAGCTATTCTATCTATTGACATATGTGTCAATAATGGCTGAGTGCCAGATTAACAAATTATTTCCATTTCAAAGTTACATTAACCACAGCATATTATTTAGATGTGGAGAATAATTATTATTATTTGGAGGATAAGGAGGACCCATTAACTGACAAGCAAAGCAAGGGATTATTGCAAAGTCAGACTAACGATCACGAGCGTAGCCCTGCAATTGCTTTTGCACTTTACCTTGAATTCCATCTTCAAGCGTAGCTAAGCCATCTAGATCTTTCCTGGCTATATAAATGAAATCAGGTCTTGAGTGTGGTAAGATCTGCCATCACCGACGTGAGGGCAGCGTGATACGTCTTCTGTCTCCGAGCTCTCGACCGACACTACTCTTCCACTCTCGCAGACACACCTCGTCTCACAACAATGCGTAGAATCGCGCTCCCATGTTTCGCCTTCAGATTGCTACTATGGATATCTGAGTGCTTACACAATGCAAAGAATAGCGTTGAGTTGGATATATCGTTTTATGTAATGGAGAGTTCTGACACACTCCTTACAATGTTCGACTACTTTGGGTATATTTACAGGCATTTGTGGTCTTTATATTCCCAAACAATGGAATTTTTATGGAAGACAATTTGCGATGTCACTGGTCCCCAATTGTTCACGGCGGGTTTGAAGAACATTCTGGACAATTCGAGCGAATGATTTGGCCACCCAGATCGCCCAACTTGAATCCCGTCGAACATTTATGGTAAACAGTTGAGCGAACAGTTCGTGCACAAAATGCTGCACCAGCAACATTTCCACAAATATGGACGGCTACGTAGGGAGCGTGGCTCATTATTTCTGCAGGCTTACTTCCAACGACTATTTGAGTCCCTGCCACGTCTAGATGCTCCACCACACCTGAAAAAAGGACGTCCGACACAATATCAGAAGGTATCCGATGCTTTTGCCACCTCATATTACGTCGCATTGGTTGCCCACAGTCAGCAGCATCAGCTAATGGCTGTTACCTGCTAACGGCGGCTTCTAGGTGACCCATAGATGTGATGTGATGTTTGGTTTGTGGGGCGCTCAACCGCACGGTCATCAGCGCCCGTACAAAGTCCCAATTTTGACACAGTACAATTTTTTCCTCAGTCCTTTCTAGCCACTGTCACGCATGATGATGATAATGATGAAACAATAAGGAGACAACACAAACACCCAGTCTCCGGGAAGAAACAAAACGGCTTGCTACCATTTAGAAACAACTTAGAGGATTGTATCGGCGGAAACTGTACGCATCAATGTGCACATGATCAATTTGGCCTCCAGGTGTCCATTACGAACAACTGTACGAAACCGACAGTGCTGTGGAGCTCCTAAATACGAGGTGAACAAAATCTGAACTAGAACCTCTGTTAGTGGCGTCGAATTTTCTTCACCGCTGTGTGCAGGGTTTTCCTGAAAGCATAATAATAGTTGGGCCTGGGTCAATGCGAAACTAAGACGTGCAGACCCACATGGTCAGCAGGAAGCTGGGTCAATCATAGTAATAAATATGGACGTAGGATGCTCCTCATCGTTGTCAAAGGTGACTTGATTGCTGTTCACTATCTAAATTTACTTCTACATCACTACTCTGCATTTCACACCTAATTTGTGGACGGACGGTTCATCGATTCACTTTCGGATAAATTATCTATCTTTCCAATCTCGAATAACACTTGTGTAAAACGAACACCAAGGTCTTTCCCTGTGAACTCTGATTTTTCTTATATTACTAACCTAGTCATTTGTCACTATATAAATGAGACTCAACAAGATATTTTCGCATTTGGGTTCATGGTGGCTGGTAGACACACGTTCGATGAGGCGTTGCCCCCCGCTGGCGCATTTCGGAGACCCAGGATACTGGTCTGAGGACTGTAATTCAACAGCACTCCCCCTGAGCTGCTGAAAACGTCTATATATCGCCGGAAACATCTAACGAACACTATCGCGAAAGTCGTCCTTACTGGCTATAACTTTATGCACTTTTTGGAAACATCCAAGAAAGAAAATATGAATCTTACTCCTCCTCTTTCACAGGGAAACTGCCATGACATCACCTGACACTAATTCCCCTGGGACCAAAGCAGTAACATGTTCTATCAAACCCGTAATTCTCTTCCTGGCAGGTTTGACCTTTTCAGATACGACGCATTTCCCCAGTTACTTTGCTGTAATGGTTTCCGTCTCCCAGACGTGCACGTCTTTCTTAAGGTCGGCCTTCATTTGCTGTGGAATGCAGTTCCCAGAACTCGTTATTACGGTGTGTTCGGACATATGGCACTCTATCTAATACTTTGTTATATGTACATATGGACTCGATTACTCGCTCTTCGGGTATTGCTTTCTTCATTTCCCGAAGTATTTGGTCGAGAGACTGATGGGGAGCTATGTCTCAGAGTTTCTGTCGCATCTCGGCGTCACTTACTACGTTCTTGATCAACTGTGCATCTGTTTCCTCACTCCCCGGATGGTCCAGATCGACATTGGGCGTTCTAAATCGCACACGGGTCAACGCGTGTGGCACTGCATTGTCTTCGCCAGGCATTTACTGGACAGTGTAATAGAATTTCCGAAAGACTGATGCCCAGCGCAGGTGCCTTGCTTTGAGATGCCAACAGCTATTCAGGAACGTAAGTGCCCAGTGATCGGTCACAACTCTTAGCTGATAACCTATACGGTACTGCGAGAATTTGATCATGCTCCTGACTATCGTCTCTCGCAACCGCTCAACTTATGGCTGACGAGACAAATACGAGATGCTCTTTATTCTCCCTCCCCCCCCCCACATGCCTCACTTTATCCTTGATGTAACTCCACTCTTGTGGCGTAGTAAGAACTGTCTGAGGCGATGGAGAATTCTCTCAAATCGGGGTGGCGGAGCGAAATGTTCGTTAGAAGCGAGTTCTTATATATTTGAACCTGCATTTACGCTCTTCAGTTCAGCAGAAAGGAACGCTCTTTTTTAATAAGCCAGACAGGTGAAAATTGTTCCCCAAATTATATTTAATATGCATGCGAAAAATCCTGTCAATCCTAGCACGCTCTCAGCTGCCGCTGGGTTCTAGGAGTGGGAAACCAGTGGATGGCTTCCAGTTTCTCCACTCCTGCATGCATACCGTTACTACTCGGGATATGGCATGGGTAGTTTATCTCATGACCCACAATCCTACATTTTTTCTAATCGTGGGGACATACCAGAGTGGTTCACGGCGCGCAGTACATCCTTCACAATTCGCTGTGTTCCGCGAAACTCTCTGAGTCGATTACAATGTCGTCGACGTTCTACGTTACTACTCTGGAAAGGTCTGTCCCCAAGAGCGAATCTAGGGCATGGGTGAGTATACCGACAATTAGATTAAGCCCAAACGACAGAACAGTGTACTCATAGCTCTTTTGACTAGAAACGCCGTAGATTTTCTGGGCTCTTCAGACAGGAGCATCTGCCGATACTAAGCAGGCATATCCAGCGTTTAAAATACTTCACCTCCTCAAATCCCAACGGAAAGTGTTCCACGTCTTCTGGGAGGTCTCTTTCTATCATTAATACTTCGTTCAATTGACAGGCGCCCGGCACCAAGCGAATACCTCCCCCCTTGTTTATTCACAGAAAGGACAGGGTTATTATAAGTACTGTTGCATCTTCGAACTACTTCCCATCGAATTATTCGTTCGCTTTCGTCTGCAACTCCTTGGTGCTTCACTAATGGTATCCTATACGGTGGTGTGTGAAATGGTGTGTGAAACGATTCCTTCTCTGTCACTTTCAGATCTCAAACGTAGATGGTTGCCTCCCTGGCTTGTTTGTTTGGGTACTGTCATTAGCCATAAGTGAGGATCATCAGCAGGTCTGCATTGTGTCAGCCAACTCGTTCTCTGGCCAGCGCGGGATGGAGGGGATCGTCCTTGAGGACTCCTTCCTCCTCACAATTAATCACTGTTTCTGCGCGACTTAGGCACTCCGCACCGAGAACGGCAGTCGTCGGCAGCAGGTTCTCTATCAGAGCCGGTTGGTGCATCTTAATCATCTGGGCGGAAAGCTCTAGCAGTACTTGTT
This sequence comes from Schistocerca cancellata, assembly GCF_023864275.1. Lineage (NCBI taxonomy): Eukaryota > Metazoa > Arthropoda > Insecta > Orthoptera > Acrididae > Schistocerca > Schistocerca cancellata. The sequence goes on along the minus strand of NC_064626.1, from coordinate 630,566,098 downwards.
TGTTCATTGTCTCTGACTTGGTCCCTATCGACCCTCTAATTTTACTGTCGATACTAGGAATACTTCTAATCCGACTCGATGTTTAAGAGTATTGAATAAAGTTGCGGAGATTACTGTGATAGCCATGCCAGTGTACACAAGGAACTTTTGCGCTGTGTCGAAACAATGTAACTACGTATAGGGCTCTGATATACCTGTCCTGAAAGCCGAAACCCCAATGAGAGCAAGTTCTTCATCGGGTTTTATGGATAGTCCACCACCCACTTTGGTTCACACACACGCCTAGTGGTCGTGAGTACCAGTTTTCCGAATTAAGCTCCTTTAAAACAACGATTTCCTCCTAAAGAGTGTTAACCCGCTTTGTCTGCTGCGGGCCGATCCGCCATTAATGAGACTTGCAGCCGGCCTAGTGGCCAAGGTTAGTTAGGTTTAAGTAGTTCTAAGTTCTAGGGGACTGATGACCTCAGATGTTAAGTCCCATAGTGCTCAGAGCACTTGAGTCCGGAACCGTGCGACCGCTACGGTCGCAGGTTCGAATCCTGCCTCGAGCATGGATGTGCGTGATGTCCTTAGGTTAGTTAGGTTTAAATAGTTCTAAGTTCTAGGGGACTGATGACCTCAGATGTTAAGTCCCATAGTGCTCAGAGCTATTTGAACCATTTGAACCAATGAGACTTGCACTTCCTCCTCCTCGTGTGTCCTACCTGAACAGATATGACACTTATGACACTGTTTTTTCACTGATAATGGCTCCCAGTACCATTCCCGTTCTGACTGTTGTTGTTAGATGGAATGGCCTTCATTAGTACTTCGTGAATTTTGATCGCTGCTACCATCCCGGTTTTACTGTCCACTGATGGCAAGACATCTGTTTCTTTCTTCATGAAACTCGTCCAGTGTGTCCAACACGCCTAACCAGGTTGCTCGATACTGCCGAGTAGTGGCTCTCTCTGTCTGCATGAATGAAACAGCACCGGCATTCAGTGCAGACTCAATTCGATTGGAAACATTTATCGAAACCGCAACTAGCACATCCAGCGCAGGCTTACTGGTAGTTATCGAAGGCAGGGGAAGGGGATACCCGGTGAATGAGATCACCTTCCTACTTCTGCTGCAAGCTGGTCGGCCTGCGTGTGTTAATAAACAACACTTGAACAGTTGTAAGCTTCAATGATGTAACCATGCTGGGTGCAGATGCCATCTGGCCCATCGTGGCGCATAATCAGTTAGCTTCTATTGCTTTCTGTAACACCTGGCATTGCATGACAACTCTATCCGCTACGCTGGTATTAATTTCTTGGACTATCTCCTCTGCGGAGTGAATCTGCATTTCTATCACACCTAACGAAATCACTCTCTCTGTTCAAAAATGGTTCAAATGACTCTGAGCACTATGGGACTTAACTTCTGAGGTCATCAGTCCCCTAGAACTTAGAACTACTTAAACCTAACTAACCTAAGGACATCACACACGTCCATGCCCGAGGCAGGATTCGAACCTGCGACCGTAGCGGTCGCTCGGTTCCAGACTGTAGCGCCTAGAACCGCTCGAACACTCCGACCGGCGACTCTCTGTCATCAGTTTTTTATACATTCCTCATGTGGCTGATCGTCTTGTTGTTGAGCGATTGTAATCACTTGACTAGCTACTCTGGCGAATTTGCTTTCGACCCCACTCAGCTGTGAGCCAATTTTAGATAAAGAGTCTAATTTAGATAAAGCATCCATGTTTTCCTCATGTGCTCTGTTTAGACTTTCGCCCTGTTCAATTTTCACTTTTGCGCAAGTTTCAAGCTGCATTGTCACTTCATTTTGGTGCACTTGTAAAGTTAGTGCGAGCGAATCACTAACTGCTTCTAAAATTTTGCTATGTTGTTCTAATTGGGAATTTAGCTCTACTTCAACTCCGAAATTAGTCTCTCGTTTTGTACTTTTAATTCATCCTTTTGGGCGGTTTGTTTAGTGTCTAAATCCGCTTTAAATTCGTTCAAATTTTGCCATTAGCTGACAGAACGGACTCATTACATCGAGTAGGAAAACTGCTGCTTGCGGAGTGGTATTTGCCTTGCTATTATGGTCTTCACATGGCGTCGTTCAGTGTTTTGCATCGCCTCCCACACAATAGCAAGCAGCGACCTGGCATCGGCTGTGGCAGCTTCCATGGAGGCAGTGGCATCTACGACACCATTGTCGGCCAGGCCAGCTGTGGTGAGGCGGCATCGCCGGAGGTCACCCCGTAGTTGCTCGGCATGTTCTAGTTTGCAGCCGCAAGATCAGTGCTGCGAGTGGCTCCACTAATTGTGAAACTGCATGAGGTCACCATCATGGACAGGCGTGCATAATGTTGGCAACTCACTGGCTGACCGTGGTCATGGACCTGCTCCAACTAATAACTGACTTCAGCTTGGCTGTTAATGGCGTCTCTCTTCAGTTTTGTGACCCAACGATACACAATGCCACAATCAGCAAGAAGAGGAGCCCCATGATGAACATAACAAGTGCACCTCTTGCGAGTTTGTTCTGGCCCATGAGGGCAGTATCTGCGATCCACAGGTTGGGAGACGGGGAACAGCGAGTCCTACAAGTAAATGGTGGGCAGGGTGCGTCCCTCCGCCACTAGTGATATTCAGACTAACAATTGCCTTGGCTTTCCAGGAATACGACATAGTGTACATATTCTATATTAATTAAATGAGGCATCAGAAAATTATAATCCTTTCTTCCTGTGGTTAGCCGAGCCTACGAAGTCCATAATTCACAGGGAAAATTCATCTGACGTGATTTAACCGGCACTTAATTAAAGTGAGTTTTAAACTACTGGGCTGATTCGCTCATGACCCATACAAATTTAGTCGTTGTTTTAAAACAATGCTCAGTGTATAATCAGAGGTATTAATTAAATTTCATTTCAGAACTCTCCCTTTATCAGAGAGCTAGACCAGCTGCTGCCATGCTTTCGTATGCTTTGTGACTAGGTAACATAATGTATCTGTGCTACACCACAGTCATATAGCGATCGAGGTTAACTTCGTCCTCGACTGAGTATTGTATGTAGTAACTCCCGAAATTGTTAATCACACGTCACTGATGTTAGTTATCCATTTTAACAATTGAGGTGTTGGAACCGAAAGAGGGACATAGCACTCGAAAGTAGTTTTGAGATAGATTTGAAAAACTGTGTAATCTTGATTAGTATTATTTCCAAACCTTACAGTTACTCCTACATGCTCATCAGGAAGAATGTAACCTTATACCAAAATCTGCAATCGTAGAATAATTCACAATAATAGAAATTGACTGAAAAGTCTCCATTGTAATGTAAAGAACACTCATTTTACCATTAATGTTGTGTAACTAAAAAATTAATATATTTTTAATAACGTCAACATATTCATACATTCCTATTATTTGTATAAACATTCATAACTAATAATTCATGTGAAGATAGATAATATAACGGAAGACGATATCCTTTTTACTGCGTTGGCTTGTAACATGGGAGAGTTAATTCCATATTTTTTACTTATTAAACAACCCAGTTTATAATTGCGTGGGCTTTCGCGGTCAGAGTCAGTCGACATAAAAGTTTTCTGGGTATGGTATCATACGCATTAAACTTTTATGTCAACTCTGTTTATTTGAGACACATATTTTTCATAAACTTGTCACTCTTGATCACTTTGACAAACTTCAGTTCCAAATACACTGCCTTCCAGTCAACCAGTCCCTTTATAATATGCACGTTTCCACACAATATTATCTAAATACTCACGAAACTGCAAAGGCATAGCATCTATCATACGTGAAACATTCTGTAGTTTCTCAGGTTTCAGAGGAATGACGTCTATGTGTGCTCTCGGCACATTATGGAAATGAGGGACTATCCCAGTTTTAACAATAGCAAATTCATGATTCACCACTTCATTGCTATTTGGAGAAACAGAGACGTGTTTTGACTGATCAGTGTACGCAATATGTTTCGGCATCCCACTACAGTGTTGCCATCAAGCAATGTAGGGACTTGTTCCTATGAGAAATCCTCTTTCTTCACAAAACAGAATTTCAACACTGGTTTGGACAGGGAAAAAAATCACTCAACAAGTCCCATTTTAGAACCGACAGACCCGGAATCGTGTGAAAATAACCGCAGTAATAACTCATATACGTCAAAAGTCATGAGAAGTCCACTTTTTGATCTCAGTGCCTCAATTGAGACTGCTAGATAGCAGCCAGTACTATATGTAAAATAGGTATGCCGCTGTTACTACAGGACGGGTTTGTGCGACTCATCCGAAAATTGAATAGTTTGTCATTCAGTGTAACACCCGTAGTCTGAGACGCTCGTAGTTTCTGGACACTGGAAACTGATGAAGTACTTTTGGAGACGTGTGTTGATACAGATCCATTCATATATCTTCAGTGTTGCTGCTAGACACATTACTGTGGCAGGGATCTAAGATTTCTAACTTTTTTAAAAGTAAGATAGTGGTTACCCCGTGTTCTGCCCTTACCGTGATTCCCAGTAGCGACACGTTGCCATACACAGCCGTCTTCCATACCCTAGTTTCACATACTCAGCTATACTGCAACAGTTTCTCGTGTAGAAATCCAATATTCGAATTGCTTCACATGTCGGAGTTGTGTTCTTTGACGTCGACTCTGACGCCTTCCGTTCATTTGAGGATTTTTTAATTGCCTGTGGTAGAGAAAACATTAAGCTTTCCCAGAGTTTGTAAACGTACGATTCTGATACGGGCTGTATGCTGTTCTACACACTGTCCATGTTGGTTTAATCAGTCTGGGTGATGATATTCTTGTAAATATTAATGTAGACATCCCAACGTTCCCAATTTAGATTTTTCGTTTGAACCTAAGGATAATTTGAAAACAATGGGTGAAAATCTGTGCGTTAATGACGTTATGATAACCCTTCTGTTGACCGGCCAGCAACGTCAGCAGGTCAGTGTCATGGCGGACGAGCGCACCGAAGTCGGCACCGCGCTCGGCTCGCCTGTTTGTTTTGGGAGCCATTAGTGCGAGGCTCGCCCGCAGCGCGGCGCATTAGTCGCGGCTTGCCGGCGCATCGCATTCTCATTGCGGTCGCAATAAATCACCGGCAGAGGCTGAATGTTCGCCTCCCTTTGTATCTGTCGCGCGCTGACGCCATACGCCGCCGGGCCACAAAAGCTTTCAGCAGATTCTTTCTCCGCCCGGCGCTGGGCGGCGCCGGAGATCGAACCAAATCTCGATTCTGTGTCAAACTGATTCATCACCCGAGACAAAGCGTGTCACTGACGAATGAGCGCTCCGGCTGCCGTCGTCGATTCGACGTAAATGTTTTCTCTTGTTCGCATTCTTTCCGGACAATATGTTTTTACTCTTCGGACAATGCGTCGGCTGTGTTTCTCTATTGTCTATTGAGGGAAACATTTATACGTGCATCTATGGCAGAGAGCTGTGCTCTTCGTGGTGGAAAGCAATGATAAGTAACGAAATTTTTACTACACATATTTGATTGATACTGACGTAAATAAATGATTAAAGTTACATGTTATTTCCAAACGTCCCAGAGCTCCGATAATAATAGATTCTTCGTGTCAAAACAGTAATTGCTGATGGAACCGAAGCATTTCTGTTGTGATGTGTTCAAATGTGTGTGAAATATTATGGGACTTAACTGCTAAGGTCATCAGTCCCTAAGCTTACACACTACTTAACCTAAATTATCCTAAGGACAAACACACACACACCCATGCCCGAGGGAGGACTCGAACCTCCGCCGGGACCAGCCGCACAGTCCATGACTGCAGCGCCCGAGACCGCTCGGCTAATCCCGCGCGGCTTGTGATGTGTATACCATGATGTTTTATCATTTATGTCAAATGATTTCTTTTTGCAGCCAATCGACGACTTACGTGTGTTTTAATGGACAACGGGTATGTCTAACAAGCAGACTAGGCAATAAATTATATGCCATGTTGCGATGAATATTTCGACATTACAACTAACAAAGATTGACAGGCCATACCTTCGGTGAGAGTTGAGTGGTGTTAAAGGCAGCAACACCTTACAAAGTGTATGTATAAGCGCCACGGATCCGTATTCAACGGCCTAGGTACATAAGTAGAGCCGTAGTCTCGAAATAAGATAAGTTCATTATTCGATTAAATACATCTGGCAAGGAAACAAAACAGCTGATACATAAGTTTAAGGAAAGAGGAGGACTGGGTTTAAGTGCCTCATAGACAACAGAACAGGAAGGAGCAGGACACGGCTGAAGAAAGAAATGAACCGTCTATTTTGCAAACGAATCGTCAGAGTATTCAGTACAGCTGATCAAGGAAAACTGAATACGATATCGAATTGGGGATCAGAAAGAACAGTGTTAATACCATCATTAACAAAATTTTGGGTTAACTTTATTTCTGATTTGAGCAGCACTAATTCACCGACAAGTAGATAGCAGTACTGATGGAAAATATTGGAAGTTCATTGACGTATGCGATCATTTGTTTCATATAATCCAGACTGCATTTTATACAGACTGATAAGGCACAAAACGGAGAACGACTGCCCATTCACTGAAATAAACGAAATGTATGCTCTTCGTCAAGAAGCCTCTGTATGTATAGCCAATACCTTGGCATTAAGGAAACTATAAAATACGGCCTCCAACGAACTACTACTCGCTGCAGTGGGGTGGGTTGCGTACTTCGACGATACAGATACAGACGTAGTGTAGGTACAAACTCGTTGGTTCGGGAGGACGACGGTTCAATCCCGTCTCCAGCCATCCTGATTTAGGTTTTCCGCGATTTCCCTAAATCGTTTCAGGCAAATGCCGAGATGTTTCCTTTGAAAGGGCACGGCCGATTTCCTTCCCAATCCTTCCCTCACCCGAGCTTGCGCTCCGTCTCTAATGACCTCGTTGTCGACAGGACGTTAAACACTAACCACCACCACCACCACAAACACGTTGGAGTAAAACCTGATGACAGGTGAGACTAACTTATGGTTCCTGAACAGCGCTTTTCAGTAGTTACAGAGGCAAGAATCTCGTTGAGGGAATGATCTTGCCCTCTGTCATTAACCAGCATGGTCTTGCTATGTTGGTACTGCGGGTGAAACACTGTCCCGTCACACGCATCCACAGCCTAAGCTCGACGTCAGTGAGCAATAATCACCCACAGACGGCAGGTGGTACCACCAGCGTTGGAGCGTATGTAGAGAGTGTCTGGTGAATGTGGCTAACAGTGCAGTTGTTGTCATAATGCGGAACAGGAGTCATTTATCTGACGACCAAATGGCATTATCATTGGCTTTCGGATCAAGGGAGGAAGCATTTATGAAAAGGCTAAATTTCTAACAATTCGTACGCCGCCCTACACGAAAAAATGGCGATATTCAAAGCCAGCTCTGAGACAACCGTGGTGCACCACAGAACATAGACAAAGGAAGTGAATGATTGCTGCAGAGATGTGTAAGGGAGAATAGACGTGTAACTAAATGAGCAGTTGGCCATCCAGATGGACCAAGGGCTATCAAAAGTGTCTCCTTAACGACTGTTCAGCGAACGTTGCTGCATATGGGCGTCTGCAACAGGCACCCGCTTTATGCACCAAGCCGACTGCTGTTCATAAGTGACAGAGCCTGGAATTTGCACGCTGATATTGCAGTTGGACATTAATCGAATGGCAAAGGGTGGTCTTCTCAAATGACAGATGCATATTGGAGTGCACAGCGTGAAACGTCTGAAAGCAAACAACGTCGACAGCCTTCAGAAATGTCCAGTGCGGAAAATGGACATTACTGTCTGAGGAATGTTTTAGTGGCATTTTCTGGCCGATCTTGTTGTTCTGGATGCCACAGTGGATCAACACAGGTATGTCCATCCCTACATGCAGTTTGTTTTTCCTTGGCATGATGATACCTAACAGCAGGAGAAGGCAGTACGTTGCGTAGCTCGCAGTGTACATGTGTGGTTCGAACAGCACCACAATGACTTTACTGTACCCTCCTGGCCATCAGATTCCTCGGATTTAAACCCAATCTAGAATCCAAGGGACTACCGCAGTCAGGATGTACGCTCTGTCTACCCTGAGCTGGGGAACCCAGCACAGCTGGCTACAGGATTGGGACCACAATCGCTCCACATCACTGGTTCTCTCCCTGTACACCTTATGGCTGTCCCTCCTTCAAAAGGTGTTTGTTCAGGCTTTTCACAAGTGGTAACATTAATATGACTTGACAGTGTATTTCCCAGACACATAGAGTTTCACTCTATCGCTTTAATGATGATGGCATCTCCTTGTAAAAAATATTTCAGAGATGAAATAGCCCCCTATTCTGAACTTCAGGGTGAAGCTACTCAGGAAGATGTTGTTATTAGGATAAAAAAAATAGGCGTTCTGTGGTTCTGTATGTGGAATTTTATATTCCTATATGAGTTGATGGTTAGAACTACCTCACATTGCTCACTTGGCATCTGTCAACTATTTATGACAGTTTACATTACATGTCTGTCAAATATATATGCCTCCATCATGGCAGAGTTCCGTTTATCCCTACCACTGGATTACTGTTATCGATAAATTACGTTCACATTATCTGACAGTTTTTAATGCGTTATTTAAATAATCCTACAAGCACACTACCACCACATATCAACAGCCTAACGTATGTAGTCATAGACAACCAATTTCATATAATTTAAACAGTCCAGTCACCACTTTATTTAGTTACAGAGGTCTTAACTAGATAAAAGATGAACTTTATGTGCAAGTAGGTAAATTCAAAATATGTAGAATAAAAAGGAGATAGGACATAATTTAGATGGGATGTTTACTTTAAGCACTGAACACATCGCCGGCCGTGGTGGCCAAGCGTTTAAAGGCGCTACAGTCTGGAACCGAGCGGCCGCTACGGTCGCAGGTTCGAATCCTGCCTCGGGCATGGATGTGTGTGATGTCCTTAGGTTAGTTAGGTTTAAGTAGTTCTAAGTTCTAGGGGACTGTTGACGTTAGAGGTTAAGTCCCATAGTGCTCAGAGCCATTTGAACCATTTGAACTGAACACATCAAGCTGAGTGGAAGTTTACAATTTAGCACACACACACACACACACACACACACACACACACACACACACAATCAAGAAGTCACTTTCTCTTTCTCCAGTAGGATCTCACTGTTTACAATAGTATACACTAGATGTTTGCGAAATGTTTGTGCTCCAAACAGTGCAGAGTTCCGTTTCTTTCAGACCAACAAGATCCTGTTACTGTTAAACAGTGTTCAGCATATTACATTCAACCATGTGGTTGAAGTTAATTATTGTTGTACAGACACAGTTCTGTTAATATTATCTACAATAATAGATGCTATCATCGTTAACATATAGACAAAACCATAAACAAATTGCAACATGTTTTACTTGGAATATTGCAAAACTTTGATAAATAAATGATCTGTTTCGTAAATACTTTCAAGAATAACAAAAACGCATTTACACAAAAGAATCATTTTACTTTTCAAGGAGTTTGTAAGGTAGCCAGTCAATACGAGATAACATTCGATTCAGTAAGGCACACAGCCATGTAGCACAGTGGCTTCAAGAAGGCTACGTTTTTTCTTCACTCTGGCTCACTACGCAGCTGAAGCTACCCGCCGTGACAACGGTCTTAAGTAACATTCATACTCCCTACGAATCTAAATAAACCATAGTAATTATCATCCTAGTTTGTTCAAACTTGGTACAGAATCTTTTTTTATTAGGGAAAGGATCCTGTCAAAATTTCAGATTTTTATCTGTTACTGTTACGTAGATTGAGAAAATTACTTAAATGTCCTAAAACCGACACTTATGTTTCAAACCTCAGTTAGGAACAATAACCAAATGTCTTTTATTATCGTCTGAAGTCATAACAAAGCTAACAATATATAAAATCACTTAATTGGAATTTTCTATTCAAAACTTTAATACCTCTACGTTAGGTACTATAAAAATCATTCAAAATTATTATTATTTTTATTTTGTTTCGCAAATACATGGGGATGAATGAGAGAGTATATGTGGGACATACGTTAAAACATAATGTCATTTTATGTAAAGCCTTATAAACTTGAACCGTGCGAAAATTGTGTGGCAAGCACGATTCTGATGACGTATGTCAATGTGTACTTGCTTTTGTAAGAGAGCAGCCAGAATAAAAGTCTGAAGTGAAATAAGTTTCCATATTAATGTAAAAAAATTGCATTTCCTTCTATTTTATTAAACAATATATTAAGATAGATAGGGAGAGAGGAGAGGAACGTCGATATAGTCGCTCGCTAACCTGCTTCCGAGTAACACCATGCTATTTGTCTCCGTGAAAATAGTATGTAAAATCAAGAACTAGGCAGTTCAATGCGTTTAGAACGGGTCATGACTAAAGCAGTTTAAGTTACGAACATTTTGAGGAAAGTGTGATGTTCTGGAATTAATTAGTTGAAGTTTTATAAGCATGTGATCTTTTGGTCGTAGGGACAATTCCACATGGCATATTCCGCGTTCTTTATGGAACACTTTGGAGAGCACTTCTGACGTAGAAGACCACCGAACGACCGAATGTTCAACTCACGAATAGCGGTGGGTCAGTGACTGTTAGATCGCAAATTAATCGGGTCGGACTAGCAGAAATTCTGGCTTCTTTTTACGTGTCTAATATGCTGGATAAACAGTGAACTTGGAATGATAGAGCATTTGCATTATTAAATACGGACTTGATAGCCATTTCATGTGCTTCCTTATGAATAAAAAGATGTTAATAGAACTTTCAAATGCTTACTGCATTCTCCTACCGCCCGAAATTTGTGAAACTGAACTTACAGTAACTGATTTGCAACTTTAGTTATGCGGTCTCTGCGTTGTAGGTATTAGGTAGTGGTTTCATTAACGCTGCTTTACACTGCCTAGTGTGTATCTACTACTGCAGAGTGAAGGCATGTCGGAAGGAAGAAATAATTGTTCGATGAAAATGACTGAGAGAGAGAGTAACGAGACGAAAGAATGACAGACCAACCCCGCCCCACCGCAAGTTCCGAGTAAGGTTTTTCGGTCTTTCATTGTGTGTGAGATCATCTTAGTGTGTCACCTGACTGAAATCAGTTTTTATTATTTACATGAAAATTCTTCAATTTGCAATCCATTACTGTTTTAGTGGACTGTACGGCCTCAGTGCAGTACTGGAACTCACATTGGTTTTAATCAGTATATGAAAAATTGGTTCTGAAGTTGCACTTTCGGTCAATTTGGATGTTACACACCAGAAGGGGTACCTTCTCCAAGTTCATTCAAAGATTAAGAAACATACTCGTAAGATGGTTACTTGTTTAAAAAATGAAGAAGTAACACATTTGACTATATTTAACCCCTTCATTAAACGAAACAACATATCTGCATAAGATAATCAACAAGTTACTGAATGTATTTTTTCATGGAACCCGACTACACAGAAACCTTTCATGCCTATTTTAAACTGCTGTCACTACACAATTCACCTGCAGTCATAGCTGCCACCTTTGCACCAGCATATTTTAGCTGAAAAAAATTAAGAATAACTCCATGCTTATGTTTGTTGTTCTGGGACATACAATGAACACTTCGGTTCAATCCTGCAGTTACATGCGCCTCAATTTGTCTTTGTACACACACAGTTCTGTAACTGTTACATACAATAACGATTGCTATCATTTCAACACTAGGGACAACACTATCAACGAAATTCAGCACATTTTACTTGGAGTGGTACAGAACTATAGTAAGCAGACCACCTGTTTCACTAAAACTTTCAAATACAGCACAAACATACTTACAGAAATGCATTGCTTTCCTGTGTAAGGAGTTACATGTGTAATAATTCAGTCATTCAATAAAATATGTGTGAACATCAAACCATCTGGCTCAGTATGTTTACATGCCACGCCATGTAGAGGACTGAATGTGTTTATATAAACACAATCGGGTATATTGCTAGTTCATTTCAGAATATTTTTGTCTAACAGAACATACATGTTGGCAGCATGTGGGTCAAAACACGTAAATATGGGAGTGGCACCAAATAATGGCCATGAACTAATAATAGAATTAGAGAATGTTAGATGTAATACTAAAGTGCAATTTACTGATATAGAATGGCTTCTTCTATGTAACAAGATGAGTTTCTTTAATGGGTTGACGATGGTAGTGTAAGACCAATCACACACTCCTCCAGACCCCGATGTCTTTAACAACAAGAATCCATTATTGATGTGTACAGTCTCCTATGCTGAAGTCAACATCAGATGACTCTTCACTGTGGATTTATTTACATTGTTCAAGGGTACTGAACTCTCATGAACTACACAGTCAAGTATATATTGCAGTAGATGAACTGAGCCAGGCACTATTCGATGAAGTAGCAAGTTATCTGTATGAGCATAGTGCAGAAATTAAATTCATGAATAAATACACAGATACGTGCACTGAGAAAGTTCTCTACAATTGCCCATATAAGTAAAAGACATACAGGTTGAATTTACAGAGTACCTAAATATATCATTGGTCCACTTCTTTTGGGTACCATACGAGCAGAGTTAAATGCATGTAAAAATCATTTATTTAAACAGCATTGTGAGATATTATGAAAATGATAAGATTGAAAAAATATTAAACAGTTCATATTTATTTGTGTATAAGATATTAATATATCATTAAAAACAGCGTTTACGTATATTTTGAAACTGCAGAGACACTTACCTTACACAGTGTCAGTGATAAATGTGAATAGGCACTATGTAAAATGTCTGCATGTACCAAGTTATTTAAAATTATTCAGTATATTTTTAATAAAAATGCCTTTTCCATGACATTAGATGTCTGTAGTTTTCTTTCAAACATTGTCTTGAGCCACACATTAATTGTTTAAAATAAGATTCATAACACTGCTGTGTTGGTTTAAGATGCTGCAATTCTCATAATTGCAAATTTTACATTGTGTTCATTTCCATGGTCTAGGTGTAGCGTCTCTGATTAGCGATCAAGATACCCTCCATCCCAGGTTCGGAACCCACCACCACTTACATTTTTAATAATAATCTGCATTGGCCGCCGAAGACTTCCGGAATAAGAAGATACTCACACTCTGCTAACGGTCTTCTCAAAGGGGGCTGAGAAGCAGACAGAGGTTCAGGGCAATCTCTTGACCTTGTGATGGGAAACTGCCTCTAAAGGGGGAAGAATCACCAATGAACAACGGCATGAGGATGAAGAAGGCAATGGAAACAACTGCATTAAAGGCACATAACGTCTATTGTGGAATAGTCCCCCATTCGGATCTCCAGGAGGGGACTGCCAATTTGGAGGTGACCATGAGAAAAAGACCAGATAACCAACGAAAGAATAACGTTCTACGAGTTCGGACGTGAAATGTCAGAATCTTGAACGTGGTAGGGCAGACAGAAAAATCTTTAAAGGGAAGTGCAAGGGCTCAATGAAGATATAATGGTTCAAATGGCTCTGAGCACTATGGGACATAACTTCTGAGGTCATCAGTCCGCTAGAACTTAGAACTACTTAAACCTAACTAACCTAGCGACATCACACACATCCATGCCCGAGGCAGGATACGAACCGGTGACCGTAGCGGTGGCGCGGTTCCAGACTGTAGCGCCTAGAGCCGCTCTGCCACTCCGGCCGGCAATGAAGATATAGTGGGAGTCAGTGAAGTGAAATGAAAAGAAGACATAGATTTCTGATCAGATGATTATAGGATAGTATCAACAGCACCAGTAAATGATATAACGTGAGTAGGGTTCTTTGCGAATGGGAAGGTAGGAAAGAGAACGTGTTAATGTACACATTTCAGTGATAAGGTCTATCTCATCAGAATCGAAAGCAGAGCAACACCGACAACGACTGATCAGGAATACATGCCGACGTCGCAAGCTGAAGATGACGAGGCAGAGAAAGTACATGAGGATACTGAATGGGTAATACAGTATATTAAGGGAGATGAAAATCTAATAGTCATGGGGGACTAGAATGCCGTTGTAGGGGAAGGAGCAGAAGAAAAGGTTACAGGAGAATATGAGCTTGGACAAGGAATGAAAGAGGGGAAAGAGTAATTGAGTTTTGTAATGAATTTCTGATAGTAATAGCGAATACTCTGTCCAAGAATCACAAGAGGAGGAGGAAGTATACTTTGGAATGTCCTGGAGGTATGTGAAGATTTCAGTTAGATTGCATCAGGCTGAAATTCCAAAATCAGACAATATATTGAAAGGTGTATCCAGGAGCAAATACGGATGCAGATCACAATGTACTAGTGAAGGATAAGTTTAAGAGATTAGTCAGGAACAATGAATTCGCAAAAAAGCGCGGTACGGATGTAATGAGAAATGAAAAGATGCGCTTGAAGGTATCTAAGACTACAGATACTGCAATAACGAATAGCTCAGTAGGCAGTACAGTTGAAGAGGAATGGACTTCTCTAGGAATGACAATCACAGAAGATGGAAAGAAAAACATAGCTGCAAAGAAGGTAAGTGTGGGTAACAGAATAAATAATTCAGTTGATCGATAACAGAAGGTAGTAGAAAAATGTTCAGGGAAATTCAAGAATACAGAAATGCAAGTCGATGAGGAATGAGATAAATACGAAGTACAGGGAAGCAAAGACGAAGCGCCTGCATGAAAAATTGTGAAAAAATCGTAAAAGGAAATGATTCTCGGAAGGACCGATTCAGCATATAGGAAAGTCCAAAGAACCTTCGGTGAAATTAAAAGCAAGTGTTGCAGTGGAAAGAGCAGATATTTGGGGAAGTACAGAATTTAAAAGAGCTTTCTAAGACTTACGATCGAATAAGGCACAAGGGGTAGATAAGATTCAATCAGAATTTGTAAAATCATTGGAAGATTTGGCTGCAATACGGCTTTTCATGTTTACGTGTAGACGTATGAGTCTGGCGATATATCATCTGACATTAGGGAAAATATCGTCCACACAATGTCGAAGACTACATCCAAGTTGCTGAAAGAATAACATACAGAAGAATGGAAAAGGAAAATGAGAATATGTCAGATGATGATCAGCTTCACTTTAGGAAAGGTAAAGGCACCGAAGAGGTAACTCTGACGTTGAAGTTGATAATGGAAGAGAGACGAAACAAAAATAAAGGTATTTTCATAGGATCTGTTAACCTGGAAAAGGCGTTCACTAGTCTCAAATTACGCAAGATGTTCGAAATTCTGAGAAAAATAGGAGTAAACTTCAGCGAGGAACGGGTACAATATGTGCAAGAGCCAAAAGGGATTAGAAGAATGGAAGATCAAAAACCAAGTTTTTGGATTAAAAAGATTGTAAGAGAGGAATGTAGTATTTCACCCCTAGTGTTCAGTCTACACATCGAAGAAGGATGATGGAATTAAAAGAAAGGTTAAGGAGTGGAATTAAAATTCAAGGTGAAAGTGTATCAGTGATAAGATTCGCTAATGACTTTGCTATTGTGAGTAAAAGTGAAGAAGAATTACTTGCTTTCCTGAGTGAAATGAAGTCTAATGTGTGCAGAATATAGATTGACAGTAAATCGAAGAAGGACGAAAATAAGGAGTAGTAGCAGGAATGAGTACAGTGAAAAACTTAACATCAGAATTAATGGTCACGAATTAAATGTAGTTAAGGAATTTTACTAGCTGGGCAGCAAAATAATCCATTACAGAAGAAGCAAGGAGGACATAACAAGCAAAATAGGAATGGCAGAAAGGAGATTCCTGGCCAATAGAAGTCTATTAGCATAAAGCATAAGCCTTAATTGGAGGAAGAAGTTCCTGAGAATCTACACTCCTGGAAATGGAAAAAAGAACACATTGACACCGGTGTGTCAGACCCACCATACTTGCTCCGGACACTGCGAGAGGGCTGTACAAGCAATGATCACACGCATGGCACAGCGGACACACCAGGAACCGCGGTGTTGGCTGTCGAATGGCGCTAGCTGCGCAGCATTTGTGCACCGCCGCCGTCAGTGTCAGCCAGTTTGCCGTGGCATACGGAGCTCCATCGCAGTCTTTAACACTGGTAGCATGCCGCGACAGCGTGGACGTGAACCGTATGTGCAGTTGACGGACTTTGAGCGAGGGCGTATAGTGGGCATGCGGGAGGCCGGGTGGACGTACCGCCGAATTGCTCAACACGTGGGGCGTGAGGTCTCCACAGTACATCGATGTTGTCGCCAGTGGTCGGCGGAAGGTGCACGTGCCCGTCGACGTGGGACCGGACCGCAGCGACGCACGGATGCACGCCAAGACCGTAGGATCCTACGCAGTGCCGTAGGGGACCGCACCGCCACTTCCCAGCAAATTAGGGACACTGTTGCTCCTGGGGTATCGGCGAGGACCATTCGCAACCGTCTCCATGAAGCTGGGCTACGGTCCCGCACACCGTTAGGCCGTCTTCCGCTCACGCCCCAACATCGTGCAGCCCGCCTCCAGTGGTGTCGCGACAGGCGTGAATGGAGGGACGAATGGAGACGTGTCGTCTTCAGCGATGAGAGTCGCTTCTGCCTTGGTACCAATGATGGTCGTATGCGTGTTTGGCGCCGTGCAGGTGAGCGCCACAATCAGGACTGCATACGACCGAGACACACAGGGCCAACACCCGGCATCATGGTGTGGGGAGCGATCTCCTACACTGGCCGTACACCACTGGTGATCGTCGAGGGGACACTGAATAGTGCACGGTACATCCAAACCGTCATCGAACCCATCGTTCTACCATTCCTAGACCGCCAAGGGAACTTGCTGTTCCAACAGGACAATGCACGTCCGCATGTGTCCCGTGCCACCCAACGTGCTCTAGAAGGTGTAAGTCAACTACCCTGGCCAGCAAGATCTCCGGATCTGTCCCCCATTGAGCATGTTTGGGACTGGATGAAGCGTCGTCTCACGCGGTCTGCACGTCCAGCACGAACGCTGGTCCAACTGAGGCGCCAGGTGGAAATGGCATGGCAAGCCGTTCCACAGGACTACATCCAGCATCTCTACGATCGTCTCCATGGGAGAATAGCAGCCTGCATTGCTGCGAAAGGTGGATATACACTGTACTAGTGCCGACATTGTGCATGCTCTGTTGCCTGTGTCTATGGGCCTGTGGTTCTGTCAGTGTGATCATGTGATGTATCTGACCCCAGGAATGTGTCAATAAAGTTTCCCCTTCCTGGGACAATGAATTCACGGTGTTCTTATTTCAATTTCCAGGAGTGTATGTTTGAAACGCATAATTTTAAGGAAATGAAACATGGACTGTAGGAAAACTGGAACAGAACGGAATAGAAGCCGTCGAGGTGTGGTGCTACAATCTAATGTTGAGAGATAGGTGGTCTCATAAACTAAAAAATAAGGAAATTCTGCTCAAAATCGAAAGCAAAGGAATATGAGGAAAACGCTTACAAAAAGAA
The DNA here is from genome assembly GCF_023864275.1 of Schistocerca cancellata. Classification (NCBI taxonomy): domain Eukaryota; kingdom Metazoa; phylum Arthropoda; class Insecta; order Orthoptera; family Acrididae; genus Schistocerca; species Schistocerca cancellata. The sequence goes on along the minus strand of NC_064626.1, from coordinate 630,548,628 downwards.
TGTACAGGGTGACAACACATCCGTTAGGACATCATGGAATAGCTTCCATGGTACCAGATGAGGCTGTAGACGATAAAAGGTGGCGCAGAAGACAGAGATTGATATATACCCAGCGGAGAATTGACGACAAAGTTTGCAATTGCTACTCTGAGATGAAGAGGTTTCCACATGAGAGGAATTCCTGGCATGCTGCATCAAAGCATCATAAGACCGATAAAAAATGGTGTATAACGTTGTGTGTTGGCTGGTTCATCATACATTTAAGATTTGCTGTTCCTGGTCTAACATGCAGATCCTGCGTAATATTTAATTTCAGTTTATCTCTGCCGTCAACAACAGTGACTAAATTAGACCACTGACAGACTGTATATATTATACCTTGACACTGAAAATAATGTGGATGACCAAGATCTAATTTCAAAATTGTATCTGTGTGTGTGTGTGTGTGTGTGTGTGTGTGTGTGTGTATGTGTGTGTGTATGTGTTTGTATCTGGTTTTCAGAACTGTAATTTCGTATGTAAATAATTTTTGATAATCGTAGCAGCTACATGGAATGTCATTTAAATTCATTTTATACCCTATTATATATTTCGCAAGGAAAATTTGTGACAACATTCCAAATTCCAATTGTATTTCGGATAAAATTCACAGGCCTCTATAATATTACATGTAATGTGTTCTGTTGTTAATTCACTGCGTAAACAGCGTGGATACAGTAACAGTCGCTTTTTTCATGCTAACCTTGATTTCTAAATTTCGAGTGTGTCACTTCCAATGTGCAAATTCATGAGCTAGTATTTCTAATCACACACTGTTTATAAATTTCGTTAACATTGCATCACTCTCTAGGCAAACTCGTTTCTGGTGCTCATTGTGTTGAATCCTCAGGCTGCAGTATTAATGCTTTATCACTAAACCACTATTGCACTTAACTCACAGGTTTCTGTGGCCATCTGGCTGCAAGCCCCTCATGAAATGCTGGTGTTGATTATAAGAAAGACATCCTCTGTCCCACTATTTCTGGCCTGTAATGTAACATTAGAGTAAAAAAAAAATGAACACATCTGTACATACAAAACAAATTTAGAAAAAAAATATTTCACTATATGTCATCTCTCCATGGCTTTAAAACATATAATGATGCTTAAATTACGATCCAACCCAAAAGATTGCTTATTTATATCTACTGAAATTCAAACAGTATATGTTGCTGAACTGGAACTTATATTCTGATAACAAACTAGATAGATAGGCGAACTGGTGAGTTTACATATACATTTGAAACCGACCCTAGATTCTGTCTAGCAATTATTATAGTCCACATCATTTGCTGTGGTATGGTGTAAATGTAGGTCATTGCACTAACAGCTAGGGGATGCGTGTAATGTGTTAGAATTTTTATTAATATTTTGCACAGTCCTCCTAATTGTAATTTCAGATAAACTACAAAGCAATTATACCGTTTTGGAGATGGGTTTACATTCACAGTGTGTCAGTTCGATTAACATGAGGTAATTTACACTCTGGAGTATATGAAATAACAAACAGTCTTGATTCCAAAACTGAAGTTTATTGTTTTGTATACCCTCCAGTCTTGCAATCAAGACTGTTTGTTTCATATTATTACGACTGTTTGCTGTACAACACCACCATGGATTGCAAAAACTTTGGAACATATCTTTTGCATGGTTCTGGCCTGGGACAGAAGTCTGATGACTGTTTCAGCGTTGCTTGAAAGTGCCACTGTAGTGCATTTTAATGATCTCTCTCGGCTCTAGGCCATCGTTTAACCCATATTGATACTGTAGAATAAAGATGGACTCGATGTGCAATGTTCAGACAAGTCATAACGAAATGTTCCATCACCCCAGGTACTGAAAACTGCTGATACTGGGTATGTTGAGAATGATTGATCACTAAGTGTAAGATATACCCTGGATTATGTACTATGGGGAGATACCTGATATATGGTGCAGAACTAGGGACACTGGGGGTGGCGGTGTGTGTGGGGTGGGGAGTAGCCTCCTATCACAACATTCACAATTGAATACTTTAAGGCTCAACACCTAAAGTGTTCAAGACAAGTCAAACTGATGAGTACTTTGGTAATGAAAATAACACTAAAATTGGCACACTACTTAGGACAAAGAATTCAAATGTGCTAACGTTTATCACAGAATTATTTATGAGTACATATGGTGAATAATGTTTCTGATCAAATGCACCATCAGGAAATCAAAATGATAAAGACTGTGCTATTAATTAAATAAAGAATTTCATCTTGGACTCTGCTATTATTGTGATATATGTGAATGACAATTTAGCTATACCATGATGATGTATGGGACAGTTCGTTACAGTTTCAGTGTGACCAGGGGTAATTTGTTACTGCTTTTTCTGTAGCATGGGGGCAATTTGTTTCAATTTCTGCTTTAATGAAAGACAATTTATTACAATTTCACTGGAACATGGGGAAATTTGTTACAATTTCACTGTAACCTGATGTACCTTTTTACAATTATTGCTGTGAATTTGGGGCAATTTGTTAAAATTTTTACTCTAAAATAGTGGTGTATGGGGACGTTTATTGCAGTATATTACTAGATGTTTCAGTATAATAGCTAATAAGTGCCATCCATGGTTTCTTATTAAATATTTTTTCCCTTTGAAGACAACATGAGAAATTACAAGTATGCCAAAAGAAGTATGCAGCAAAGCATTATGGAGGAAAGTGGCTAATAAATATGGAATACATTTCATGAGACCATAGTGATTCTGTTGAAAACTGAAAACTGGTTCTGCCAGAGACACAAATTCAGCTGGGCCTAATGTTGGATGCAGAATATTTCCCCATGTTTTATCAGAGGGGACTGATTGCATGACTACAGAGAAAAAGATCTTAAAATCAGCGAAAACGAATGCATTTATAAAATCTGAATGCGATGACATTGAAGAAGGAGATGGGTATGATTACAATGAAGATAATATTATTGAGGCACATAATAGAGTCAATGGATAAATAAAAAGCTCTAGCAGGAAGCAATTCAAAAATTATATAACCAAAATTCGCTGGTTCACATGACAACAGAGACAGCATCGAAACTAAACATAAGAAAATCTATCTAAACAATTTATATAGTTCAATGATCCAAAAAGGACTAGATCATCAAAGGCATCAGCAAGTATTGAGACTACAGCTCATTTGAATAAGATCGTTTGAATAATATCAGAGGTTCGAGTAAGATGTATAATCGAAGAATAGTGAAAGCTCCTTTCCAGAAGAACGATGAACAGTTGTCCATCCACATTCATATGAACTGCTGGAAGTGTGTATGTAAGATTCGTCACCACAGCTGTAACATGCATTGTCCTTCCATTTCACTTCATTTACTGTATATGTGTTAAATGACATACATTACATATACATTAGTTGTGATGTAGTATGTGTTTTACAACTACCACCTAAAGCTTGCACATTATCACATGACAACTCCAAGTGTCAGTAAAATAGTGTGAGACCTCTCCAGCAGATATATACACAAACATGATCATTTTCTAGGGCTAGGGAAATAGAGGATCCAGTTAAACATATAACATGCGTCGTAAGACGATTTTACATGCTTTGACGCTTTTTTTGGTATAAATCCTTTGCAAAAACTATATCTGTACTGTAGCCAAGTGCGAGTGACACCTTGTTTTATGTCAGTAACACAAGGCAGCGAAGGCATTGTGTTTGATGTTTCAGTTAGGGAAATGACTCTTTAGATATAAGTAGTGATAACATTACACATGAGGAGACAATGGTGTCAATATTAGTGCTAATGTATGGGACTCTGAACTGATGGTTCCGCTTGATACGTTGCCTAACTATATATCCGATTCCCTTGCCACCGACGTGGTGTTCACGTTGATCGCCAGTCACTTGGTATTGCAGATTTTCCGTAGATTCAGAAGAGAGCAGAGGGCAGACATCCAGGAATTAAGAACAGAGGTGAGGCATTCATTAAGGGCAGCTACCCTTGAATTAAGAAAACAGCAGAGACACAACAGCACTGACGACGTGAAGGAAACAAAAATCCAGAATTATGAAAGCAAAGTGACATCAGCTGGGGGTGACATTTCAAATTATTTAACGAACTTTGATCAAAAGAGGGAGAACTACGGTCTGAATATGATGGGAGGATTTCCACTATTGAAAATAAGCTTAGTGCAAAGGAAATGAAACTGAGGTAGTGAAAGTAGTATAGAATCAGAAAAAAGCCTTGCATGAGAATATGAATGCCTTACGATGAAGAACTGTCTAAGGATAACAAACGAATTTTCAAGTTGGATGCGTTAGATTGCCACTCTGGAAGTTTCAGATTTTGATCATGTTGCTACTGCCCTTCAGAGTCACAAAGACCACTTTTAAGTTTTTTTTCTTAAAGGATGCAAATACAAGAAAACCGGAGTACGTAAGATTGAGATCTCAAGTTGCGGAAGACAGTAGTTAAGATTAAGGAAAGGCTTGGTGACGGACCTGTTAGAAACTAGACACCAGATTGCTGATGAACAATATGATTCTGGTAGTGAGGAAAGGCGAGAATCGGAACGGGGTTATTATTGAAGACGGGCTCATCACAGTCGACAGTCGATAAGGGTATAATGGAGGTTAGTTCTTGGTGAAACATGCTTACAGGCGCACTGTTCTTGTGACTTAGCTGTACCCTATGTGCGCACGAATTTTCTGTACGTGTGCAGTTATTGCCTATAAATTATGACAGCTCATGAGCTTGTCTAGTGAAATAATATCTATCAGTGTAAGGCTATATTCAAAATATTTCATTAAGGTAAGTGAAGTATCTCAGTTACTTGTCAGTTGTGACAAGTTCAGAACTCCGTATATTCTGCTAAATTATAGAAGTGCTCAGCGAGGTTTCTTTACTTTTGCTTCTGAGGTTTTTCAATTCCTTGCTGGAAATTTACCAGCAGCCTTTTTAAACTTTTTGTGCTGAAAGTTATTTTAATTTTTATTTAGCCTTTTACTTAACATTTTTACTTACTATGAAGGCGGCTTGTATGCGAGTGTTGTCAGCCACGTGTCAATGTTTTCATAACTTTTATTACACTCCGTTTGCGCAACTTCCGTTGTTTTGACTGAGTCTTCTGGCTGCTGACGAGTTACTGTTCGCAATAATTAGTTTGAAAAATTCCGTCCGTCAGTGCCTTGCAGCTTCTTGGCATCGCACGAAATCACGCTCAAGACTGCTGCCAGAATCCAATCGCTCTCGGAGATGCGCGGAGCCGCGCGGTGCAAATCACGCGTCATACTTATTTACTCGCAAATGTTTATTGTCGGACTCTGATTATACGTCTATATTTTCATGCTGCCAAACCAGTGTAAACTAAGAGTCGTCAGCCCCGCTTTGACCCGCGAGGCAGGGTTAAATTTCCGTCGCTGTCAGCTCTGGCTCCTGGGATGCGCCATCGGGTGACTCGCTAGACGGCCCTCTCAGAGACCCAGCGGCTCGGCTGCGTCGGTGTTAGCGTGAATGCTGTGTCGCTCGAGGCTGCCGAAATACACGGGTTGCAAATTTTATTCCCATATAACGTGCCGCACTATATGTTACAGAGAATTATTCTTATACCATATTGTTTCCTTTTCATCTTTTGTATTTTGCAACATTGTGATGCTTGCTGTTTGTCATTCTCCGGCATGGATGTGTGTAATGTCCTTAGGTTAGTTAAGTTTAAGTAGTTCTAAGTTCTAGGGGACTGATGACCTCAGATGTTAAGTCCCATGGTGGTCAGAGCCATTTGAACCAGTTTGTCATTCTATTCCTATCACTACGTTCATTCCCGAACACAGTTTTCACGTAATGTGTTCATGTAAGTCAAGCGGTCGCAACAATACCAAGTTAACTAACACACTAAAATAACTTGTACTAATCCACGACCGGCAACTAATTTGAAAAAAATCACTCTCCAACCACCGACAATAGACTAAAATTACTAACACGCTGAGCTTAGCAATTAAACCCCACCACTATTCTCCACACCTACAAAACCTTCATATGGATCCTCTACCGTTTCATCAAATTCCCACCGCACCTCACCCGCGGCGATTACCTCCACAACTCCTTTAGAATACACAAACTAGATTTGAATAACCTCATTATCTCGCCATGGATCACCAACCTTGTTAAGCTGTTAGAAACAGCTGCGCATACGCACACTCCATACCCTATCCCAATACTCTCCTCCAATCCACCCCGATATTTATCGTTTCTGCTAACTTTAACACTTCCCCAACTATCCCGCTTGACATCCGAGCTCCTCTCCCCTTCTCCCTCTCCATCCATCACCACTGCTTTCTTCTTGTTACCACTATCCTACCCGCACACCACAGTACTCCTCATTCCCTGTGTTTCCCACTGGCTGTATTTCCCACTAACCACCTGAACAAGTATCTATCATTTCCATAGTTCCCCTGCTTAACAGACCCCTATCCTTTTATCCACACCCCTCAACCCTATGGAAGACATTTTCTGCTGCTACAATTCTTCTCATCCAGTGCATGTCCTCCCGGCTTTAAGTGAAAGTGCAGTGCTTAAAGTGTTATCAGAACTTAGCCATTATGCGATGTGTTTTTTAGCTGTCTGTCTTTGAATTTTAATTTAAAATAGAAAACAACTCAAATGTTTGTTCTCATTCTCATTTTATATTTTTAATCAGCTTGGCTGATTCAGTCATGGCCCAGTCGTATTCAGACCATATGGAGCAATTGTATGGTCCAAATTGCTGGAGTGGCACAATTTTTTTATTGTCGCACTGTTCAATGTACTCTATAACCTTCCCGCAATAGCTGTCAGCCAGTGCCGTGGTGGAAAAATTATTGTTTTTCATATCTCCCTCAAATTTAAGAATAATGTGTGTGATATCCCAAGGGAACAAAATGTTCAAATGTGTGTGAAATCTTATGGGACTTAACTGCTAAGGTCATCAGTCCCTAAGCTTACACACTACTTAACCTAAATCATCCTAAGGACAAACACACACACCCATGCCCGACGGAGGGCTCGAACCTCCGCCGGGACCAGCCGCAGGACCAAAATGCTGAGGTCATCGGTCCCTAGAATTACACACTATTTAAACTGACTTACACTAAGAACAAAACACACACACACACACACACACACACACACACATACACACACACACTCATGCTCGAGGGAGGACTCGAACCTCCGGCAGGAGGGGCCGCGTTATTCATGACATGGTGCCGCAAACCGCACTGCCACTCCGCGCGATTCCCTCAAATTTGTGACATCGTTGGCTGAAAATAGCGTTCACAGAAAATAAGTAGGTCGTTGGCTAAAATTAGAATTATCTTAGGAAATAAGTAGTTCATGCCCCCAAAATAGCGCCAATCAACTCTGGAAAGCCATGCACTGACCTAAAAGTAGAACAGAAAATATCTCTTTGGTTGATGGTCCAGTCCTGGTGGGTGTATATCACTGAAGTTTATTGCAGAACCTTATTATACTTTTCCTTCCCTCACGCTTTGTAACTACAGATCCCATATAGCCACGTAAGCATGTATTCTAATCCTCCCCATATTACCGCTTTTAGTCACCAACGATTATTAGATTTTAATTTCCATATACGAAGGGACTTAGATTGTAACTCACTCATGACATCCCACGCTAAGACCACTACGCAACGAGAATAGCGCATTTTCAGGAGACAGTACATGCCCCTGGTGCCCTGCTGACAATTCTAATGTGGTACAGATATTTGATGCATCGTAGTGTTCTAGTGAAATGGTGAGGCATCTGGAAGCGTACGCTAAAACTGAATTATGCTATGAGGGAAAATAAGATTATTGTGCTTTAAAAGTTATACTGCACATAGATTCACCCTGAAATTCTGACGGTGTAGACCAAATCCAAAGTCGTATGCAAACACAGTGAAATCGTGCCCAGAAATTGTCCAAGACCGCACTGACGTAGTTGATGCTGACCGTCTGTACTCTCTAGACTTCCTACCGAGAGATGTCCATTTCTTCGGCAAACTGAAGAATGTCCAGGGGAAAGAGATTTGACCACTGGTGAGAACGTTCACTCAGCGCTACTCGAGCGGCTCTCGGACCGAGGAGCAGACGTCTGTCATCGAGGAATTTGGTGACTGGCAGAACGTTCCGATTGCTGTTCAAAGTGACATGCTATGTAGAAAAACAGGGTCACGTATCTGTATCGCATTGGTTGTGTAGTGCAGCATTCAGTACAAGTTACTTGGCCTGCCATGGTAAAGTGTAACTTATTTTCTGAAGTTTTTTCGTATTCACCGAATAGCACGTCCAGGGTCTTTATATATTTTTTCGGTCTCTTTGTCTTCTGCATATATACCTGAACTATTGTTCCTGACGTTAGTGTTCTGACGATTATGATGAAAATAGCCCTGTCATTTTACTGTTCGTAACTTCCGTACACATTCATACTTCTGACGTTCCAAGGTCTGATGCTTAGAATGTTACCCTTTCATACGTTATTCAGTCATTTTCTTATGGTCACCACCCTCCCCCATCTCAATCCCATCTTGGAGTTCTGAATGGGGGTCTTCTTCGGAATGTTTTGCCAATGGGGGCTTCACCATCATACTTTCTCAACTGAAGGCCAAATGTCTCATGGCTACATGTTGTGTGTCTTTAATGCAGTGGTTTCTATTGCCTTCTGCATTATGTCATTGATCATTGGTGATTCTTCCACCTTTTAGGGACAGTTTCCATCCAAGTGGCAAGAGGATGCCACAAACTTCTGTCTGCTCCTCCACCGACGTTGACAGTATAATGAATGAAGGTGACAATTTATACCGAAAGTCTTCGGGCACCACTGCCAATGAATTTTATTCAGGATTTAAGCAGAGGCTGAGTTCTAGTTCGAGAACCAGGACGCTAAGGTTACATGCCAGGGACGATATCCTTCCCCTTTCTCCTTTCGTTTTGTCTGTCATTTTCTTTCTCGTTTCTCGTCTATAGTCCTGCGCTGATGTCGCATGACACGTCTCACATTCCATGTGTTTTATTTTTATTATATACATTATTATTACAGGGGAGGGGGTGGGGTCCACCCATCTGACCGAACACACTGGGCGAAAAAGTTGTCACTTACGCCACGGCGAACATACATAGGCGGAAGCTAAATTCCACCGCAGGAATACAAGTTCAATTGTCTAATGACTCAGCAGATGACAAAGAGATACAAACAACGTATGATGAGATAAAATAAATTATTCATGCAGTAAAAGAAGATGAAACTTTTATTGTGATGATGGTACAAAAATGATTGTGATGATGATACAAGAAAAGTGAAGACAAGGCAAAATGGTACGAGAGTATGGACTGACAGAAATGAAACAAAGAGGTGGCTGCATGGCAGAATTTTGTCTGGAACAGAATTTAATCATTACTGAAACCTGGTTGAAGAATTATGACGGAAGTACACATGGTGAATCACCTAAAACTTGCACTGCATAAATTGCGGAAATAGAAAGTGCTATTGATGTGCGGTTTCACAGAATGGAATTGGAGGCAGTCAAAAGATAGTAAAATTTAAAAAAAAATGTATTTTTGGGCAAGCATGCACTTTTTTAAATGGAGTATTAACTAACTTAAAGTGGGGTAAATTAGAATGTGAATTATGGTTGTTGCAGGATTCTCGTGCGAGTCCTTTACGAGGTATTGTATTTTGAAAAGTTGCCACGCCAACACTTGTACAATACCTGTGGTAGCACATACTAAAGGACAACACAAGTGCACACACTAGTTGTGTGGACTCTGACCAGTAACGAGACAATTGATGACCATCACAGGTTATGTTCAAAATGACCACCGGCAGCGACAATACACGCTTCCGGTCTGGCATGGAACGACTGCTGCACACATGCTAGCATTTCAGAGGAGATCTCCAAGCAGGCTGCGGCAATACGAAGTTACATATCATCGATTGCAGTTGGTATGTTCTTGTAGACAGCGTCGTTCAGCTTTCCCCAAAGAAAAATGTCTACAGGCGTCAAATCCGGGAAAAGGGCCGGGCAAGGTACAGGTCTTCTGCGTCTAATCTAACGTTTTGGTAATAATTCGCGAAGACATGCTGTAGTCCTTCGTGTGATTTGGGTTGGAGAGCATCATGTTGCTACCACAGGTTCCTCCTAGTCTGCAGAAGAACATCTTCTATCATCCGTGGAAAATTGTCTGTTAGAAGGCTGCGATATTTGTGCGCGTTCAGTGTTCCGTTTGTGAAAACGAGGCCTATGAACTGATGGTTCAGTATCCCACACGACAAGTTTACACTCCACAGACGCTGACGTTCCACCTGGCGCAGACAACGGAGATTGTTAACAGACCTTATTGCATGTTTCGGGGTTTACCTGGCTTTGATTGATAAATGTGGCTTCATCACTAAACAAGATACATGATACATCTGGAGTATCCGGTCTTATGCTTGTGTACAGAAATTAACAAGATTCTCATAATAGTTTTCCTTGAGCTCTTGATGGAGAGAAGTATGATAGGGAGCTAACGTGCGGATGAACTGCAACAGTAGCAAGAACATTAATTTCCTCCTCTTTTGTCGTCAATTGGTTCCTTCTGTTACTCTGTCCAGGTGTAACCACTTTCACCAACAGGTTGAAGAGGTTGATAAATAATTGTCGAGATGGTTAGCTCTCCTGTGATATCTTGCCAGATACACTATACAAGGACAAACTGCATTGTTCCTAAACTCTCCATACACCATGAGCATGTCGGCTTCCTCTGCACTGGTAAACCCCGCCGACTACTCGCCCCCTGCTGCTTGGATTGTTACGCACTAACTGACCAGCAAGTCCCAATGCGCTCAAGGAACACACAAGCACACTGTAAGAAAACATTATAACGTCGTGCCTAGCAACTAAGCAGGTTTAATGACACAAACAAGTGTCGGTGAGGAAACTTTTCAAAATAAGATGTCTCGTAAACGATTCACACTAAAGTCCTACAACAAACACCACTGACATTCTAATTACCGTACTTTTAGTTTCTTAAAGCCAATAGGTATTATTACATTTAAAAAGTATATGTTTGCCCATAAAGTGCCCTTTCTAAGTATTATTACAATCCGTTAACTGGCTAAAAATACGAGCCCCTGGCTACCAATCCATCCTGTGGCATATCAATAGCCGTTCCCATTTTCGCAGTATTTGCGGTGCAAGTTTTAAGTGATTCTCTAATGATGACGTATGTGGGTGCCATGAAGTCCGATAGATGGCATGAGAGGCAATTCGTATGACTTGTTTATGCTAAATGTGGTAAGTACAGACTGCGTCACAATTTGGGCATACTTGACAGAGAGACCTTACACTCCAGCTTCCTCCTGTTAGTCTGTCTTACGTGTCTCTTCAGTGGCCGTACAGCTGACAGTGAAAGCAAGTGACAGACGTGAGCGAAGTGACATAAAATTTGGTACCTCTAAAATAAAACGTGAACATGACTTAAGAGGACTGGTAAATCGTATCGTACACCGTGTGCAAAAAGAAATACCCACTAATATTAAATCAAACAACGACGTGGTTTTGGAGTCATCTCACTTTCTTTTCTGGTTCTAGGTTTATATTTATTCTTATTTCTGAAAATTGTTTTATTGTATGGCACTGTCTTTTCAGAATCCGTGTAACTGTCATCTAAATTGCTACCAATTTCACCCCAAATGAAGGAAAGGTTTTTTCAACATTTCTATGCTGAAAATGAATAAACACTAGGAACGTTCGTAATGACATTGATTTATGTCATCCCTGTGAATCGCATACGAAATGGAAAGTGGAGGAGCCCACGTTCCCACAAGTACCTAGACTATGACGCCGGATCAAAGAACTTATAAATTCAATACCGAGACACATTGGTCATTATTCACAAAAGATGTCTAGCAAATGAAATCTGTCTCCAGACCTCAATATTAATAGGATACACGAAGCTTTTAAAGCTAAACATCCAGAAAGCAGAGTGCATTGGCTGTATTACAGAGAAATGTTTTTGCCTCATTTTCAACATGTGAGCTCTTGGCACTTGTAAGAAATGTGAGCTATTTGACATGCAGCTTAAAGGAAACACAGATTCTTCACAAACCAAAAGACTGTTGTGGCTCGGCTACACCATGTGAAAGTTAAAAAGTCAGTTGAACGTTCTAAAAAACAGTGCAGATTCATATATGCTCAGAAAAGATGCATGTCAATGGATCTGCAAGAGGTATTGTTTTTTGCCACTGTAGCGCATTCAGACATCTTTTATATGGGACATGTGTCATGCTATAACTATGGCATCCATATCCATGTGCAAGTGATGCAGATACCTGTTTTTGGCATGAAGCTGTAGGTGGTAGGAGCGCAACGTTGAGTCTTGCCTTCTCAAAGTACTAAATTCTGTAGCTGACATCACGTCAAAGGAAAAACTCATTATACCGAGCGATAATTGCATCGCTCAAAACAATACTGGCTCGTAACGTTTCTCTGTTTGTCGTTGATTGTATGTGATGCATACGAATCAATAGAACACAAATATTTAGTTTCTGGCCACATATTTTCAGTTGTGACCATGCTTTTGCAATTATTGACAAAATAGCAAACATGGAGAAGCACTTTGTTCCTGATGATGTAATAAAAACCATAGCGATAAGCTGTAAGCAATCATTTAATGTTGTTCACATGAAAGACAGTTACTTTATGGAATTTTAGAAAATATCTGATGTGATCATTAGCACAATTGAGATTAATATATGTTCTGCGTCGAAGATTAAAATCACCATCCTTGGGGTAATTCAGATAAAAAAAGCGTTTGGTGAAATAGGAGGGATGTTAAGAGTATTGAAAAAAGGGTGTCGAAGTGAAGATTTCAAAACGATAACATTCAAAGAGCTCCTTGGTGCAAGAGGCCTGACCTCAGAGAAGAATATATATATATATATGAGACTGCAGAAAGAGAAAGAAAGCAGAAATTCAGTTAATGTGTATGGAAAAATAAATGTAGTAGTGTGTTATCTACGTAGTGTAATAGTCCAGAGAAGCAATATTCTAGAAAGTCCTTGATAGTGAACCATGTCTTTGATGTTAAAGAAGAATGCTTTTACCTCTGTTCTGGAAGCGAGAAGCTACGGACGTACACTGATGAAGCAAAGCATTGTGACCTACTGCTTAATAGGTTGTTTATCTGTAGTTGGAACGAAATACATCACAGATATTGCGTATCAGGGATCCGAGAGTTTGTTGGTAGGATTGTCGAGGTATGTGGCATTAGATGTCTACGCACAGATCATGTGATTTGCGTGAATAACGGAGCGCTAACCTGCGTACGCGGTGATGGTGCCAGATATTGACGCAGATGGCTTCCATAGGATTCACATCAGGTGAATTAAGTTGCGAGACGTCAACGTGAGTTCGCTACAATGCTCCTCAGACGACCGTAGCACGGTTCTGGCTCCGAAACCTGAACAGTTATACTGACTATGACGTCGCTGCCGGGGAAGACCTCAAGCATCAAGGGATGCAGATGGTTCGTGTATCTTCGATTACTACCACAGGTACCATCCAAAGCAGGAGAATGTCTCCCATAGCACAATACTGTTCCCATTAGACTCCGTCCGTGGCGCGCTGCGCGTTTCGAGCCGCCGTTACTTCTATGACAACGCTTGTGGAGACGAACATCGATGTAGTACAGCAAAAATGTGATTCACCCGAAGACTCAACACTTTTGCAATAATGGGCGGTCGAATCCTGTTGGTCCCGTGCCCACTGCAGTAGTAATTGACACTGTCGCTGGGTCAACAAGTAAACACGTAGGATTGATTACCTAGGTCCCACACTCGTACCAGGAACGATTTTTGTGATATTCTTGTGATAGTAGATGCATTTACCCATTTTACGTAGTGGATTCCTAGTCGCGGTCACTGACAGCTTGACCATTCAACATCTATCTAAGGTAGTTCCTGTTTCCGGTCCATCTAAGAGCTTGGTTAGCGACGGTGCTCCCGCATTTGTCTCTAAGATGCTCAATATATAGATTTTGTTTATAAATAGCATTCAGTATGTTAAAACAATCCCTTATTATCCCCTGGGATCGACTGCCGAGAGGGTTACTAGGAACCTTAAATCGGCGCTTGTCATTTCCAAAGCCACGTCTCAGAAGAAGTGGTATAGGTCTACCCTGGTTTAATTTTGTGTTTAAGACGAATTAAAGCCACCGCCGCTTCTTTGATATTTTCTTATCCCCACTTGCCCTTGATAAATTTATGGTCTCTTTTGTAATTTTCCCTACAAGGTCGTATCGGGAGTTATAGAAAGCAGGTGGAGGCTAGGAAGAACATAGGCTTAGCCCATCGACGGCAGCAACTGAGATAAAGAGCGGCAGGCACCACTGTAAAATTAAAATTGGTTATAATGTGTTTATATGTAATTTCGCCATGGGTCGAGGACGACAGCTAGAACCATCTGGTAAATAGTGTCCCCGCTTCGTGGACCAATGTCAGGGCCTTTAGTTATTGAGCCCAGTCAATAAACTAGCGCGTCGCCTTAAGACTACCAAGTTATCTAGGGAGCACGTTAGCTAGGTTAAGAATGTCGTGAGTTTTAGCCCTAAACCGCACTAGGAAGCGGCGTAGGATCATTGCTGGGAGGCGTTGCGTGGCGACTTTGCCGTTGAGACGCAGCGCCCTCTGCGTGGTGGCCGGTTTGGTGGGCGGTATGAGCTGAGGAACGAAGCTTTAACGAGCTTTCTGTGGGGCCGCTTCGCCGTGGTGTTAGCTGTTGGCGGCGACCAATATTCCGGTCACGTTGCCCCGTGCAAGTTATGAGTACAGCCATGGCTTGTGCTGTGATTTATCACAAGGGCGCCGAGATGTTAGGGCAGTGTTCACTGTCATTTTGGTCTGTCTTCCTTCTGTTTGTTGGGTAGGGATGCTTGTGTCTCCATGGTTTTCGAAGGGCAGTATGATTCCAAGATCCGGCAGATAGTTTAGACGATTCATGGGCTGTTATCTTATTATAATTTGCTTGATGTGTTAACCTTATGTATCTGTGGTGCTTGTGAAACTTTGGCCAGTGTAAAGCGCCATGTGCTAGAAGAAAGCTTATTTGGAAGGCTGGCAGCGTGCATTGTAGTATGCGTTACTGCCTTCCATTAATTCTTTTGATTTTTAAACTGAAGACTGAAGATGTAATTTTCAACTGGGGGCACAGTGAAATGTTTAGTATTATTAGTTACCATAGATTGTTTAAGTGTTCAAGTCAGAATGTTTGTCGACTTTACTGTTTTATTGGCCTACTTACAATTTTATTTTGTTTTCTGGTTTCCTTGCAGCTAATGCTAAAGCCGTATGCTGTCTAAGGAACTATACAGTGCGTCTGTTTTATTTAAGTGGCTCAGATAAGTTTTAGTATGTTACAGGACGATTTGTTCTCTCTGAACCACTATGTACTAAAGAGCTTTGAATGTCATGCGAGTGTTTTTGTGGTTGTTTTAATGTTTTTTTTGAAAAAGGAAAAAAGAATTGATATTACTGTTTTACTGCTGAAATTATTTTTTTTCCAGGGCGCATTTGTTCTCACCGAACTGTTATGGACTAATGAGCTTTTAATGTCATGTAACTTCTTTAATGGTTCGATAAAAAATCTGGTATTACTATTTTATTACTGAACCTTTTTTAAAGATCTGTAGGTGACTACTTAAATTCTTTGGTTAAGTTATTAAAAAGTCAGTTAAGTAGTCATGGTTTTTGGGAAAAGCTCAGGTTAGTTAATTATACCCTAAGAGTTATTTATTGATGCACAGCTGTGCATTGGATTTCTGCCTAATTAAAATTATCTAATCTATGCTGCAGGAAACTTTCGTTAATAATCTATCGTACTTCACTGCTGGTACGTGTTACTCAGGATCGGGGCACACTCACATGCTATCGTCTTGCTTTGCTGGCTGTTTACGTCATTTGGAATACATACACTCAGCAGCTCACCCCTGTTTTTTGCTAAGTTTTCTCAAGCTATGGGTGCCCTGCTTAATGTCTCTGTTCAAGTTAAGTTCACGCTTAGAATTGCATTTGTATCCGTTAGCTTGTGGCGTTCATCTTATGAAAATTTTGATATGTATAGGGATTCCAACATATATCTTAATCTGTTGTAACATAATTTTTTTGTAGAAAATGTGTTAAATGTGCAATTGATGTCTTTTTGGCTGTAAAATTATTTTGCCTAGCTATTGGCATTATATTGTTTTTCTATGTTCTAAGTATAGTTTTAAACTCTTTTAATCAGTCAAGTTCAAATCATGTTTTATTCTCTTCATTTGGTCTTAAGGCCATTCTGAACTGTTGTGTTAAGGTTCTTTAGATTTACATCTTCTTTTATTACTACTCTACCACTATTTCATTCTGTGTCATATACAGTTTGTGTATTGGCTTAAAGTATATTAAGTTATCTTGGGATAAAGTTAATCTTAAATTTTCTGTAAATTATTTAAATTGGCATTGAATTTTAAATTGGTTTCATTGCATTTTAGTTGATAAGCTTAATTTGCTGCTGTGTGATTGAAACTGTGTGTTTGTGTTTTACCACTGAACGAAGTGTGTAAAATCCCCACTGGTCCAGTCCTTCAAAGTTTTCCTGCCTTGCTGACTTAAGGCGCCTTAGTTATTACCATTTCACTGTCCTTCTCTTTTTACAATCTAATTCTCCAAACGTTCTTTCATAATTCGTCTATATAGCTTACCCATTTACGTAGTAATAATAGTACCCTTATAACTGTTACAATCTTTCTTCGATCCCTTCCTATGGAACTCTATGAAACATGTTTTTTCGTACTTTTGTAGGTTTTTCTTGGCTGATCAAACACTTGTTAAAGGTAAGCTGCAGTATTTTATTTTTATGGTACTTTTATCGACTTCATGCGAATATCTCCTGAACCTGGAGATTTTCCGTTTTAATTTTTTATTGATTGATCACACATGATTCTATCTGTAGGAACTCTTCTCCATTATTTGTTAACATATTTTCACAATATGGTAGTTTACTAATTCATTCATCTTTATCTATGTTATCTATGATGTTCTTCTACTCTTTTCTTGCGTTCTTTACTATCTCCCATGCCCTTTTTGATTTTGTTCCCCTCTCTTTCCTTGCATTTATCTCACAATTCCATTTTTGCTTTTTGACTATCTCTTACCTCTAAAATACAGTTTCCAATCATTCTAGTCTTTTGTAGGTAACAATTTTACATATGCCTTCCGCTAATCTTGCACTTGCTCTTCCATATCCTGATGCCCAATTGTTGTGTTCCTTGCATTTAGAGACGATGCCTAATGCGGCATAGTAGCATTGCTGTACAGAACGAGTAAATTAGTTGATAGATTCACTAGCTAGTATCAGACAATGTGGTGAATTTTCTGACTTAAACTAGCAATTCTAAAGATGCATAACAAAGACTTAAAACACTGGAAGTGCATATTGTTTTCTGTAGCACTAGAAATAGCCTTCGAAAACGGAATGGAATTTGATCAAACAGAGAAAGGAGAACATCGCCTCCAAGCATTGTTCTGACGTCGGAGGAAGAGGTATCGTAGACGTCTGTATTACTGTATGAAAGTAAGGAACAACGTAACTCAGGTAGGGTTCGTGTATTTATCTGAATGCTTGAATCCCAGCAGTCTGTGATCTGCACCTGGAGGCCCAACAACTTTCTCGTAAAGCTATTTAAACTTACATAATGAATAGGCTGGCTACAGTACGTTGTTAGGCCATAGCCTGGAGAATCTCGCAAACTGTCAGAGTAGTGATGCGGTTGTATGCCGAAAGGTATGTATATCGTGACAAGACCTAGTAACAGCAGTAATAGATGATCTACATGTCATTACGATGCAGCGTGAAAGTGCGAGTAGCTTTAGTGTGGAAAAATGATTTAGGTTCGACTTCAGGAATTGTTTCTATAATAGAATGTTCACTCTGCAGTGGAGTGTGCTCTGATTTGAAACTACCTGTCACATTTGAACTGTTTGCCTCCCGGGGTCTCGAAACCGAAACAGTTGGCTTTATGAGTAAATACTCGGCTATAGACGGAAGTGCAGCTGTAAGGTCGTTTCGTACATCTTATCTGGACTGCTCAATTGGTAGAGCATTTGGTAGCGAAACACGAAAGTTCCGTTTCGACCCCCAGTCTGGTACACAGTTGATATCTTCCAGGACGTTTCAAATTAGCGCTCACTCCGCAACAGAGTGAAAACTAATTCTAAAAATATGTTTAAATCAAGAAAATAACATACCCCAAAGACGGAACAAAAGTTAGGAAAGTCGAGGATACTGGGTGGTTACTAAGTGTGACCAAGAACCACTCTGACCTGCTATGTGCCACTGGACGAAATTAGTCACAGCCCAAGGTGCAGTATCGTGGCACCACAATTTGATGACGTTGGCCGCAAAGAAAATGCGCTTACGGTGAGTTGAGGTGACGAATGTGGTAGCAGTTAGCGAGAGCAATGCATGTTTCATACCTACGGCTGCAGACATGAATTCCCGCCGCCATGATGGAGCAGTGCGGCAGTCCAGCCCTTGAGGTCGACCTGTCGGCCATTGGCGCTGGCAGCGCTGACGCGGCGCACAGTGATGGAGCGGCCGTGTCCGTCTGTGGACGGGGCACCGTGCCAGCACTGCGCAGTCCTCGCTGCGAACCAACAGGCCGGTGGGCTGAGGGTTGAGGGCTGAGGGAGGCCATCTGTTATGGCGACAGGCAGCGCCATGGCTCGCTTCCTCTCCGTCGCCGGGCTTTCCGCAGACGTCAGGGCCGCACACTTTCTCCCTCCCCCCTCCCACTGATGATTTAGAAAATGAGGGACATTAATCTTGTCTCTTTTAGAGAATCAAACGTAGAAACCTTGATACGAAAGGCTGTCATTTGTCTTGTGTCAACAAGTTTTTCCATGTCGTAGCTACTGTATGTGAGGTTTCATTTCTATAAACGTGGAGAAATACTGTATACGTCATGTGTAAGTAAAGTAATGTATGAAACTTCTCGTTACGGAACGATAGGACTCGACCGATAATGAAGTGTGGGCTGGCTTCTCTGAAAAGTCGTAAGAAGTGAGAGAGAGCTAAGGCTTTCTTCACTTTCTTACGATATGTGAGTGCAATAGAGAGGATTTTATCATCCTGCCACGTAATCAGACAGGCATTGTTTAAATAGTTCAATCATTTATTTGCAAAAAGGAAAAGACAGATTGCTACTTACAGTAAAGATGACACGTTAAGTTCCAGACATGCACAACTAAAAGACACTTGTACATTAGGTTCAGGCAACAGCCTTCGTCAGAAAAGGAAACACACACATTCATTCATACAAGCAGACACACCTCACGTTCACATTACTGCGGCAGCTCGGAACAGAATGACATGCTTTGCCATTCCCGTCAGAGCAGCCAGAGATCGCATTCACGTGTCCGTGAGTCGTACCTGCATGTGTGTTTTCTTTTCTTACAAATGATGTGGCTGAAAGCCATGTAAGTGTTTTTCAGTTGTACCTGTCTGCAACATAACGTGTCATCTTTACAGTAAGTAGCAATCTATTTCTTTTTTATTCTTGTTATTGTAACCTGGAGTCTCCATTGCTCAGTAATTTATTTCACATTTAAACTGTATTGGAGAGGTGTCTTGTGCCGGCTTCACTTTTATGGCTTCCTGGTTTAGCTCCTTCAAATGACAGTTGCGCTGTAGGAAACTCTTTATTTGTAAAGGCCTGCCTTCATTACATAAATTGTACAATTCGGCCATTGCCATCTTCTAACCCATTAAAAGTAGAAAAACAGTGGTCTAACCAACCAAGTACATTTAGCCGAAGCAAAATCTACACCACACCTAGTGACACACAAGAAATATAAAATTATTCACATGATCAAGAGCCATGTATACCAGCATGCATACCGTAGAAATACTGTGATATACATATCAACCAATGTATCACTTGTTTAGATGAAATCATTAAAGCCATCTGATGATGAACTGGGAAAAATTCGAAACCAGCAACGGTACTTTCTGAATAATGCAGCCTAAAAGTGATTTGTAGCTGGTTACTGTACATAATCAACAACTTATTTTACATCAGAGTCAGTGTCTATATAACTACATATATAATAAGTGTAGGTGATGGACTGTGAGTGTCCTCTATTTATACAAATCATTAAGGCCAATAGAGGACTCTTTTAAGTTAGGGCACATGAGTAACCAGTATTGTAAATCCAATAGCCAATATGCAATATGCATACAGTATGCATTAATTAAAATTTTTCATAGGGCATAACCAGCATCTGACAGAAAAAACATGAGCCAACACATAACTTGTGAAAATAAAATCCATACTTAAAATCCAATAGAACATGTAAAATAATAGAAAGCTCCTACCCTGCTGAAGTAAACAACATATAATACTAAAAAAATGAAGATCGTTGATCCCTCACTTATTAAAATGACCATTCTGGATATGCTTAACTATGTATCTTTCGAAAATGAACATTGTAAAGACTTTAAAGTAATTGTGAATAAGGGGAATTAGAGAACATAGTCAAAAAATCAGAAATACTGAAGTGTGAGATTTGGCTGGAGCTTTACATGATATATACAAAAGATCAGAAATACTATGGCATGGTGTTATCTACGTAGCTGGAGTTGGTGGCATATTGACAGCTGGATGCGGTCACAACAGTAACTGCTGTTTTTGGCTATTTGCCATAGGTTAAATAGTGTAGGAAGGAAAACATAAAATAGCAGGAGAACTGTATGTACAGCACTATGCAAATGTAACTGCTCAGACAAAGAATATGGTACAAGTCTTATATATCCATACAAGTTGTAAAACTATATGTGTAATTACAATAGTCTGTGTATGTATATATGTATGTATGCATGCATGCATGTTCCACACTTCCTCATAAACCACTGGTCCACTTTCAGGCAAACTTACTAGAAATATCATTTACTGACTGGAAATAATAACTACAGTAATAGGAACCACCTACCTATCACAGGAATGGAGCTGAAAAATCGGTGTTGCATCTAGTACACAAATACCACTACTTTAGTCATCCACCATTTCAAAACGAGAGCACTTGCAGACTTGCAATAAACCTTACACATAATTGAGCCTTTAAAATCTTCTTTTCGCTGACAACCTACACGAAATGCTGAAAGGAAAATGTTGTCAGTGAAACCTGCTTGGTAGATAGTTAGAGAGCGTACAGTATAAGGTTAAGGTTGTGGAAGGGATCATAAACAGTTACTGTGAGTTGGACAATCACACACACAACTTTATTTTTCTAAGAATCACTTATTTGCACATTAGCTTAAAGACCACAATCAAACAATACGACTGAAGGGTTTCTGGGCTGAAGGCCCAAAACCACACAGCAAACACAAGAACAGCTGAAGGCCTAGCATAGAAATCAAAAGCAATTAAAAATAGAAGGTAAATTTTTTAAAAAGAAAACATGCAATGAAAACAATTAACAGGTGAAGGCCTACACTACACGTCTGAAGGACAACTACAATTATGGCGCATTAATAAACAATTTTCTTTTAAGCAAGAAAATTCCTTTTTAAACTTACAACAGAACAGTTGAAACCTGATTAACTCATTGCACAGCTGAAGGCCACAAACTAATTTGAAACAAAGGCTGAATGCCTGAACAGCAAGTCAGATAAATAATTTAGAAAAAACCCCATGCTCCTTATAAAAAAAATCCTTTAGAGAATACACACAGCTCAAGGCCTTATTAAGGGGTCGACGCAAATCCTTGGCTGAAGGCCACACATAACCCATGGAACAACTAACAGCTTTGGGTCTGGATTACAAAGAATTTCAGATAGAACAATTTCTAAGAATAAAAAGAAATTGTTCCAAAACAATCAATGCTCAAAATTTTAATTTAACATGGCTGAAGGCCTTTATGTAAAATTAAAAAGAAACTGAATTAATGCACGGCCAAAGGCTTCGCACAATACTTCAACTAAAATAAAAATCACAATTTAAAACAAAAAGAACAAGAGGTGCTCAGAATTATTCCAAGGGTAGGCCTGGGAAGGTAGCTCAAACGTCAGGTGAGGTGAGACAGGCAGCCAAGAGTTGAAGTTAGGTAATCAGATGGCAACCCAAACAAGGGACAGCCCAAGGACCGACCAACAGTTTAACCAATTCCCTTCCGCCTGACCAATGGCACAACGATGGAGAATATCGGCCGAGAACGAGAATACGAACAGCAACACACCTCCAGAAATTGGCGACTAAAAACAGCCAGTGGAACAAAAACCACTCTAAGCAAATATGAACCAAACAACTTAAAAGCCGGACGAACTACACGCCGTGCTGGGCAGCAACAACTTGACGAGGAAAAGGCACACTACCTACAAACTACGCAAACGACCAGGGCAGGTAACTGGAGCGTTAATGGCCACAGGGCAGAAAATACAGCTGGTGCACTTCACTGATAAGTAACACTCAAATTAATCATCAATCACAAGATAAGAAGACGGCTACTAGATTTCGCCAACTCCAACACATCATATGAAGCTGCTAGCCTGAATGGCCAAGGAGGCAACAGCCTGAAGATGAACGAAGACATGTCTAAGTAGTTGAGGTTTCATAATTGATCACTCAACTATAGCATCCAGGTTCGGTGGGAAACAAACTTGTCGCTCTCGCAGCTAGCGTCTCATTATTCAACAGCGCATGCACACTGCCTCGCGCCATGGAGACTTGCCTGTTGCTCCGTCCCAACTGACTCACTGCCTGCAGCATGCAGACAGCATTGAAATAGCTTCACAGTCAAAACCACACAAGCTACACATGGTTCCACGAAAACATTTCCACAAACAACTCGAACAATACGAAAACCAGTGACTATGGAACAACAGGGACGAATCACAATTCGAAACACACAGAGAACCTAGAAGCGGTCGGCGACCAAATACACGTCATCTGATGAAAAGACTGCCCAAACGATCAACCACGGTCGTCCCCACTCACGTCATGTGTGTCGGCAACGGTTGGGTGAGTCATGGCTGTCCGGAGCTCACTGCTGGTCCGGCCCGACACAACTCCCTATACGACGACCCGGAAATACTAGTAGTCGCTCCAAAGATAATACAACAGTGCTCTTATCGATAAGCACTGCTGCTGCTACTCATGGGCAGGCAAACCAGCAACTTAATGAAGCCAGTAAATCGAATAAGAAACGAGGCAGCAGTATGGTAAAGACAAGATGACAAGGAATAAATGACATGAACATGAGCTGCATATGGCTCAGTTACTTACCAGATTTTTTCTCTTCATGCAGCGATATAAAGTATAAGGCTGTAATTTATTACTTCTTAACTACTATTGTATTAATGACACATTTTGCAGATAGTATTCAAATACACTCCTGGAAAAGGAAAAAAGAACACATTGACACCGGTGTGTCAGACCCACCATACTTGCTCCGGACACTGCGAGAGGGCTGTACAAGCAATGATCACACGCACGGCACAGCGGACACACCAGGAACCGCGGTGTTGGCCGTCGAATGGCGCTAGCTGCGCAGCATTTGTGCACCGCCGCCGTCAGTGTCAGCCAGTTTGCCGTGGCATACGGAGCTCCATCGCAGTCTTTAACACTGGCAGCATGCCGCGACAGCGTGGACGTGAACCGTATGTGCAGTTGACGGACTTTGAGCGAGGGCGTATAGTGGGCATGCGGGAGGCCGGGTGGACGTACCGCCGAATTGCTCAACACGTGGGGCGTGAGGTCTCCACAGTACATCGATGTTGTCGCCAGTGGTCGGCGAAAGGTGCACGTGCCCGTCGACCTGGGACCGGACCGCAGCGACGCACGGATGCACGCCAAGACCGTAGGATCCTATGCAGTGCCGTAGGGGACCGCACCGCCACTTCCCAGCAAATTAGGGACACTGTTGCTCCTGGGGTATCGGCGAGGACCATTCGCAACCGTCTCCATGAAGCTGGGCTATGGTCCCGCACACCGTTAGGCCGTCTTCCGCTCACGCCCCAACATCGAGCATCCCGCCTCCAGTGGTGTCGCGACAGGCGTGAATGGAGGGACGAATGGAGACGTGTCGTCTTCAGCGATGAGAGTCGCTTCTGCCTTGGTGCCAATGATGGTCGTATGCGTGTTTGGTGCTGTGCAGGTGAGCGCCACAATCAGGACTGCATACGACCGAGGCACACAGGGCCAACACCCGGCATCATGGTGTGGGGAGCGATCTCCTACACTGGCCGTACACCACTGGTGATCATCGAGGGGACACTGAATAGTGCACGGTACATCCAAACCATCATCGAACCCATCGTTCTACCATTCCTAGACCGGCAAGGGAACTTGCTGTTCCAACAGGACAATGCACGTCCGCATGTATCCCGTGCCACCCAACGTGCTCTAGAAGGTGTAAGTCAACTACCCTGGCCAGCAAGATCTCCGGATCTGTCCCCCATTGAGCATGTTTGGGACTGGATGAAGCGTCGTCTCACGCGGTCTGCACGTCCAGCACGAACGCTGGTCCAATTGAGGCGCCAGGTGGAAATGGCATGGCAAGCCGTTCCACAGGACTACATCCAGCATCTCTACGATCGTCTCCATGGGAGAATAGCAGCCTGCATTGCTGCGAAAGGTGGATATACACTGTACTAGTGCCGACATTGTGCATGCTCTGTTGCCTGTGTCTATGTGCCTGTGGTTCTGTCAGTGTGATCATGTGATGTATCTGACCCCAGGAATGTGTCAATAAAGTTTCCCCTTCCTGGGACAATGAATTCACGGTGTTCTTATTTCAATTTCCAGGAGTGTATATCTGGATATACCAGTAAAATTACATCAATATTTCACAATTAGTTCAGAATATACTCTGTCATAAAAACTGAACACTTGAAAAACTACCCCATCATGCAGTATGTTTCAGTTTATTACTTGATTGCTACTGCCTCTATACTACACAACACTTTTAACATACAGTATCCATATTTGCAGCTGAATATGCATTTGACAGCAAAAATAGTGGGCCACTGCTGAATGCAGCCAACGTAACATAGCTGAGTTGCATGTCCTCTAAATTCTGGAACCCTGTGGGGTACAGCCAATGTGCAGACTGCACCAGACACTATGCAAAAAACATAGCATAGCTGTGATGCAGGTCCTATAAAACCCCTCCGGTGCAATCATTTGACCATACACAATGGTTGTCGCAAGAGACTAGTAGAGAACACTGACAGCCAGATCAGATGTAAACTAATACTGTGATACAACAAATATTAGATATCACATTATTAGAGATGATACAGTCTATAACGCTAGGAAAATAAACTTCATTCCAATAAATGACACTTCAGAAGTATCATCACACTTTTTAATGATAGACTGAGTTACTGTTCATGAAATGAATTTGAACCCACTATTGAATTATTGAGACTCAATTAAGCATAAAGAGATGTAAAATACTGAAGTGTTAACCAGTATCAGTTTACAAAACCAAATGTCCTAACATGGAAAGAGGTAGCAACACATTTAGCACTGCACTGGGAACCCCTTGAAGCCCAAATTGCCCTGAGAAGTAACCACAAAAGTGGTATGTAGTTAACTGCAATGCACAAGGGCGAAATGCCATGAAATAAAGCTGTAGTGCTGGATGGGGAATAGAACCATGTAGCTATATGTACTGTTAACTAAGCACAGTCAGACGTCGAATATTCACTAATAGTGTGATATTTGAACCTGAAATGACGATATAAACGATTTTTGCCTGGCAGGAATTCGAACTCACACCTTTTGCCATTGCCTTATAGCTTTGAAGAGACATGAAATATTTATTATTCCTTCAAAAGTATCGAGATACGAACATTTTCAGCTGGAGGTAATGCAACGAATAGTTAAGTGTTGCCTGGGACATCAACCCTCTGCGTATCATCATTGTTCACCCCACATGGAGACATCTCAACTATGAAACTCTCTTTCGCTAGTAGTTAGGATTGCACCATTCTTAGACACCTGGAGGAGTTTGGCACTGTGAGAAAAAACGAAATATTGGGACAGTATCATCTTGAATGGATCATTTCCAGAGAACAACGGGAGTCAGAGCTCGAATCCCAGTCCAGTGCTAATAATTACAAAATCTTAGGGTCAGTTAAAATAAGATGTAAATGTCCTGTGACCTTACATGACGATTGCTTCATGAACTAAAATAAGATCAGTAGTGCATGACAGTTTGCTAGAGCAAGAGTTTCTGCAAGCAGTGACTTCCACCTCTGACAGTGAAAACTAATCCAACTCTGTTCCAGTCTACTGCAAATGGATGTGTTTAATATTGATTTGGAACCATGGCACAGCCATGCATTCTGTACTTCACATTGCTGCAAGTGAAGAAAATACGTTTATGGCTGTTAAAAACTGTTACCCAGTGGGTATCAAGCCCACACCTTAGCCATTGCTAGGTAGCCTCAGTCCAGCCATCCACCAAATTTCATAAGAGTTAGCCTCATGTTTTTGTCGTAACAGGGTACACAGCGAATGGTATTAGAAGTGTTGGTTTCCACTTCAGCTGTTGTAGTGAATAACCTGAGAGTTGGCAATACTCTCTTAGGATTTAAAGGTTGGCTCAAGTGCACATACACAAGCTCTGGAATTTAAGATATTGTTGTCACACTTCGCAGCACATGGATTAACTAGTGGCAGTTTGGAGCCCAGAGTAGGAGCCCACCTGCTGTGGTGCTCACGTGTGTTGGGTGAGGAGTCGTCGCCGAGCTGCTGTACTGCTGTGTCCGCCAGCAGCGACACAGGATTTGGTGTTGAGTTGATATTTTTTATAGTTTCCAGCGCGCTTATTAATTTAAAGAAAAGGGTTTGTGTATGTGTGTAGCAGCAGACGTTAATTTTGATAATGATAGGAGTTGAATTCTTAAGGGAAACCATTGTTAGGCGAATAGATTAAGTCTTGATTTTTGTCATTGATTTCTTTCGTAACTGTCAGGGAATTGCTTCACTATATATTTAATTGGGAAGTATTTCAGTCTGTCTCAAGAGTTTGATTAATTTGTAATATTGCTTTAATGCCACTGGAGGCAGATTTACATACAAAGCAATTGTTCAAAGAGCTTCTAGCGTTTTGTTAATTGAATGAGAAAGAATCGCTTCCAGAATATAGTTTTTGAAAAAATGAATTACTTGTTTGGGTTATCATTTATCACGTTTAGATTTGACCAAACCCTTTCTCTTGAGTTATATGTAGTTGTAGTAAGCAGCAGCAGCCACAGCTACAGCAGGAGCCGCCATACAGAACATGTGTTGCACTCAGCGTGAATAATAGGTTTTTTATGTTTTTGATAAATAATGGAATGCAGCAGATCAAGCAGTGGCAGCAGAAAGACCAAGTAAGTTATTTGTTGTGCACAGGACCAATTAAAAAAAAAGTTTAAGCGATCTCTGTAATAGTAAAGTTAACGAGAGTACAAGTACGAGATTTTCAATAGAAAACACAAGATAAGAAGATAGAGCTTGCGACTTTCCAATCCATTTGTGTATGAAGAAAAAATAATTGATTTGTTACTGGACAATGAAGATAACTGTTTTTTGTAAACAAGCAGAAAATTTGGAAATGAGATTTATTCATACATTTACGTTTATGTCTTTAAAATTGGCTAACTTTCTCAAAATTTTAGCAAAGGAGCCCAGATAAATATTAAAAAATTTATAACTAAAAATTAAGTTTATCCTTTTGATAAATGGGTAATTGGAAGAAATTGAAGGAATAACACCCCCAGCAAAACAGAAATTTTACAATGAAATGAAAGACCATATGATTACAGATGAAGATTGTAATCACATTAATCAATTTGTAATTTAATGTAACATATCTCAGTGAGTAATATGAAATATATATTTTATTTATAGCAGTTGTTTTTGAAAATGTGAGAGAATTACATATAGATTAATTTGGTTTAGGTCCATCCTGTTATAACACAGCATCTAGTTTATTTTGGGATGTGATGTTAGAAATGACTGATCAGCTATGATTAAAATATGATTTTGATGGTTTAAGGAATTTCTCAATGTTGTAAAAACATATGTTCAAGCAATAATGAATATACTAGATATCTTGACACAAAGAGGAATCCTATTATTTAGGAAATTTAGATGAAAATAATATACATTACATAACGGTATCAGCCAGTATTTACTATATGAAGGATGTGAAAGGGTTGAACCAAACATTTCGATTCAAAAAATAAGTAAAGTTTTGGGCACTTCTGTTGATTAAGAGTATCCAAAGGATTTCCATGGTGTACATAATGTTATAGCATTAGTCCTTGAAAATTTGCTCCAGGACTAAAGAAAAAATTTAACTACCTTAGATAATAAATTCAATTATGTAGTTCATTATAGAAATCTAAATAGTATCTGTCTCTCGGTATGAAAAATAACAAAAATAGATGAAATATCAGAATTTCAACAATATGATTGGTTGAAAAGTATATAAATACATAAACGAGGATCAAAACAGAAAATATATTTGAAAATATTTTATACAAATTGATGAATAATTCAGTACTGGAAAAACAATGCAAATTAAATGTAACATAGCTGTTATAAAATTAGTCTCAAATCCAGATAAATGTGATAACTTAATAGCTAAACAACGTTTTTTTAAATAGGACAATACTTAATGAGAATTTAGTTGCTGTTCATATGAATAAAATTAAAATATTTTTTATAATCCTGTGTATGTTGTAACATCTATTCTCGATTTATTAAAAGAAATAATGTATGATTCTGGCTATACTGTCATGAAATCAAAATATGGAAAAATACTGAACTTCAGTATAAAGATCGTGTCAAAATACAGCTGTGACAGGAAAAGTGAAGATTTTATAAAGATATGAAATCAATGAATGATTATTTTGATACAAGTGAGAGTTAAAAAGATAATATTTATATAATGTCCCTAGAAAATAGAAAAGTGTTGGAAATAATGAAAGATGAATATAATAGAATAATAGAAGTGTTTTGTGGTTTAAGAGCGAAAATGTATGCTTATAAATTTGATGATAGGAAACAGAGAAATCAGAAGGAGAAAGGAAATATGTATAAATGTACAAAATTATAATATTTATTAATGTACCAATAAAGGACAAAAAATAAATATAAATTTGTTATGAAATCGAAAACGTATGTTTAACGATTTGAAGATAAAAACTTTTTGTTTCTTCAGGATTATAAAACATACATAAAATAGGTACATACCATATGGTCATTAATTAACCCAATGAATTAGAAATAGCACAAAAGTTATAAAAATGAATCATAAAACATTAACAGCAAATATTAATTCATAATGGTATTTTCTTTAAAAATTTATAAATATTGTGTCTACATATAGATGAATAACATTAATCATCTTTCAGAGAACAATAGCTCTTATCTAAGATGTAAAAATTTACAGGTAAATATCAAGCAAATAGAATGCATAAAAAAAGGGAAAACAAAGAATTGAAGGAATTTGTCCAATTTGTAAAACTAAAAAGAGTAAATTTATTTAAAAAAGCTATTGGTATTGACCAAAATATTCGTGAAGATAATGAAAATAATAATGAACTGCAAAGACTGATAAGAGAAAATTTTACAAGAAGAAATGTTAACTCCTTGGGTATAGATGATTTATGGCAATCTGATCTACCCAAAATAAATTCAGGTAATTTAAAAGGAATGTCAGAAATAAATAAAGGCTACAAATATTTACTAACTACAATAGGCTTTTACTCAAAATATTCTTTGGATGATCTAATTAAAGATAACACTAGAAAAATATATTTCATGCTTCTGAAAAAATATTTAAAATAAGAACTTCAACAAATTTACAGACAGGTAATCAAAAAGAAAGTTACAACAAAAATTTTCGAAGAACTTATGAAGGAATATAAAATTAATTGTTGTTGTATTTTTAGATGATGAAAACCATCTGTCTTTTAAAGATGTAATAGAATTTTAAAAGAAAAGCAGTAGAAAAAATTTTACTTATATGGAAGTTATAAGTGGGCTGATATAATTGAAAATGTAGCTCATGAGTAAAATAATGCAAAACATTCAACAATAAAAATCAAGCAAAAGATGTAAGTATAGAAAATTACAAATAAAAATTATTGCAGGTAGTTTATTCCACAGATTTGGAGGATTGTAAGCCTAAACTTAAAAGTGTGACTAAGTAAGAGTAAGTAAATTGAAGAAATTATTGAAAAATGCTACTAAGCTATTTGGTCAACAGAAATTTTTGAGGTGAAAAAGTTATCCATAATACAATACTATACAAATTAAAGGCATTAGCTGGAGAAGAAGCGAAAGGAAATTTTTATGAGCAAGAACTACTAAAAATGAAATTTCCAAATGTTTATATTATTGAAACAGTTATAAAAGAGAAAAATGATAAAGTTTATATTAAATGGTTTATGTTAAATAATTTTTGTAACAATTGGATATCGAAAACAATGTTAAAATGTGAAATGAAAAACTGTTATTGTTCATATTATGTTTTTCTAATAAATGAATGTTGTTCCAACCGGAATAGAAAAACTGTAAGATTGAGAAAGCAGATGAAAATTTTACTTCACATTAGATACAAAAGACGATTTTAGAATGTGTAGACCTTGTTTCAGTCAATCATTAAAAAACATTAACAATCATGAAAAATATGTTTCTAAATATTATTATAAAGTGCATTTAAAAAGAAATCTAAATGATAAAATTTGATATACTATTATCATTTGAAAATGATTAATATATAAAAGATAATGAAGTAAATGTTAATCAAAAAAGGTATTAATTGTCAAGATATTAAAGATTTAAATTGTTATTATAGAAATCCAGTTCCTAACAACAACTATTCATTTAAATATAACAAATGTAATATAGAATATATTAAATACTAAAAAAATAGTCCTATATAAATGCACATTTTTAATTATTTAGAAGCATTATAAAACTTTGCCATAATACTTTAGAAAATACATCAAAAGTCTTTTTTGATCTATCTTTGATAATGTTATTAATCACATACACATTATATTCTGAGAAAAGGTAAAAACGTTTTTGAAATTTTGTTGATGTTAAAAATTTAGAACATTATTAAATTTTTGGAATGTAACTTAGGAATCAATGAACTGATAATTGATAAATATTTAATAGAAAACAGAACTATATTAAATGTTAATTAGAGTTAATAAAATTAAAAAAAATTGAAAACTGATTAAAATGCGAGTTTATATATTTAATATTTAATCTCAGAAACATTTTGTTTCATAGGTGAGTTGTTAATGGTTTTATATTCAGTTTAAAAATAATTTTAACTGACACATGTACTGATGTAAAATGATTAAATTAAATGAATAATAGAGTTTAATATGACCACAGTTGTATTGAAAACAATTTATGTGATAAAATTGATAGGATAATGCAAATAGGGGACCCAAACACATAAAGCTCACCAATGGCCCCATTTTTCATCTATAGTTTTTTTAGACCATATTTTAACAGTATCAGTCTGACAAAAGGTCAGAGATAGTTTCATCCATTTTATAACCAGACAGTACTTGTCAAATTTGATGGATACATGTTCATGAAAGGGCTTGAGGAAGTCTGCCATGGTAAGACCAATTTCAGCATCATCAGTCACCAGTCGCATGATGCAGATCAGCATCTGCCCAAGTGATAGCGATGAATCTGTACTCTAATTAGCAAGTATAACATTATGTAACGTTGCTTATGGTGTAGTACCATGTTTCAGCATGCTCCATGGCAATATTGTGTGCCATATTGCTATAATCGTATTTATCTATTGTCTTATTTTGTTCCAATTCTAGTATAGCTCATTCCGTGACAGCTTGTATATTTCTCATTTTCGACGTTATGAGGAGCGTTGTTTAGGCAACAGGAAACAGAGTCTAAATTGGAGTAATGTCTAACATTTGTGACATTGTGTTCTGTTTGTGTTTAATTTAAGGTTGGAAGCAGTGCAAGTAATTCAAAACATCTGTGTCCTATACATAGTGGGTTCTATCAAGAAAGTCAAGTTATACAATTTCAAGTATGATCGTTCTGAGATAAATTAATGAACGGATTAAGGAAGACAAAGAGGTTTTGATGAAAGACCTTTCTGCAATTTCCCACTGTGGTCAATGACAGTGCATCCAGTAACTGGCAAGTGTAAAGACCAATTAACCTTCATGCAACATCTGCCTTCAGTGGTCATATTGAGGTTAAAAGAATGGAAGGTGGATTACAATACAACTACTCATTGGAAACGAGATCACACACAGCAAAAATATGAACTGGAAGGGATGGGGAAAGAAGTCATCTGTGGCATTTCAAAGGATTGATCCAGGCAGTTGCCATAATAGATTTAATGAGGCAACTGTAAACATAAATCAGTGTGGACTGATGACAAATTGAAGTGCCTTATGGAAACTTGATAAGGAGAAAATATTTGGTAAGACAACATAAATTAATTCAAACGATGGCCTGAGTACGTCTACAAAATGTGTTGTTATCGATATACATCTGGTGGCTCAAAGGAGGTGTTTTTTTTTACGAACTGCTTCACAGGCATGTATCCTTCACAGTTGTCATTTGTTGCTGACAAATGAGATGTTTGGCAGACGCAAAGTAACCAATGTGACCCGGAAGACAGCACCAAGAAGCTTGGTTGGCAAACACACAAACCAGATGTATTGTAATCTGGCATCCGTATGTGTTTCCCTTTCCCAAATGGTTCAAATGGCTCTGAGCACTATGGGACTTAACATCTGAGGTCATCACTACCCTAGAACTTAGAACTACTTAAACCTAACCAACCTAAGGACATGACACACATCCATGCCCGAGGCAGGTATCGAACCTGTGACCGCAAGACCACGAGCCGTGGACACTGCATCAATTAATTTTCGTCTACACCCTCCACAGTCTCGTGCCGTGCGTCGAAACCTTCCGCAAGTCTTGATAGTTTTCAACTTCATGTGTCTCTGGTCGAATCGCTTGTTAAGGAGAACCTCTTTGCAAGAGAAGCTTGTGGTGCATGTGGCCTCCGAGGCGGTGTGTACGGGCAGCGACGGGAATCTTGAGTTAGCAGCCGCACGAGGAAGGTGGGGCGCAGGGCCCTGTGCTGCGAGAAGCCCGTATGTGTGTCGGAAAACGATTATTGAGACAGATAAGGGCTTCGAATGTACTCAACCCAATGTTATGACTGGACTGATAGGTTTTAGACCCATACAAGAAGCAGCGCTTGTTCTCCAGGGAGAGCAGACAGAGCACGAAGAGCAGAAGGGACACGTATCCAGGTTACCTCTGTGTTGATGACGTCATAACAATGTGGGTGTCACGGTAACGCCTGAGCGACAACGAGACGGAGCAACGGGTATGGTCCAGGGAGGACCGTCAGGGCAATGACAGCGGGCAACAGCCCAGCACAGTACAGCTAAGGCAAAGCGACATCGCGGGCGTCATGCGTTCTTGTACTGCTCAGCTCAGCTCACCTCACTTCTCCTCAGCAGATTACTGTCTCATCTCGAATTTGCACAATGCATCAGCAGACAGAAGTAAGTTATGCCCTCAGATAACAATGCAATTGCTGATGGTGGAGCAGTAATATCAAACATTGATGTAAGTGATGACCTTAAACTCACTCCCCAGGTTTTCAATTGTACAAAATCGGCATTAAATGAATTTATTAATAATGTGGATGTTGCTTTTGAATTAGTACTTGAAGTGGACTGGCCACTATTTTTAAAATTCCTGAAAACCCGTAATCAGGGCCCTGGATGAACTGAACTGGTAATGCGTGAATTATCTTCCACCTGGACAGAAGTAAGAAAATTGTTGGAAAATTATGCATGTAAGTACAATTTGGATTACTACTCTTGTAATATGTTTTCTAGAAGGCAATCAAAGGGAGAATCGATTGCAGATTGGGCCAGTAAAATTGATACACTTCAATATCAGTTTCTTGCTGCTGTCCATGATGCAATGTCAACAGCAAAACTGGCGGGATTTTTGGCATTAGTAGGAAAATTAAGCAAAGCAGTATCCATTCAGGGCAGCTATGATGAGCTGATACAGACAATAGTGTGTACGAGGGGTGAAGACATAACTCTCACTGAGGCTGTTGATGTAGTTTTGATGGAAGAGTTGGTGATTTTGTCAACCAAGGAGAGAGCATTTTGTGATAAAATTCATCGGCTAACCCTTAAGTGTTTCTCATGTGGACGTGAAGAGCACACATCTGACGCTTGCGGAAGTAGTGTTAAGTTTAAAACATGTGGCACATCAGGGAATTCAACGTGACACTGCCGGCTTGAGAAAGGAACTAGCAAAGTAAAATCAGCTCCAAAATGTTGAGAGTCAGAGGTTCCAAAGACCGTCAGGTGCGAAAGTTTCATTTTACTGTGACAAAGAGGTCCTTTTAAGAAGGCGAAGACAGTTTTGGCTCAAATGGCTCTGAGCACTATGGGACTTAACTTCTGAGGTCATCAGACCCCTAGAACTTAGAACTACTTAAACCTAACTAATCTAAGGACATCACACACATGCATGCCCGAGGCAGGATTCGAACCTGCGCCCGTAGCTGTCACGCGGTTCCAGACTGTAGCGCCTAGAACCGCTCGGCCACCCCGGCCGGCGAAGACAGTTTTGTCAGAGTACTGAGAATGAAGGGAATTCAGCGAAAATTAAGGAGCAGGATAAATATAAGTTTACAGTTGCCTTACACTGAATTGGGAAAGATACTCAAAGTCGACAGTGAAATTAAAAATGAGTCTGTAGAACTGAATTGTCTACAGAGTACAGAAAGTGTATTAAAACTGCTTCTAGATAATGTAGCACATATTTACTTGTTCAGTATGAATACCTGCGAAGCCAGGTCCGGTACAGACCTGAAGGAAGTATAAAAGTTAGAGACATCACAAGTCCAATAATACATACGTACGGGACGGCAGTTTTAGATCCTGGAATAGGTAGGAAATTAAGTGTGGAACACAAGTTTCATCTGGCAGGAGGGGAATTGGATATTCGTTACGCCGCTTTAGCTGGTAGAGACTTTTTACGAAGCGAGGTGGAATACTGGGAACACTGTGGATCGGGAGTAGGCCCGTTTAACTGCGTACAGAGATATAAGTGCAATACGCAAGTATACAGGGGCAGAGGCTTAGAAAGTCGCGAACAGATTTTGAATTCGGAAGGCGTGAATGCAGTGGAGTTCAAGGTTCTCTGAGGTGTTCAGAACGACCAATAAACAACAGTACTACGAAGAAATGGCGAAGTAAACAAGGCGCCGGTATATAGACGTGTTACCGAAAGGAAACGGACGCTATAGAGCCTAAGGCAGACCAGATGGTTAAAATAAAGCTGGGTCTTCGTGGAAAGAGGATAAAGATTGCAGATACTAACCTAAGAGAAGCTATTGTCAGGCCACAAGAGTTACAGGAAGGCCTGTGCTAGAGGCGCTGGTGAGCGTACGAAAAAGTTCTTGTTTAATTAGCGTGTTAAATACGAAAGAAGAGGCAGTCTTTATGGAGGTGCGTCGTATTGAGATGGAAGAAGATCCACCATTTAACCCAACGTCGAAGTAGACCGTGCACAAGGTATACAAGGTCTCGAGTGAGAAAAAAATCGAGTATTAGTTTATTAAAAGAATACTTGCAGTTAGATCGTTTAAATGCACTAGAAAAACAGTCCATAACAAACGGGTGTTCTACGTGTAATGATATCTTCAATTTGCCAGGGGATAAGTTGACATATAGAAATACAAACCGGCATCAAATAAAACTGATTCCTAAAACAGAGGGACGAGAAATTTTCTCTCGTCCTTATAGAATACCAGAGGTGCTGAAAGAAGCGTTACAACAGGAGATAATTCAGATGCTGGAAGATGATATAATAGTGTCTTCAATAAGCACCTATAATTTCCCATTACTCATGAGTCCCAAAAAAATGTGTGTCTCTGCTAAAAGGTAATGGAGTGTGGTAACTGATTACAGGAAACTAAATGACATTACTGTCAACACAGTTTTCCCACTTCCATGAATAGATGAAATTAAGGTGGATTGTGTGAGGCAAAATATTTTTCAGCGCTTGATTTGGCTGAGGGATATTATCGGGTGTTACCAGATGAAAAATACGGAGCGCTTACAGCTTTTAATAAACCATACTCCCATTACACATACAAATGAAGCAAATGGGACTCCGTTCTGCACCCTCGACATTCCAGAAATTGATGAATTCGGTTCTCATGGGTTTACAGTGTGAAAAGAAATATATTTTTTGTATTAAAATTAAACTTCTCCAGCTGGAGGAGATCCATTTTAATAAAAATTATACCAGCTGATACCCCACCATCATCCAATTTAAATATGGATGTACGAAGATATACTATTTATTTAGGCGACGTAGTAATATTCGGCCCATCACTGGAAGACCACAATGCTCGATTGGGCGGGGCTTTCGAGAGGCTAAGGCAACATAACGTGAAGTTGCAGGTGGATAAAAGTTAATTTTTAAGGAAGGAGGTCACCTAACTGGGACATGTCTTAATCGACGATGGGTTAAGACGAGACCCAAACAAACTAAAAGCAGTGGCAGAATATCCCCTACCCAGTACAGCGAACGCGTTAAAATGTTTCCTAGGGTTAGTCGGCTATCACAGATGATTCATAAGTCTAGATGAGCTGTTGAAGAAAGGGGTTAAGTATGAAAGGAGCACCAAGTAGAAGCTATTCAATCCCTCTATATTAGAGTACCCAGATTTTTCAAAAAAAGTTTATAATCACCACTGACGCAAGCCAAGGCACATTTGGATGCCACTCGCGTATTTTAATATAGCCACACGAGAAGACTACATGATCTTAAAACAACACCTTCTGATACAGCAAAGTACATGATCAAACACAATGTTTACGAAAATGTATCTTTACACAATTTGTGGTACGTGTCTGTGCCTCATGACTACCGGAGTGAATCTTTTAGTACTGAATACTGGCAAACACATCCTGCCACACACAATGTGACTGTACATTTCGACTGCGTAATCCAGAGTGACGAACAGGGACTTTAATAAAAATTGGAAACACATCCTACGACAGACAACGTGTCTGTTCTTCTCGACTGCCTAATCCAGAGTGACGAACAGCTCGAAACACTTCGCGCGCCATACCAGAAAAGGCGTGACTCGAACGCTTCCGAAGTGCTTCGTCTGCAATCTCGTTAGTCTTCTGTTTTCGATTTAAATTGTTTTTAATAATTCTAAAATGACTGACTGACAGTCAGCTGTTGAGAGATATTTATATTAAAAAGTGAAGTAATTCCAATGAGTAGTTTAACTAATAATAATAACTATAACGTTTTGGCGCCCTTGCTCCGAACACAGCAGCCAATCACAGAGCAGTAGTATTATGCAGACGGTCGTTCTCACGGGAATGGTACCGAATCTAATACCTGTCACAGGTACCTCACACCATATTTCGTCATCTATATACTTCTTGCATCTCCACTGCTCTGGGAACAGCTTCTTGGAGCCTAATATGATGGCTGACTAAGCCAGAAATATTGCACGTACCGACGGTCGTTTCGACTTCCAGACGTCTGGGTGTGACATCATAATTTGATTCTATCTAACAGCAAAGTGCGGTATCGACATCAAGGAAGCATATTTTGTTAGGCAGTTTTACTGTCACCATCATTTTACTTTAAAATACAAGGACACTGTAATTTTAAAAGAACTTTAAAATACAGTAAGACCTGTTGTTTGTCAATATTGTTTCTATTCTATGATACTGAGATTTCACGACGGTAGCAGTGGAGTCGAATAGCACGTGTTACATTTTTAAGTCGGCAGGACAAGAAAAACACATGCAATTAGTTTTCATTTCTAAATGCATCTTCCTGTTTTGTCTGAAATGACCCAAAGGACCCAAATTTTATTTTTTGAGTGATAACACTTCGGTAAATTTATAAGTTACGTGTTTTAAGGCGACTTATGCAACGTTAGGTTGGATTTGGACTTTCCCTTACGCTCTACTCGGTACCTTGCGTCCAAATTGATGATAGTTGTTTATATCATAGTAGAAAGACAGTATTATCACATACACCTGTCGGATTCGAATAAAAGTGTTCTTTTATGCTATCCTTATTGGATTTATATGTAATTAAAATTAAAATTTTAAGTTATTGGTTTTTAAGTATTCCCAATGTCTTCCCTAGTAGTTTAAAATGTCGTTGTTACCCTTATTTAACGACTGAAACCATTTTGAACCTTTCTCCAGGAATATTACAAGTTTATCTATTCATTCAACTTGCATTAGTAACTGGTTCGTATTTATTTTCGTCAGTATAACTGTATGGTAACCAACGATTTTTTTTATTATGGCTTCCATGAATCCGAGAACAAATAAAAGAACGGTAATAGCTCTCTATATTAGAGTATATGGTGTGACCAGGAACAGAAACAACCTCAGACCACAATTTAGCAATGATGAAGAGTAGTCGGAAGTTTAAGAGACTAGTCACGGAGAATCAACGTGAAAGAAATCTGAGACTGAATTACTCCGGAATAATGATGGCCGTTTCAAGTTCTCTGACATTTCAGATGCTTTGATAATTATTACCACAGCAAGCATTTCAGTAGAAGAGAAATGGACTTCTCAAAATAGGGTACTCACAGAAGATTTACAGTTAAAAATAGATACAAAAATCAATTTAACATCAAAAGGAAATAACAGAAAAATGCTCAGGAAAAAGGGGTATACAACACAGTAAGTTTCTCAGGAATGAAATGCTTCCTAAGCAGATGTTCTGACCACTAAACCATCCGGACACAGTGGTTACTGCAACTGGACGGACCACCCTAGCTCGCCTCCCGTCAGAACCAAATTCTCAACTTATTCACAGTCTAATAATGTAGTGCCCCTTGCACATCATCCTCATTACTCGCGGCATTTCACCGATTCACCTGAGATCGAGTCTGGTGTGCATCTACACTGAAGAAATCATTGGCCGTATCATTATATGTATATACACCAACACATACACCAACCCACAACCAACCATCCTCACACCCACCCACCACCCACCCTCCCAAACACACACACACACACACACACACACACATACACACACACACGCACACACACACACACACACACACACACACACACACACACACACATATATATATATATATATATATATATATATATATATATATATATATTCCTTTATTCCTGCT
The DNA here is from genome assembly GCF_023864275.1 of Schistocerca cancellata. Taxonomy (NCBI): domain Eukaryota; kingdom Metazoa; phylum Arthropoda; class Insecta; order Orthoptera; family Acrididae; genus Schistocerca; species Schistocerca cancellata. The sequence goes on along the minus strand of NC_064626.1, from coordinate 630,509,295 downwards.
TATTATATTTACATACGAGGGTGAGTCAAGTGAAAACCTTAAATTTGTAATAACAAATCGAAATTTAGCGCCGTTATCCTGAAGAAATCATTGGCCGTATCATTATATGTATATACACCAACACATACACCAACCCACACCCAACCATCCTCACACCCACCCACCACCCACCCACCCAAACACACACACACACACACACACACACACACACACACACACACACACACACAGTGCTACAAACAGCGTGCAGAATGGCCTATAGGTGGCAGCATAGTGCAGATGCACACATACCGTCGCAGTATCAGTATGAAGATGGCCGCCCCACTTGCGACTTGCACTAGGGAAGAACAGCGTTCTGTTATTCGGTTTTTGCTTTGTGAAGGTGTGAAACATACTGAAATTCATCGACAAATGAAGGTTCACTACGGTGATGCATGTTTGTCACAGCAGCAAGTCTGCGAATGGAGTAGGAAGTTCGCAAATGGTGTGACTTCAGTGGAAGATGCTCCTCGGCCAGGTCAAGCACAACGAGCTGTGACTCCACAGAACATTGCAGCAGTTGATGCCATAGTGAAGAAAAACTGCCGAGAGACACTGAATGACATTGCAGCATATTTACAGATTAGTCATGGGTCAGCACACCACACTGTGCATGATGTGCTCCAGTTTCACAAAGTGTCTGCAAGATGTGTGCCACTGCAGCTGACTCCTGAAATGAGAGAACGACGTGTTGATGCTTGTGAAGAACTGCTTCGGTGGTTTGAACGAGAAGGTGATGGCTTCCTTGCAAGAATCGTTACAGGGGACGAAACTTGGGTTCACTTCCACCAACTGGGGACGAAGAGAGCGAGAAAGGAATGGCGTCATTCCTCATCACCAAAACCAAAGAAGTTTCGAACAGAACCATCAGCAAGGAAGGTTATGCTGACTCTCCTTTGGGACGAAAAAGGCGTCATTTTGGAGCATTAGATGCATAGAGGGATCACTGTCACCAGTGCATCATACAAAGATCTCCTAAAACATCATCTGCGGCCTGCAATCAAATGAAAGCGATGTGGATTGCTGTCAGCAGGTGTCCTTTTGCGACAATGCAAGGCCCAATACTGCCCGTACAACAGTTGCAACAATCACAGACCTACATTTTGAGTGTCTTCCTCATCCACCATACTCACCAGACCTTGCCCCATGTGATTTCCGCATGTATGGACCGCTGAAAGACGCAATGGAAGGAAAGAAGTTCCGTTCTGATGAAGAGATACGCCACGCGGTGTACGAGTGGTTGCGCGGGACTACCAAAAGAAATTGTTTTGTAAAGGCATTTTTGAAATTTGTAAGCGCTGGAGGACTTACATTGAGCGTGGGGGAGATTATGTTGAAAAGTGATACAGCTTTGTACCACTTCTGCACAATAAACAATATTTTAAATAAATATTTAAGGTTTTAATTCGACTCACCCTCGTATATAATAAGCGGGAATAGAGGGATTGCAGACATTGGCAGCAAGCAGGCATTGATTGAAAACAATGAGGGAAGGTGAACATTTGTACCGAACCGGATTTCGCGCCTGGGTCTCCTGCATGCTAGGCGGAGCCTCTGACATGTAAAGAAAAGACACCACACACGATACAACCGAGGCGAGACTTCCAATGATCTCTTCAGTGCAGATGCATGCCAGGCTCGAACTGTTGTGCACACCCGACCTGAACTCTTACGGGAATCGGCGAAATGCCGTGTATGGCGTCGATATTGCTCGAAGGGCACTACATTAGTAATATGCGGATAAGTCGAGAATTTGGGTCTGACGGGAGGTGTGCTGTGATACTCCGTGCAGATGCAATGACTACTGTGTCCGAATGGCTTAGTGTCTGGAGTATATACCTAGTAAGTAAGAGACCCTGGTTCGAATTGCAGCAGGCATAAATTTCAGCTATCAACACCCGCTTTCAGTCAATGTCGGTAATGCGGTCTGGACCAAAATGGTGTCTGTTCTTTCTGGCATGCTGGAATCTTACTGACATGTCAAATTAAAGTGATGTCGCTTAAAAAAGAGTAACACGATAAACAATACATCTAAAACGAACACGAAGGCCAGTGCGCTTATATAAGTTAGAAGTCACCATGAAAATCGTACACTGACGTCTCACTTCAAAGAAGAACGCAACAGCGTTCCGCATTCTTGCAGCATACGTACAGGGGGGGGGGGGGGGGCGGCGGCATCTGGCAGGCGGCGGCTCCAGCCAAGATTTGGTATGCTGGGCCCACGCACAAAATGGATTCCGTGCCGAGCTGATAGCGGGGGGATACGGGCCGTCCCGTACCTTTTCTTTCCCCGCAGCTAATTGTAATGGCCGAACGATGTAGAAGCGGCGAACCTTGGAGCGCGTGCCAGAGTAATGGCGCTCCTTTTTCCTCCCCTTCCTGCGGACCCGGTTCCCTTACTCGCCGCCCTTTCACAGTGCGCCGTTGTCCAGAACCGCCCGGTGGTGGGGAAAGTACGCCAGCGTCCGCCGACCGAACGTCGCAGGCAACTCGGCGCGGCTCTTTCTCTCGGCGCGGCATCCAGCCCTGGGCTCGCATTTCGATGAGAGCCGCCGTCGCACCAGAATTACTCGCGCAGGCAGAAATGAAATTTCTCTTCCTTCTGCGGCGTTATGCAAATTGCTGTTCCGGATGTTCGCAGAATTTTGCGCAGCTGCCGAATCTGAGCACCCCCCTCCTCACACCCTCGTGAGTAACAAGTTTATGTAGTAAAGAGGCCTCCTGCGATGTTTTCATGATTCGAAGCAACATAGACGAACTTTGGAAGGGCTTGCTCAGTTCCCTCGGACGGGCGAAGGTTTCTGAACTGTGAGCTGTAAGCAAACAGTGGTTGATTTTGTAGGAAGTGGTACAACACAGCTGTACTGATTGTTATCAAAGTAACGAAAACATCTATTCGAACATAAAAAAATTTGATCCCTGACTACCTGCAAAATGTCGTACTCTCACTAATGTGGAAGCAATACGCACGTAGCAGTGGTGATGTATATCATTCGTCTAGCATGCTCAGCAGTACAAGAATTATCAGGTATTTAGTGACGGATTCTCACCGAGTATAGCTAAAAATTTAGTAAAGGGGCAAAAAGCAATCCAACTCTACGTATACCGGAATGAAAAACGCTCCTATCATACCACAAAAAAGGCGAATGTATCCTAGACAGAGTTAGGGATGTAGAAAAAGGGAAGTAGCTTTTCAATTTACCTGGTAGCTTAAAATGTTTTGAAGTCAAAACATCTTAATATATTCGAGGTTTTTTTACATATTAGCATTAGTACCCATCTCATGTCATATAACGCACTGTATCAAGTAAGGTAACATAATACACGATGTCATGTCGATAGTATGACGCATGCCATCAAGTCAGCCACAATGGCATTTATCATCTAGTGCAGTACGACAAAAAATGTGATTAAAGTTTACAATGAATACATTCCCACTCTGGGATACTTCTTATAATAGATGCAGCCTCACTCCTGGATATTTCCTGTTGTAGATGCATCCCACGCTTTAGAAACACAAAAACTTATCTCTGTTTGTTCTTATCTCCCTTATCATACATATAACATGGTGTGCATTGGTGGGGGTGGGCATAAATGGTCCCCTTGGGTGAACAATCAACTGCCCCATCCCGTCCCCCGTCCTCAGATATAAAAAAGTTGTTTTAGCGTGGCCCCAGGTACAAATCCACCGCCATATACTTTATCCCCTACAAAAAAAAGTTTTTTTAGCTCTTACACGTATGTTCTTCAGCCATATGGTATAATACAGTGTTTAATATGTCTAATGTTCTGAATTTTGGGCACAGGATCAGGTGCTTAGCCTATAAACTGCAAGAGGCAGGTCTATCAACACCCTGCAATTTAAAAAGCTCACTGCACTGGGGAACTAGTGTTAACTCGTAAAAAATTGCCAATATGACATGACATTCTGATTCAAATGTCTGTGAAGCTGCCACATAAGTCGCAAAATTAGTTCAGCTCTTAGCAGGACGTGTTCGCCTTTTTTGTGCCATGATACGAGCATGTTTCATTCTGGTTCCCAACTTTTACTCTACTATAATTTAGACATTGGTTGGCGCCCGATGAAAATTTTTGGGGACTAGCGCGAGGACTCATCTGGTACAGACGTCTTTCGAACCGTGTTGATTGAGTCTGGCGTCGTTGGTCCAGTTCATCTGCGTTAGCCGTCTGGTATGGTTGCATCTGTCCAGTATACAGTATAGTATACTGTGTCCTCAGAGCACCCAAGTCACACCACGACATCAAGGTCATATGCCTGGGAAAATGAAATGCCGAAGTCGGAAGGAAGGTGGGAAGATTTTGAACCATCAGTCTTACTTCATTCCGGAGTTATTTAAGGCTGGCTGTTTTTGCGAGTAAATTCCGAACGAGTGTGACTTTCTGCACGTAAAATCCTAACTGTACACATACAAATTGTGCCATTAGATGCGCATTAATTTCAACCCAGTTAAATTATTTTACAAAGGGAATTAACGGGTATGCCCAATCTGCCTGGGCGACAGCTCCGATTCGTCGTTCAAACTTTGCTCAATAAATTATAGCATAATTACAATGAGACAGATGTTTTAATGGCTATACAAATAGCTTAAGTTAAAACTTTGTACCTAATGCTCCTAGGTCAAATAGGAATCGAGCACAAAAACACTACCCCCTCCCCCTTTACACCAAACTGAGAATCTGCGCGCGGCCTTTTCATGTATATTTGTTACCGCATTCCTGCATTTAACAATAATTATTCGGCGCTGAACATAGCTCTAACAGAATAGTTCTTACACACACACACACACACAACAAAATGTGGCCGTAAACTAAATCATTAAAAGCTGCATCTAATAGCTACCGTAAATCTCCGCAGACGAGTCCTGACACTAGACAGCTTATACGAGCTTAGAGTTTCGATGCTGGACTCAAGTTAAAAAAACAATGATTTTGCGACCGTATCGTGATATATAATACAGCAACCATCAGGTCAGTTTATTACAACCTTACCGGCCATTGTGACCGATCGGTTCTAGGCGCTTCAGTCCGGAACCGCGCTGCTGCTACGGTCGCAGGTTCGAATCCTGCCTCGGGCGTGGAAGTGTGTGATGTCCTTAGGTTAGTTAGGTTTAAGTAGTTCTAAGTCTAGGGGATTGATGACCTCAGATGTTAAGTCCCGTAGTGCTCAGTGCCATTTGAACCATTTTTATTACAACCTTTGTCTGCGCGATTATCTCTGCTATATATAAAATCCAGAGAATGTTTACTATTGGGTCCCTATCCCTAGAGCAGTCATGTGACAAGGATATTTCGGCACCACTTGTATTAAGTGAAAATCAAGTATTTAATCCTGGAAGCTTTATTATTTATGAATAAAGAACCAGATGACTGGTGTAGTAACGGCATGCATTTCATGCATTTCCTAGTGGCTTCTGCAACATTTCAATAATTCAGTTTCTATTCCTTCGCTCGGTGTAGCAGCCCCGTGAAAACAGTCGTCCTGTTGGTCGACAGTTCCTGAAAGCTGTGTTTGTGAGAGTTTTCGCCTGTAACTATCCTGTAGCTGACTGTCTCGAATACAACCTGATGTCTTTTAAGGTTGTAAGTGACTGCCTGTGTTCAGTATGGCCCTGTCGCCGCCCGTCTCGTTTTGAAGTAGAGCCACCACCGAAGTTTACTACACATCGTGCTCTGATATGCTTAGGTTTATAGGTCGTCCTGTCTCGTAAATCTATCAACCTGTGTATGGAAAGACGGACTAGCCATTTGTCAACTCGATTGACTTTGCCACAATAACACCTGGATGGCTTTTATGCCTTTTTAAAATTAGTCAGTTTGAAGAAAGATGCCTGCAAGAAAAGGTTGTTTAGTATTTAAACAAGACGCGGTCATACGCTCAGAAGAACTTGGATTAAGTCTTTGTCAGATAAAATAGGGTTGGCTTCATATCCAGACAAAATACGTTGTACCGAAACAAGCACACTACAATCTCCATTCTGTTACTTCATCTCACTGAAGGAGGTAGACTCCAACTTACGCTCAGTTTCTTTTACATTTTTGTGTATGTTATTCATGACTGCAATTTGGATTTTTAGGCTTGTAATCAAACCTGCCGATTTCCCGTTTCACCTGTCTACAAAATTCTTCCAAAACTGACAACATGGAATCCAATATACAACTTTTTCATAATCGGGAAAACACTTTTTTGTTACTAATATAACAAATGTGGGTGAAATTTAGTTAGTTGCTTTTACTGAAATAAAGTTAAAATTTTTTTGTCAAACTGACTTCTACGTGCAGATAAACTGGATGTGAACTGTGTTAGTACCATGCAACATAATGGCTACCACCTCTAAATTTTTTTAATAACATCGTTACTGAAAATGATTACGTAAGAAGCCTTAATGCTACTTCAAGTCGAATTCAATAACAAGCTAGTTGGCAAAGCGACCACTTTCTCTGATTGTAACGATAATAGCTCTTTAATCTGGATTGCAATTATAGAGAACTTACGACAAATTAATCATTGTCATAAAATTTTGGTTCAGTTACTATGTTTTCAACCATCTACATTTAGGGAAGAACTTTATACGAAATATATGACAAGAAACCAAGATTCAATAATTGATAATTGGGGGATGAATTCAAGAAGCGTTCTGAATGTATTATGTTATTCAAAAGATTGTGACATAGTATCTGACTGTAATATTCTTGCACAGTTCTAAGAGAATTAAATTTAAGAATACGTTCTTACGTTAATTGTCGAAGATGTGTTAGGGCTGCCACAGGCTTTTTTTGTCTGCCAAATTATTAAGCTCTTCACATCCAACGGTGATGGAATAATATGATACTAACAAGACTCATTGCTCTTGAAGTAGCCGTCATCAAAATTGCATCTTAGATGATGATAGGAATATCTTGCATTCTCAACCCATAATCTTGAGAGACAACTTTGCACCACACATATCATAACCACACCAAATCTTACGCCATTTAACGAAGTATTTCCACTGTTAATTTCACCTCTCTAGACATCAAACTTGTCCACATCCGCACATATACTGATTAGCCAGGACATTATGACCAGCTATCCAACAGCTGGTTAATTGTGGGTAGGGACACTGAAAGTTCTGACGCCATGTTTCATCACATCCCAGATGTGTTCGATCGGGTTCAGATCTAGGGCGAGTTGGGAGAAGGGGTGGGGGCAGCACATAATTAGAACTCGCCACTGTGTTCCTCGAACCATTCTATCACACTCCTGGCCGTGTGACATGATGCATTATCTTGCTGAAGAATGAGGCTGCTGTCGGGAAACATGATCGTCATGAAGGGTGTACTTGGTCTGCAACTGTGATACTTCTTGGCCGTCAAGGTGCCGCACACCAGCTCCACTGGACCCATGGTTGCCCATGTTCTCCTGAGCGTACTGGAGCCGCCACCAGCTTGTCTCCAGGCCATAGTACAGGTGTGAAGGATTTGTTCTCCAGAAAAACGACGCATTCGCGCCCGCTCACCAGCATGAGGTAGAAGGTATTGTGATTCATGAGAATTTGCAACGCTGTGCCACTGCGCCAACGTCCAGTGCCAATGGTCACTTGCCGATTTTAGTCATAATTGCCAACGCAGGGATGTTAACATGGGCAGATTCCTGGGTCACCGGCTGTGGAGGCCCATTGCTAGGAGTTTTCGGCGCACCATGTGGTCAGACACACTTTTAATATGCCCAGCATTAAATTATGATGTCAGTTCCGCCACAGTTCACCTCCTGTCCTGTTTTACCCGTCTGCCCAGGCTACGGCGTCCGTCATTTATAATGAGGGTTGGCTCCCCAGCCGCACATCTGGACGTGGTTTCACTTCTGCCTCGTCATGCGTTGAAAACACTCCCCGTCGCACTCCTCGAACACTCCACAAGCGGTGCAGTTTATGATACGCTCATGCAAAGCCTCTGGGCCATTACAATCTGCCCTCAGTCAAACTCCGATGGATCGTGCACCTTCCTCATTCTACACATGAATAGCACGCTCACTGATATTGCATGCACCGTACGTTTATGTGACTAACAAACATTCCTCTTCAGGTAACTCTACCATATCCTGGATGTGTTTGTATCGATAGTAGATCGGTGGTCGTAATGTTTGGCTGATCAGTGTACTGCTCGCCTGTCTTCGACTCATGCCTTTCTATGCCATTCAGCACCCCAAGATCATCCAAACAGTCGCATGTAAAACCTATAGTGGATCCCCACCTAGCACCCATTTCCTTTAAAAAATGTTAATACATAATTATTGACTGTAATGGTGTTACAGTCATGTTTACTACACAGAACATTCATACACAATGGGTATCAAAGGCTAGTTATTTATACACCTTCATTTAGGTGGTATTAGAAAACTGAAATTTGTCTTAATGTCAATATACTTTCTAAAACGACTTTTGCCTTCGCAGAAATAATTTAACTTTCTTATAAATTTTTGGCTGGATTTTTAACTGTTACAATACATATAGCTCACATTTCATGGAATTATCCTAACAGAATAATCCTAACTACAAGAAAATGTGTTCGTACATAACGTAATCTAGTCTAAGTCAGCATTTGAATCGCTGATGACCTCAGTGATGAGCACCCATAAACTCCTTCAGCATTTTAATACACATTTTTAAAACTTTTCAAAAGGTAACACACATATTATTTTATTCAGAATAACTAGATACATGTCCAAAATTTATTAATTGATCCAATTTCAATAAGATTTTGTATTTATTTTAACATAAAGTATAACATTTTGTAAAATAATGCTTGAGTGAAACGTCTTTTATATTTTCCACATCACTGTATTTTTATTACTCCAACATTTTGTGCACCCATCCTCATAAAATAAGTTTAAAAGAAAAACAACAAATTACTTCTCGAAGCTTTTTGAGAGGGCAATGCACTACAGTGTGGCCCCTTCTTACTACCTTTTTTATACTTTTTTCACTTGTGGTTAGTCAAGTGAGTCCTTGCTCACTATTCTGAACATCCTTCACATCACTGCTTGGTGAATCCATTTTCAACAAATTTACCAGTGTTTTTATCCCTCTTTCCAGGCTTTAAGCACATTCCATCAATTTTGATGTAACTTCGATTTAGAGAATGGATCAATTTGGCTACAATTACACTATACAAGTGTTCTCTGAAATTTGAAAAATATATTTTAGAATAGATTTCATCGCCCACATATTCAAACATATAAATGACTACAACAACGTTGTTCCCTGTTTAATCTCTAGCTAACATATATTTGTTTTCAAACTTCCAAGAACTTTTAGGTCTGTAGGTTATCATTACAAACAGTAGGTTCATATTATCTTAAATCCCCTATGTTTCTTACATCTAGATGATTTCTCATCTCTTACAGCCATTATCTTATAACAGTGTCTTAAGTTTATTTACTTTTACCTGGGAGCCACTTTTCTCAATCGATATGGCTTTTCAAAGTTGGAAATTAGCTCCACAACTACTAAAGTATTCAAAAGTTACCCTAGGTCTTTTGTAGCAGATGAAAAATGTCCACAACTGTTACATAGTGTGGTTTAATTTTTTTCATCAGCGCTCTATTGATAGTATTCGATACTTTCCTTTCTTGTCAAGTGTCACATGTTCTAATTCTTTACACTAACCTTCTTATTAAATTGTTAAATATTACACAAGCTAGAATTCCTCAACATTTATTTTGACACCACAGTCTCCATATACCAAACTAAAATAGTCCATGATTTCACTGAAACACTCTATATTCCAGGACAGACTGCTCTCTTCAGATACAAAAATCCCCTTTATGTTTTATAAGATGTTCTGTTACTTATCGCATCAGCACTTTCAAATTTGACATTTACCAATTTCAGGCCATCATCTGCACTATTGTCTCATATCAAATTATGACAAATTGCTGTAATCACAATTTTTAATTCTGCAGCTGTAAAGTAACTAATTTTAAACTGAAATCTATCATTTTCATTGTGAGCATACGAACTGTGGCAGGAGATTAGATAGGCAGTTTCCAGCCACAGACCACGTAGCCGATTTACCATTTTTGAATGAGATGTCGGAATATGGGATCAGATTGAGGGAAACTGTTTTTTGGTAATAAATAAATTTAAAGAGACGAAACTAGCGGAATAATTCTAAAGTTTAAAGATTTAGATGAGTAATTAAGTATGTATTTTTATTTGTTTATTTATGTTAAGTATCAAAAACGCGGAAGTAGCAATATCACGCCACAAGAACATTATTTGCGGAAAAACGGTGGCTGATACAGAAAACTGGACCTTAAATTGTTATTGCCCAGAAAATTTCCGTATTGTTCAATATATCATATATGTTTTTATCTTTAGATTTAGAATATTCGTAATTTTTGTCAAACATTGTTTTGATTTAGGCAGTCGTTTCAAGGGTGCATAGGACAGCCATCTTTGTTGTCTGGACAGTTGGTTCTGACCGACGCTAAGACCGGGACGTGCCGCGTATCTAGGGGTAGTAGTGTGTTGGTAGCCACGTTCGAAAGCGATCATGTGGAGAGCTATATAGGGGTTTAGGCCAGAAGACAGTAGTGTGTCTTCTGAACTGTGAACAGATTGTTGGGTGCCGTGATCGCGACATATGAATTTTATAGTGAAGTGTTGTAGCATCAGTTGTTAAAGACCGCTCTGGCCTAAAAGCCCCTCAGACTGCATTTTTAAGTGTTTAGTGAATACATTGAAGAAAAATAAACCACTTGTTCAAATTAAAAATCAATATGAGTGATCAATATTTTAACTTTCACCGCAATACTTGACTGAATTGTTTTTTATATTTTATTTCATCTTAAAAATTTAGTTTTATGACTGGTGTGAGCTGGTACCCTATGACGAAAAACGTAGCCCAACATTGATACCATCCATATCTCTGGGACGCTCAATTAAGCTGAGTGTAACAAATATATATATTTTTTCTTGCCATAACACTTGGGGGCTCGTGCCAAACTATTCAGACTTCAGTGTGTAGTGACAAGTATCATTAACTTCATTTGGCACTTCAGCGTTTTCCAGTAACCTTGATAGTGCCTCAGGTACATAATTTTCAATACCTTTGATGTGCCTAACTTCCAAGTCAGACTGTTGAAGAAACAGCACTGAGCTAGTCAGTCTACTGAACAACAGGTGACAGTACTTTAAGAAAGGATCCTGTGGTCAGGAAGTATGATGGTGCCATAACCCCATAGATAATTCTTGAATTTTTTGAGGCCCCATATCATAGCTGAAGCCTCTTTCTCAGACTCTTTCTAACGCCTTTCGAATTTGCTAAGGATATGACTTTCAAAGACAATTGGTTTATGTTCTATCCTTCTATCTCTATCTATAATCGAACCACCAGCTCATAAACTGAACTTTCTGTAGCCACGTGAAATGGTTCCCCTTTAAATTTGAGTGGAATAATGGCCTTTTTTTCTGTTTTGAGAGCTGCGTCAGGCTCTTGAGTCCACATGAACACTACGTTCTTTCTGAGCGAGTTGGTGAAATTTGGATGGTTAAATGCTTGATTGTCTGCATACTTGCGCTAAAACAAATGAATACCTAGACAAATCTTCAATTGTTTTCGATATTTTGGTCTGTGGCAATTCTGTATAGCTTTCACTTTCTCAGGATCCTACCTTTTATGGTAAAAAAAATAAATAAATGAAATGAGTGTATGGCATCGTTAACCGGGAGGCCCCGTCCGGGGACGTTTGGCCACCAAATTCAAGCCTTATTTCAGTCGACGCCACATTGGACGACTTGAGCGCCGATGATGAAATTATGAGGAGGACAACACCCAGTCCCTGAGAGGAGAAAATCTCCAACCCGGCCGGGAATCGAACCCGCGCCTGCTTGCATGGAAGGGGAGCTAACGAGGCGGACACCTTTTGTGGTAATAATGCGCCACAAGAATTTTATCTATTTCTTTGTGAAGTGACACTTCCCTGTAAGGGTCCCAGTTTATTAAAGCTTTAAATACCTTATCCAACAGTGTTGAGTGTTTTTCCAATCTTTTCGTTGCAATCGTCAACTTAGATGGAAATTTAAGTGTTTATTTCATTACCTAAAATTTCATCCAATGCTCGAAGGAACACGGAAACGAACGTATTTAAAGGTACCACTTCATAGTGACAGCATTTTCCTGCGAAAAGGAGCACAATAAATTTCTGCCAATCAGGTTCCTAGAGCATCTGCCAGTAACCTAGTAAACCGAAAGTGACCATAATTGTTACGTCATGTAATTTTTGGCGTAATTCGTCTAGCTTTTCTGGACAGTCAGTTTATCTCTTTACTGTTTTATTCAGTGTTTTAGTATCAATTACTATTCATATACAATCATCTATTTTGCTTATAATCACTAATGTTACTGCCCACTTCAGCATTTGGAAAATTTCTTTCTGAAGTTCTGCCTTTTTGACTAAAGGGACTGCATAAGGTTGGTTGAAAAATGATTTGTAGTCAGTTACATCCAAGTGACTTTCATATTCCACCACCTTTCCTGGTTTGTCTGAGAATACCTCTTTGTTCTCTAAGAGCACTTGAAATAACTCCTCCCTCTGTTCTACTGTTATATCATCAGCCCGTTTTACTACTTATCGTAAGTAATGTTCTTTGGCCCTACATTCTGTCATAGCTGAAGTGTGATACCTTTCAGAAATGTTCCTTAATCTATTACTCTCTTGTGTACTATTAAACTAAAAAATTCGGTTGCCACTCTTCTATTGTACTAGCTGATTCGAAAGGAATTTGTAAAATTTTACCTTCTACTTGACATGTAATCATTTCTTGATCATACTCTTTTATAATATGTTGTTTAATCAATGAATCTACACTTAAGATTATTTTAATGGTCAATTCTGTTACTACGATTATTTTAATGGTCAATTCTGGTACTACTATGATCATGTAGCTGAGTAATTGCCCTTGTATTTTGAAATGAATCAGTACTTGATATTTTATTATTTTGGCTACTTTCTCAGTGCCTCATATTACTTTTACTCCTGTCACAATGATAATATTCACATCCAGTTTTTCTTTGGTCATCTCAATGTAAGCATAGGAAAGATCACTGATTTGTGCTCCTGTATCGAGTCAAACTTACAAATTATTTCCATACACAACGACAGGTATTATATTTGAGTTCTTATAACCTCTTGTCTGTTTTCTTCCCTTTTCCACAACAGATCTTTTTGTATAGTTAAGTCTTTCCAAGAAATGTGCAAATGCTTAGATCTCATTGTTTATCTGCAGGCAGGACCGTTTTTCACGATCACGGCAGTCATAATACGAATTGACTTTCTATAGAAATGGCCGTCGGCAAGTTTTATAAACTGTGTGTGGCATAAGTAAACTTAAATTGTGTGTGCCAGACACATTAATACTGTGCACATACGGACATCTGTAACAACAATTACATCGACCAACCTGTGGCCTGCAAAACGCCACTGTAATCAGATTTGCAGCTTAATGAATACCACCGCCCGCCCGGTTATGAGGAAAAATCATCAGCTGCAATAAAATGACCGTGGGAGCAGATCTCAGCCTTTCACCAGGACCAGCCAGCTGCCGTCGATATCGCGACCATCGTCACGACACACAAGATAAGATTTAAAAGCAGCGCTTGTAACAATAACAACTGTACCTATAATAATTTTTTTCTTTATGAATTTAGATAAATTTGTCTTTCTGAATTTATGTAAAGTAATATAAGTAATGTTTTGAATTTCTTTTTCTTTTCGTGTCATGTTAAAGAAACTGTAAGCAACTTTTGAAATGAATGTTATTATTTATGTTAGATTTCAAGCAATTTGATAACCAAAGGAAATGTATTTAATGTTAAAACTATTGTAAGATGTGAAAATTGTAATTTAAACACTTGGTCCATACGTAGGTAATGCATTAGAATATGTGTAGTAGAAAACCTGTGGTGAATACCCTACCTGTAGGGGAGCGGAAAAAGGTGGATGCAGGCGAACGCGGGAAAACGCACACTGGCGCGGTTCGGCACAACGGGCTCAGTAAAACAGTCGGAGTTGGGCATCGGTCAGAGGAACATGTACTGTACCGAGGAGGCTGTCTAGGAAAAGTGGATTCCATTGAGCCTCGGATGGGCCGATTCCGACGACTACTTGGCATGGCTATGTCTTTGGGCACAAAATTGGAGAGTTTACGACGCTAAGAAGAAGGAAAGTGCCGATACTGTGAGAGCCTTAGCCGTGCTTGTATGTGTGCTGTGCTGCCCGTTATCTCGCTGCCCGCCATCCGCCGCACCGACGTGCACAGGTCAAAACATTTATTTCATCTTTAGAAGTGTATCTGTGTGGACCAGTGTCGAAACTGTTTTGACTGTTTAATAATAACGTGACTTTTATCAGAATTGACTTAGCCGTTACTTATCCTTATCACTGACCTAGATAGGGTCCTTACCACATATTGTGCAACCCGAGTATCCCGAACTGAAAGTTCAAAGATAGTATTAACGAGAATTATCAGTAGACAAAGCTATGCTATAAAGCAGTTTAAATGTAGGTGTGTTAAAGCAAATGTTAGTAAAGAACAACAGTGTGATTAAATTGAAAGATAAATTTTGAATTGAGCTAGCGATGTTATTTAATTAATGTGAGACTGAAATAATGATAACTAATTAATTCAAAATTAAGACAAAAGAGTAGTTATCCACAAATTGATAATTTTGAGTGTTAATTTACCTGCAGGACTTAGTAGTTTCAGTATAACGACCATAACAGTTTCAGGGCCCCCCCCTTCTCTTGCCCTTTCTTTCACATCTTGAAGTGTACTGATCAGAGTTGAACAGCAAAGTGAAATTCTATATTTAACCTAAGTGTATTAGTGTTTTTTCCAATTTTAATAGTGACATTGTATGTATGCTTTCAAAATTGCCAATTCTAGGGTAATCTATGCCCGATTTCAGTCAGATCAATATACTAAATGCAGTTCGTAGTAATCATTGATGTGTGGTGTTGTGTATTTATAGTTCGTCCAAATGAGTACAAAAGAAGAAAACTTTAGTTCAATAGATTATTTCTGGTTCCAAATTTTGCTATAAAACGCCACATTACTACGTGTCATTATGTTTGTACATGCACCCACTTGTACAGGGAAAAACTCATTCAATGCCTAATTAGGCTGGCGACCGAATTATTAATCATTGGTAATATCTACTGTGTGTACTTCTTGTCCATGCGAACGCGTAATTATACTTTACATTAGCTTGACGCATCACTGTAGTTACTGACTGAATATAGGTTCGATTTTGCTTCCATTAGGTACACGCGGTCAAATTATGTACTAAAATCCTTGTTTACAAGGTGAAGCCCGTGAACTTATTACAGTACAGGCTTTATAGAGTTAACGCACGTCCGACAGGGCGGTAGTGTTACAGCTCTCCTCTCAAAGACTCAGAATTGTTGCAAACAATTTTAATTTCCTTTTGGCTGACATATACGTAACATTTGTCTTCTTTAGAATAAAAGTGTTCCCCACGAAATGGTGTGTTCTATGAAGACATTGTTGACTTTCATTAGCAGTAGCCATTTCCCTTTTAATTATTTCCATTTTTATTTTTTTTTACATTTTAAATCCGCTGCCGCTGCATGTGTATTTTTTTAATAACTTAATAGTACATAATTTTGTTGTTGTTCCTGGGCTCAGTGTGGAAATTATCCTGGGCATAGACTGGTTGACAGAGTGTAAAGCAGGAGTAAATTGTGGGGACGGTTTTGTCACTTTTTATAATGAAGGAATGATAGTGGGTTGCAATGATTTAGTTGGTCAGTTGAAAATGAGAGTGATGACAGTAGGAGTCAATATGAGAGATTTAGAGTTGAACTTGGATTATAGGGGTAGCAGAGAGGAGAGAGAGATAATAGAAGAATTGAAGAACCAGAGCCGGCCGGGGTGGCCGAGTGGTTCTAGGCGCGGTAGTCTGGCACCGCGCCACCGCTACGGTCGAAGGTTCGAATCCTGCCTCTGGCATGGGTGTGTGTGATGTCCTTAGGTTAGTTAGGTTTAAGTAGTTCTACGTTATAGGGGACTGATGACCTCAGATGTTAAGTCCCATAGTGCTCAGAGCCATTTGAACCATTTTGAAGAACCAGATGGACAAGGTAGAAGGGTTAAATAAACACCAGAAACAATAGTTAAGGGAAGTATAATGGATAAACAGAGAAGTATTTTCAGCAGACCTGGTAAAGTTAAGAACTTTGAGTGTAAATTCGACGTGAAACCGCATGAACCCTTTGCAAGAAAGCCGTTTTCTATGCCATTTGCGTTGAGGGAAGCTGTACATAAAGAGACTGAGAGAATGGTAGACTGTGGACTTATAGAAAGAAGCAAGAGTGAATACAATAGTCCCTTAATAGCGGTGGGCGAGAAATATGGTAGTTTAAGAGTGGTTATTGATGCTAGAGCTTTGAACGACATAGTGAGCAGAGAGACCGGTCGCCCCGAAAATATGGACAGGATATTACAGAAGTATTTTAATATGAACTACACGACTAGCCTCGATCTCACGATCGGGTACTGGCAGGTCCCACTTGCGGAGGAGTATAGGAAGTATACGGCCTTTTTGGTAAATGGGAGATGTTACCAATATACTGTAGTACCCTTTGGTTTGAATCTTAGTGTGTCCGTATTCATTCGAGCATTAGACCAAGTCTTGGGACCAGAGTTGAGTTCTAGAATAACTGTGTACATAGATAATTTGTTGATTGCCACCGAGTCATGGGAGGAACATTGTAGTTTATTGGATGATGTGTTTCAGGCTTTTGAGAAAAGGGGTCATGACCCTTAGACTTAAGAAATGTGAGTTTATGAGAAAGGAAATAAAGTTTTTAGGTAGAATCTTGTCCACTAGAGGTATCAAAGTTGACCCTGAGAAGATCAAAATCTGTTAAAGAATGCCCATCTCCGAAGAATCGAAAACAATTGAAGTCCTTTCTCGGTTTATGTAACTTTTATAGAAATTTTGTATCAGGACAAGTATTTAACAATCCAAGTTTAAATAAGTTATTGAGTCCTGAAGTGCCATTTGTTTGGACCAGTGAGTGTCAGGAAGCTTTTACGCAGCTTAAGGGAGCTTTAAAAGACGATAGAATTTTGCATCATCCTGACCTTATTAGACCTTTTTGTTTGGGGACTGATTCTAGTGGATATGGTATTGGAGTAGGATTATTTCAGGGTTTGGAGAAGGTGGAAAGGAAGAGCATAGAACAACTGCATTTGCGAGCAGGTCATTAACTAAATATGAAAAGAATTATAGTGTGGCAGAAAAGAAGCTTTGGCAATAATCTGGGGATTTAGAAAATTTAGGGATTATCTGTGGGGAAATAAAACCATCATATATACTGATCATAGGGCTTTGATATTTTTCAAGAAATTTAGGTTGATGCATACTAGGTTGACAAGATGGGTAGTGTTCATGCAACAGCTTGAATTTGAAATCAAGTATGTTAAGGGTACTCAAAATAAAGTTGCAGATGCATTATCCAGATTACCTTTAGGGGAAAATGGGGAAATAGGACAAGATATAGATGAAGAGCATGTGAAATTATTCTATATTAAGGGAGTTCAAGGGGAAAAGAAAATAGAAAATACATGAAAATACATGAGGAGTTATCAAAACCATGATGAGATCAGGAAAATGATTAAGAGAGAGTTAGATATGCCAAATGGTAATGAAAAACTGCCGAAATACTATAAAGTGCATGGTGGAATCTTGTTTAGGCGAACTAATGAAAGTTCAGAGGATTGGAAGGTGTGTTGGCCTAGTGACTGCATTGATGAAATAATTGACTACATTCATTTGAGTTTTGGGCATATAGGTGCATGAAATGTATACAGAAATTAAGAGAATGTGTGGCCTTTGACAACATGGTAAAAAGAGTAAATAACAGGATTAGGACATGTGATAAGTGTCAGAGAGCCAAGGTTACAAATCAGACATTCCGGCTTCCTATGCAGAATGTAAAACCTAAAGATTTATTGGAGTTATTATCTGTCGATTTCTATTGCCCTTTGCCAAAGACCAAAGGAGGTTTTGCCTACATTTTTGTGGTATTGGAAGTATTTTCTATAACTATTGGGTTGTACCCTTTGTGTAAAACCACTGGTAGGGCGATTCTGACTAAACTTGAAAAGGACTATTTTGTAAAATTTGGTAAGCCAAAAGCAATACTTTCTGACAACGGATCCCATTTTACTAGTAAGCATTGGAAGGAAGGTCTTACTGACCAGGGAATAGCGGTAATATATACGTCAACTTACCACCCAGCCAGGAACCCGGTGGAGCGCTATATGAGGGAAATAGGAAGGATATGCCACACATATTGTAGTAATAATCACAGTTCCTAGGGAGATGTTGTGGAAAATATTGAGGATGTAATGAACAGTGCCTCATGATGTAACTGGGTTTACCCCATATGAGATTATGAAGGGCGAAAGATCCTTGAGTTTTGTAGAGGAGAAGTTGTCATTTCCACTGAGGGATGAGTTAAGTTGGGATGAGAAGAACGAAAGACTGCGAGAATTAGTGGAAAAGAAGTTAGACGAGAGGAGGAGACGGCATGATGAAAAATTAAAGAAGGTTGAAATTAAGGTGGGAGACTTGGTATTGGTGAAGACTTATGACAACTCAAAGGAGATTAACAATGAGATATCAAAGTTTTTTGATGTGTTTAAAGGTCCGTTTGAGGTAGTGGGTATACCACATCCATATGCTTATTGTCTGGTGTATCCAAAGTCAAAAAAGAAGTTTGGTCTGAAGAATATAGTAGATTTGAAATCATATAAACCCAGGGTGTAAATCCTCAGGGGATTCACTACACTAAGTGAATATGTGCCGTAGCATGCACAGGGCCCGAGCTGTATTAGTGCTATTTCCCTTTTAGTTTTCTGCACTGCTGCCTACTCTTTTACTATTCTATGTATCTATAAAAATAACTCTTAACTATCAATCTATCTAGAAAAGTTGTCATTAAAGAATAACCGGATATGACTATTTTACCCAAAAGTGTCAGTTTTCAGGATATTGATGAATTAGAGATAGAGGAGTGGTTTGGAAATCAAGGAGTAGAGGAAAATTGTTTGTGAACGTCTTTGTATGGAGTGGTAGCAGAGTGCTGTAGGAATAATTTTGGTTTGAAGCTGTATTATTTATTCAGGAATAACAAGGAATGTGAGGTATTTGTTGCTGTGTAATTAAATCAACAATTAATAGGAGAACTCTGTGATGCATAATAAGTATGGAGTGGAGAATAATAAAGAAGCATGATGGTTTTGCTGATGTGGGTGGTCGAAAAAGTAATATGTGAGTGCTGAAAAAATGGTTCAAATGGCTCTGAGCACTATGGGACTCAACTGCTGTGGTCATAAGTACCCTAGAACTTAGAACTACTTAAACCTAACTAACCTAAGGACATCACACACATCCATGCCCGAGGCAGGATTCGAACCTGCGACCGTAGCGGTCGTGCGGTTCCAGACTGTAGCGCCTTTAACCGCTCGGCCACTCTGGCCGGCTGAGTGCTGAAAGAATCAGGAATTTTGATGAACAGTGGTAAGGAAAATTATTAGGTAAATGGTGAAATGAGGAAGGAATAATTGAGAATAATAAACAGGCAACCAGGAATTAATAGAATATGATGAGAAGTAATAGGTGTAAGATTTAAGAGTAACAGAGAAGAAGTAAGATGAAAGGATAAGTGACAAGGGTTATAGGTTAAAGTTGTTAGGAACCTTGCCATAATGTAGTCAAGAGGACTGAGTAGAGTTTGGTGATATGGCGTAAAGTGAAAATGTGTTTTATATCATGAGCAAATGATGGAAGGCTAGGAACTCAGAAGACATGCACAGCAAAGGTAAGCTTCAATAGGTTAACACCAGTGAACCAAAACGAAACACAATTTTATGGAATTTGTTCATAGATAAATACGTTTGCCCACTAACCATGACTAGAGGGAATGCTTTGAGGAATAGTGAGTGATTTGCTTTTGGAAACAGAGAACAATAATTTTGAAACTAAGATACTTAATGAGTGTAGGACATGAGGGTTGGGTGATGAACCCCTTCTCCCTTTTCTTTTTTAAATCTGAACCAGCGTTTAATGAACTGAGGGACACGTTTATGGAGTATAGGATTATATTAGTCGCTATAGGCAATCGAATTTGAGTTGTAGAGTGAATTATTTGATTACATTAAAATACACAACATTATGACAGACTCGATAATTTAGAGCCATAAATTTTGTGTGGAAACATGACTTGTTACAAAGACTCAAAAGTATGTGATAAAAAGTGATGTATACAGCGAGGAATGGACTAACGAGATTAGTCTTCAGTTATATTGTATAAGTTTGTTGTAATTATTTGTTTATATGAGAAATTTTTTTTAAACTGTTACTGCTCATACATTTCTTAGTGCTGGATTCAGAATATAAAATAATCATTCATTTAATTGGTTTGCTTAATTGAAATCATTATTCTGTAGGAATTTCGTTGAATATTGTTTTCATGATTGTCAGGTAGATTATATATTATTAAAAAATATAAGAAATTACTGAGGTAATATTTGGAAATAGAAGCTTCAGATAAGTCAAGTCAACATATACCAGAATATCATCTAGTTTTATGAGGTCAGTTGTCTCATATGGGTCATGGACATTTTATCTTGAGAGGTTTTTTGGGAACATCTCATGATAAAATGGGGGGCACATGTGAAGACATCGTTATTTTGCGATAGATATGTATATATTTATCTTGTTTTTTTTCCCATCTGTTCACATATCTTTGATGTTGTAGCGCAATTTTTTCTTTTGTCCTGTAATATAGAGATGAAAGTTGTTTTCTGGATGTAATATGTAACTGGAAACTATTTCTTTTTTTGTAAATAGATAAATATGTTTAGAGTTTATTGATTGTGGTAAGCTTTAATCTTTTTGTGTTTATCATTTACTGTAATAAGTTTGGCAGAAAATAGTTGTGTGAAGATACATGTAATTTACTTTGATGTTGTATAAACTGTGGGTGAGAGTATTGAGAAAGAGAGAGAGCAATATCGATAGTCGATCCAACAAAGGGGGTTTGTGTTGTTGGGTAGCTAGGGAGGCGGACACATGTTTTACTGTGGGAGTTGTGACTTTTACGAACTGGTGAAGACTGAGTTTAGTGGCAAGCGATGTACGTTTTGAATGACTGTATTATACCAGTACGTGATATCATAATAGTGAGTGTAGAAACTGGGCAAAGTAAATACTTAGACTGTACCGTGAGACGAAGTAACTAAGACAATGCAACCGAGAATGGGCGGTATTGTAGCTCTGTGTCTGTGAATTGAACTGCACTTGTATTTTGACTGTGTTTTCGTACACTCAAGTACTGTGAACTTACATATTTACTCGCGTTTCGATGAACTGTCGGACGCCTATAATCAGTAACAGTCGTTCTGAACTTACGCGAACTGTCTATTGTGTGTGAGTACATTCCCGCCCAGGACGGTTTTTCGCGATCGGGGCAGTCATAATACTAATTGACTTTCTATAGAATTGGCCGTCGGCAAGTTTTATAAACTGTGTGTGGCATAAGTAAACTTAAATTGTGTGTGCCAGACACATTAATACTGTGCACGTACGGACATCTGTAACAACAATTACATCGACCAACCTGTGGCCTGCAAAACGCCACTGTAATCAGATTTGCAGCTTAATGAATATCACCGCCCGCCCGGTTATGAGGAAAAATCATCAGCTGCAATCAAACGACCGTGGGAGCAGATAGCGTTTCACCAGGACCAGCCAGCTGCCGTCGATATCGCGACCATCGTCACAACACACAAGATAAGATTTAAAAGCAGCGCTCTCCTCTCAAAGACTCAAAATTGTTGCAAACAATTTTAATTTCCTTTTGGCTGACATACACGTAACATTTGTCTTCTTTAGAATAAAATTGTTCCCCACGAAGTGGTGTGTTCTATGTAGACATTGTTGACTTTCATTAGCAGTAGCCATTTCCCTGTTAAATATTTCCATTTTTATTTTTTTTACATTTTAAATCCGCTGCCGCTGCATGTGTATTTTTTTTATAACTTTTGGAGGATATGTGTCTAAATTCGTGTGCCGTAGCATTTACCAGAAGTATTGTAATGCTTTGCTACTTGGACAAGGGCGCCCGGCATTAATTTCTTAAACGTCGACCAATGACAGTGAAGCTCGCTTGCTACTGGTGCTAACATTCTATAGTGGGTAATTCAAAGGTGGGTAGCTGTCAAACAACACGAGTTGTGATTACTTTGAATGAGAGTCGTGTAAAATGGTGGGTTCATCACTCAACTTTGGTGTTCTTTTGTTTACTGATGTTAGAAACAAATTTTTTGTCAATGTCCTTAAATCTTATTTAATATGGTTATTCTATACTAAACTGGGATAAATGCACGGTCAGATATTGTGTTGGGAAGTAAAATTTGGAGAAACGTCTGTTTAGATACGACTTGATTTGGACTGAATTAGTTAACACGGTACTTTTCGGGTATTTTGGCGATACTTAGTGACAGGGTAGAATCGCAGTCGTCACATATGGCGACCGTGGAGTGACAGGACAGGATATTTTGACGCTGTATTAAAGAATTGCAATCTTCGGTCCTCAGTTTCAACAATTTGGTAATTAGTGGGAGTGGTTTGTTGGTGTTAGGATCAGAAAATAGACAAGATGACTATTAAAGAGGATGAACGTGTAGCCAGTTTTAAAGTGTGGGATAACGAGCAAGGGGAAAATAGAGAACATGAAAATGTTATGTAAAAGGTGGAAAAGGATACAGTAATTAAGACAGAACCAGAGGTTGATAAAGATGTAGATGGAACAGGAGGGGTGAAAAGTATGTTTGCTGTACTGTTAGCGGAAATGAGAGGAATGAAAGAGGGCGATAAAGGTTTAAGAGAAGATATAGAGAGCATGAATAAGAAAATGTAAGCTGTTAGCAAATCACAAAAGGATATGGGAGAAGAACTAAAGAATTTAGATAGGAAATTTGAACAAAGGTTTGAGGATTTTAAAAGGGAACTAGATGATGGGATGGAAAAGAGGATTTCAAATGTAAAGTAGGATATAGGCAAAGAATGTAACATATTTAAAGATGATGTTAAAGGGACATTTAAAGAAACTGAATTCGAGCTGATGGAAAAGCAAAAGAGTTTTAGGGAGGAGGTAAATGGAAGGGTAGATTGCTTGGATAAGAATAGTGTAGCACAGGCTGAAGTGTGTGATAAAAGACAGACGGAAGTGAAGGAATATTGTGATAGAATTTTACAGGAACATAGTAAGAAAGCTCAAGTAGAAGTGGGAAGAATCAGAGAGTCCACTTCTGTGATTGAGAAAAGAGTAGGAACTTTGGAAAGAAAAATAGAAGATAGGAACTGTACAGCTCCATCTGTGGTAGTACATATGAGAGATGGTAGACTTTTAATAATATAGTATTTGATCCTAAAGGCAACGTCCATCCAGTGGCTTTTGTGAATAGTTTACGAAGTCAGTTTACTGTAGAGTGGATTGAGAAAGATAAATTAAGGAGGGTAAGTGCATGTTTAAAGGGTGAAAGTTTAGATTGGGGAGCAGATGCACCAGATAGATATGAAACTTTTGAGGATTTTTTGTCAGATTTTATAGCAGAGTACTGGTCTAAAGAAAAACAGAGTGATGTAATTGAGGCTTTTAAGAAGGTACCATGGTATGATAACCGAAACAGGGAGAGCATGAGAGAATATTGTGAAAGATGGATCAATAGGTTGAAGCATTTGGACAGTACTTGGAGTGATCGAGATACAATAGAAGTATTGATGCGGAAGTTACCTCCTAATAGGAGATGTGGATTAATAGGTCATAATAATAATCTGAAAGATTTTCTGAATAGGGTGAGAGATGTGGATAGATGGCAGACAAATTGTTCTTTTAATGTAAATAGAGATCCTTGGAGGTACCAAGAGAACAGGGAACAGACCAGTAGAGTGAATCAGGTAAATGTGAGAGGTAGGGGAGAAAGAGGTCGAGGCAATTTTTGGGGTAATGGTAGTGGTTATGATAGGAGAGGAAGTTTTAATTCGGGAAACGGTACACCGCAACAGCAAGGGCCCATGCTGGGGCGGGTCAAGTATCAGAGTCTACCAATGTTGCCAGTTGCCACAATGATGTCAGATGTTTTGTGATAGGCAGCAATAGTAATACTAATCATGGTGATAGGGGGTGTGGAAGTCAGAACTTAGTAATTGAAGAGGTAGGGCCCAAAATTAAGTGTGGGAATAATATAGAATCAGGAGGTTCATGTATGGAGGTATTTTCTCATATGTATGATGGTGTTACAGAATATGAAAAGGAGCAAATAGACAGGGAGACAGAGAATGAAGTGATACAAATGGAAAGTATTGAAAGTGAGGAGGAAGAGACAAGTAGTGGTAGTAGTGATAGTGAAGGGAGAGAAGAAGAGGTACCAGAGGATACGTTTCTTTTCCAGAGTAATTTGCATAGGAGTAAAGTGGAAGAGAACAGGTCAGTTTCTGAAGTTATTGAGGGAGAGAATTCTACCGATTTCTTGAACCATGGTGTAGATACTGATGAAGATGAAAAAATTAATGTGTTTATTATTGGCAAGGATAAGGATGTGGCAACTTGTAGCGAGGAGGAAGAGAGTTTATGTGCAATTAGAAGGGAGTCAAGAGAAGAGGAAAGGTCAGAGATAGGTTGTAGAAAATGGGAATATGATAATATTGAAAGAGATTTGTTACATAAAGGTGAAGATATGGGGGATATTAAAGCTGGACAACCTTTTGTGAAAATGAACACCTATGGTAGGGAACAAAAGGCTCTTTTGGATACAGGTAGTGAAATAAGTGCTGTATCAGAGGAATTCTATAACAGTGTAAAGGAGGGTAGTGATATAATGGACGTACCTGTGTTGGGGTTAAAAATAATGGGTGCTACGGGCAAGTAGAGCAAAGAAGTCAAGCGACAGATCATCTTAGAATTTGAACTTCGGGGCATAAGCTTAGTACACAATTTTTTTGTTGTTCCTGGGCTCAGTGTGGAAATTATCCTGGGCATAGACTGGTTGACAGAGTGTAAAGCAGGAGTAAATTTTTGGACGGTTTTGTCACTTTTTATAAAGAGGGATTAGAAACAAGTGTGAAATTTGATGGAATGATAGTGGGTAGCAATGATTTAGTTGGTCAGTGGAAAATGAGAGTGATGACAGTAGGAGTCAACATGAGAGATTTAGAGTTGAACGTGGATTATAGGGGTAGCAGAGAGGAGAGAGAGATAATAGAAGAATTGAAGAACCAGATGGACTAGGTAGAAGGGTTAAGCAAACAACAGAAAGAAGAGTTAAGGGAAGTATTATGGATAAACAGAGAGATATTTTCAGACAGACCTGGTAAATTTAAGAACTTTGAGTGTAAATTCGATGTGAGACCGCATGAACCCTTCCAAGAAAGCCGTTTTCTATACCATTTGCGTTGAGGGAAGCTGTACATAAAGAGATTGAGAGAATGGTAGACTGTGGAGTTGTAGAAAGAAGCAAGAGTGAATACAATAGGCCCTTAATAAAGGTGGGCAAGAAAGATGGTAGTGTAAGAGTGGTTATTGATGCTAGAGCTTTGAACGACGTAGTGAGTAGAGAGACCGATCGCCCCGAAAGTTGTTGTTGTTGTTGTGGTCTTCAGTCCTGAGACTGGTTTGATGCAGCTCTCCATGCTACTCTATCCTGTGCAAGCTTCTTCATCTCCCAGTACCTACTGCAACCTACATCCTTCTGAATCTGCTTAGTGTATTCATCTCTTGGTCTCCCCCTACGATTCTTACCCTCCACGCTGCCCTACAATATTAAATTGGTGATCCCTTGATGCCTCAGAACATGTCCTACCAACCGATCCCTCCTTCTGGTCAAGTTGTGCCACAAACTTCTCTTCTCCCCAATCCTATTCAATACCTCCTCATTAGTTATGTGATCTACCCATCTAATCTTTAGCATTCTTCTGTAGCACCACATTTCGAAAGCTTCTATTCTCTTCTTGTCCAAACTATTTACCGTCCATGTTTCACTTCCGTGCATGGCTACACTCCATACAAATACTTTCAGAAATGACTTCCTGACACTTAAATCTATACTCGATGTTAACAAATTTCTCTTCTTCAGAAACGCTTTCCTTGCTATTGCCAGTCTACATTTTATATCCTCTCTACTTCGACCATCATCAGTTATTTTGCTCCCCAAATAGCAAAACTCCTTTACTACTTTAAGTGTCTCATTTCCTAATCTAATTCCCTCAGCATCACCCGACTTAATTCGACTACATTCCATTATCCTCGTTTTGCTTTTGTTGATGTTCATCTTATATCCTCCTTTCAAGACACTGTCCATTCCGTTCAACTGCTCTTCCAAGTCCTTTGCTGTCTCTGACAGAATTACAATGTCATCGGCAAACCTCAAGGTTTTTATTTCTTCTCCATGGAGTTTAATACCTACTCCGAATTTTTCTTTTGTTTCCTTTACTGCTTGCTCAATATACAGATTGAATAACATCGGGGAGAGGCTACAACCCTGTCTTACTCCCTTCCCAACCACTGCTTCCCTTTCATGTCCCTCGACTCTTATAACTGCCATCTGGTTTCTGTACAAATTGTAAATAGCCTTTCGCTCCCTGTATTTTACCCCTGCCACCTTTAGAATTTGAAAGAGAGTATTCCAGTCAACATTGTCAAAAGCTTTCTCTAAGTCTACAAATGCTAGAAACGTAGGTTTGCCTTTCCTTAATCTTTCTTCTAAGATAAGTCGTAAGGTCAGTATTGCCTCACGTGTTCCAGTATTTCTACGGAAGCCAAACTGATCTTCCCCGAGGTCGGCTTCTACTAGTTTTTCCATTCGTCTGTAAAGAATTCGTGTTAGTATTTTGCAGCTGTGGCTTATTAAACTGATTGCTCGGTAATTTTCACATCTGTCAACACCTGCTTTCTTTGGGATTGGAATTATTATATTCTTCTTGAAGTCTGAGGGTATTTCGCCTGTTTCATACATCTTGCTCACCAGATGGTAGAGTTTTGTCAGGACTGGCTCTCCCAAGGCCGTCAGTAGTTCTACTGGAATGTTGTCTACTCCGGGGGCCTTGTTTCGGCTCAGGTCTTTCAGTGCTCTGTCAAACTCTTCACGCAGTATCGTATCTCCCATTTCATCTTCATCTACATCCTCTTCCATTTCCATAATATTGGCCTCAAGTACATCGCCCTTGTATAGACCCTCTATATACTCCTTCCACCTTTCTGCTTTCCCTTCTTTGCTTAGAACTGGGTTTCCATCTGAGCTATTGATGTTCATACAAGTGGTTCTCTTATCTCCAAAGGTCTCTTTAATTTTCCTGTAGGCAGTATCTATCTTACCCCTAGTGAGATAAGCCTCTACATCCTTACATTTGTCCTCTAGCCATCCCTGCTTAGCCATTTTGCACTTCCTGTCGATCTCATTTTTGAGACGTTTGTATTCCTTTTTGCCTGCTTCATTAACTGCATTTTTATATTTTCTCCTTTCATCAATTAAATTCAATATTTCTTCTGTTACCCAAGGATTTCTAAGAGCCCTGGTCTTTTTACCTACTTGATCTTCTGCTGCCTTCACTACTTCATCCCTCAAAGCTACCCATTCTTCTTCTACTGTATTTCTTTCCCCCATTCCTGTCAATTGTTCCCTTATGCTCTCCCTAAAACTCTGTACAACCTCTGGTTCTTTCAGTTTATCCAGGTCCCATCTCCTTAAATTCCCACCTTTTTGCAATTTCTTCAGTTTTAATCTACAGGTCATAACCAATAGATTGTGGTCAGAGTCCACATCTGCCCCTGGAAATGTCTTACAATTTAAAACCTGGTTCTTAAATCTCTGTCTTACCATTATATAATCTATCTGATACCTTTTAGTACCTCCAGGGTTCTTCCATGTATACAACCTTCTATCATGATTCTTAAACCAAGTGTTAGCTATAATTAAGTTGTGCTCTGTGCAAAATTCTACCAGGCGGCTTCCTCTTTCATTTCTTAGCCCCAATCCATATTCACCTACTACGTTTCCTTCTCTCCCTTTTTCTACACTCGAATTCCAGTCACCCATGACTATTAAATTTTCGTCACCCTTCACTACCTTAATAATTTCTTTTATATCATCATACATTTCTTCAATTTCTTCGTCATCTGCAGAGCTAGTTGGCATATAAACTTGTACTACTGTCGTAGGCGTGGGCTTCGTGTCTATCTTGGCCACAATAATGCGTTCACTATGCTGTTTGTAGTAGCTTACGAGCATTCCTATTTTCCTATTCATTATTAAACCTACTCCTGCATTACCCCTATTTGACTTTGTGTTTATAACCCTGTAGTCACCTGACCAGAAGTCTTGTTCCTCCTGCCACCGAACTTCACTAATTCGCACTATATCTAACTTTAACCTATCCATTTCCCTTTTTAAATTTTCTAACCTACCTGCCCGATTAAGGGATCTGACATTCCACGCTCCGATCCGTAGGACGCCAGTTTTCTTTCTTCTGATAACGACATCCTCTTGAGTAGTCCCCGCCCGGAGATCCGAATGGGGGACTATTTTACCTCCGGAATATTTTACCCAAGAGGACGCCATCATCATTTAATCATACAGTAAAGCTGCATGCCCTCGGGAAAAATTACGGCCGTAGTTTCCCCTTGCTTTCAGCCGTTCGCAGTACCAGCACTGCAATGCCGTTTTGGTTATTGTTACAAGGCCAGATCAGTCAATCATCCAGACTGTTGCCCTTGCAACTACTGAAAAGGCTGCTGCCCCTCTTCAGGAACCACACGTTTGTCTGGCCTCTCAACAGATACCCCTCCGTTGTGGTTGTACCTACGGTACGGCCATCTGTATCGCTGAGGCACGCAAGCCTCCCCACCAACGGAAAGGTCCATGGTTCATGGGGGGAAAGTATGGACAGGATATTATAGAAGTATTTTAATGTGAACTACAGGACTAGCCTCGATCTCACGGCCGGGTACTGGCAGGTTCCACTTGCGGAGGAGTATAGGAAGTATATGGTAAATGGGAGATGTTACCAATATACTGTAGTACCCTTTGGTTTGAATATTAGTGTGTCCGTATTCATTCGAGCATTAGACGAAGTCTTGGGACCAGAGTTGAGCTCTAGAATAACTTTGTAAGTAGATAATTTGTTGATTGCCACCGAGTCATGGCAGGAACATTGTAGTTTATTGGATGATGTGTTTCAGGCTATGAGAAAAGGGGGCATGACCCCTAGACTTCAGAAATGTGAGTTTGTGAGAAAGGAAATAAAGTTTTTAGGTAGAATCTTGTCCAATACGGGTATCAAAGTTGACCCTGAGAAGATCAAAGCTGTTAAAGAATGCCCATCTCCGAAGAATCGAAAACAATTGAAGTCCTTTCTCGGTTTATGTAACTTTTATAGAAATTTTGTATCAGGACAAGTATTTAACAATCCAAGTTTAAATAAGTTATTGAGTCCTAAAGTGCCATTTGTTTGGACCAGTGAGTGTCAGGAAGCTTTTACGCAGCTTAAGGGAGCTTTAAAAGAGGATAGAATTTTGCATTATCCTGACCTTATTAGACCTTTTTATTTGGGGACTGATTCTAGTGGATATGGTATTGGAGTAGAATTATTTTAGGATTTTGGAGAAGGTGGGAAGGAAGAGCATAGAACAACTGCATTTGCGAGCAGGTCATTTGGACTGCATTAGTTAACACGGTACTTTTCGGGTATTTTGGCGATACTTAGTGACAGGGTAGAATCGCAGTCGTCAGATACAGAACAAGTGAGAGTAGATTTCACATGCCAAGCACGTAACTTACACGAAAGTGTAATGGTTTTACAGGGATTCGCAGTGGAAGCGGTACTGGAACTCAACCTTTAAGCCCGGTCCACACGCAACGATCAGTCTACGCAGACACCGGCGCAGGTGTCTGTACATGCAAAAGATCGCTGCAAATGTGGTGTGTTCACACGACACAAACCCCAATCTACTACTCGCCAGCCATCTGGCGGTGCAGAAAAGAAATATCAGTGGCAAGCGACTACCTGTAAACGTCAAAAATTTAATTCAGTTATTTTGAAATATAGAAATGGAGGAAGTTCTGTTGTGGTCTGTATTCGCAACTTGTGTTGCAAAAAACATTCAGACCA
Source organism: Schistocerca cancellata (assembly GCF_023864275.1). NCBI lineage: Eukaryota > Metazoa > Arthropoda > Insecta > Orthoptera > Acrididae > Schistocerca > Schistocerca cancellata. Next base: position 630,478,995 of record NC_064626.1, on the reverse strand, counting down.
ATCGCAGGAAACAGAGAAAGCGGTCAAAATGGTGTAGACAGTGGCTGCTAAAGCGAAAGCAGTTTTCTCACGTAAATTTACTGCGAGAGTTGCAGGGCGAACCTAATGACTGGCGAAATTATTTGCGGATGGATGTCGAAACTTATAATTATCTCTTAAAGCTTGTAACCCCTTATATTATGAGAAAAAATACTTGTATAGAGAAGCAATTTCTCCTCACGAACGGCTGGCGGTAACATTAAGATTCCTAGCAACAGGAAGGAGCTACAACGATTTGGAATTTTCAACTGCAATATCGAAACAAGAGTTGAGTGAAATAATACCCGCAATTTTTCAATTAGAGCATTGTATGCTGCTGTCTTTTTGTCTCTGTCACTATATTCTTTACTTTAATCGTCCACAAACATGGGTGGTTTCTATATATTTCAATGAATTCACTTACAAACTCTCGAGAACACTGACGAGTATCGGCCATTTTAATGCCCTGTGCTCACAAATACAAACACTAGACTGAGCAAACAGCTGTTTCGCGCCAGATTTGCGGCGATCTCCTGTCCACACGCTCCAACTTGTCTGCGCAGATGTGGTTTGAACCCACAGATTTGAGAGGTTTCGCTCAAACCTCCAACTCCAACTTCCAGGTTTGCACACACTTCAGGTTGGTGCAAATCTTCTGTCCACACGCAACGATCTGTCTGCGCAGATGTGATGTGCGCAGACATTTGCGCAGACAGATCGTTTTGTGTGGACGGGCCTTTAGAAGAGGTATGATATGATTTTTACCTGGCAGAAAAAAATTGTTATTGCTAAGATTGCAAGTAGACAATATCGAATAGATTGTGATCAGAAAGGCAGTCAGGTCATACAATGACCCATTGGACGAAAGATGGATCTATCGTGCTGGTACTTGACTCATGACAAATCAGCACTGTACTGAAGATGGAGATGGATGTACTACAGACACTTGAGAAACAGTTACAGCTATTTCATGGAGTATCTGTCCTGGGAGCAACCGATTTACGAGCTAGCTATTGCTGCACCTGGAGTTTTACCAGTGTGCAGCACTTTTGATTTACAGACGCTGCTTGCAGTTCAAGTAATTATCTTTTCTTTTGGATTAAGTGTTTCATCACCTGATTTTATTGGAGGAGTAGGATCTGAGTTACTGAAAGATAAAGTTACGCGGTTTATTGATGTCATACTTACAGCAGAAAAGACACGGCAAGAGCACGGATATCCTACAATAGCTCCTCAAAGCTCTCAGGAAACAAGGAGTCACTATTAACTTCGAAACATCAGAGCCTGTATGAAGCAAGTAGGTTTCTTAAGACATTTGATAAAAGCTCATGTAATCTCAACAGATCCAGGAAAGTTAGAAGCTATTGGAAACTACACAGTAACATGAACTAAGTGACAAGTGCTTACCATTGTATCGCTAGCGAACTTACGCAAGGGTTATGTAAAACATACCATCATCACCGCCAGTTTGTGTTGCTTGACAAGCAAAAATGTAACATGAAAATGGAACCAGGTGGAATACCGCGAATTCGAAAATCTGAAGAAATCATTCCTTAGAACGACACTTTTTTCACTCAGATCCAAGCAATGAACACTATATGAACTAATACACCAAGGACCGGTCTCAGATTCATCTGTTTCAAAAAGTTGGACGGGATGGAAAAATAATGAAGAAAAGCATTGCCTCTAGTATTCGCGCTTTGGGAAATGTGGAAAATAAATATTCAGTGACAGAATTAGAAAAATTAGTTGTTGTGCAGAAATTTAACAAATTAAGGTACTTCTTGACAAGACACATAATGAAAGCATATACTAGTCACAAAGCCTTGCAATTGTTGATGACGTGAAATTTGACGTATGGAGGACTTTAATGGTGGACAGCATATCTTCAAAGGTTTAAATTTTATGTAGTACACATTTCACTGTCATGAGCTACTACGAGATTGATGTGTAAGAGTGTCAAAGAAATCCAAGAAACACATTTTGAAACGCTATACGTGATGAGAGCAACATCTGAAAAGATTGTGGTTACAACGCTTAATAATATCGGAAGACCGTAAGACAGGCTCATTATACAGGGGAGTCAAGGAGAAATGGAAAGACAGAACTACAGCGAACTTCAGGCAGTTTTTCTTAATTAGGAATGGCATTTTGTTTGGACATACCAACCCAGCTGAGAGCAATTGTTTACTGATATCTGGAATGAATATTGTCAAGAACCTGATTTGGTTTGTGCACTTCTCATTTTGGACTCTGTAAACATTACAGCAAGTTGAGAGAGTCAGTGCACAGCAATATCATGGACGGGAGAATAGAGAAACTACTGAGTAAAGGTGCCATACGTCAACTGGCAAAACCTACCACCGTCATGTATCAGGCTCCCATTTTCCGAATCTATCTGAGAATTAAGAGACATCCAGCTAGAGACATTTTTCTGCCAGTACTGATCCCACATAGAGGTATCGGTATTTACAAGTGAGCGTTGAACTAACGTCTATGTTTATAACGTTTACGCCATAGAAGAACGCGACCAACAATCAACAAGGAGAGCTTTAAACAATTACTTTCTTCATGTTTTTGGAAAAGTGAGGAGGATTCTCTTAGACAAAGGAATACAACTCGGATCGAAATATTGGAAGAACTTCATAAAACTAAAGAAGTTAATAATGGTCTATATGTCATGATACCAACCGATTTTGAACCTCAGAATGGGGATAACGTCGCTCTTACTGTCGCAAAACACAAATGTGATATGTAGTTCACAGAATTTCAAAATGTAATTAATGGCTTACTACACAACGCTACTGGAATGGAACTAAGATTAGTGCTGAGAAAACAGTAATCTGGAGATCGAATATGAAAAAAACTATAAGCTAGCCACTTGTTACATGTAAACGTTATCATGCATACCATGCAACTGTAAAATTAGCACTGGAGAAGACAAGCGCAAAAACAAGAAGAGGAGCGAAAATCAGAGAGGGTCGATAAGAGAGATGAAGCTTGCTGTGGGCGATAGAGTGTTATTACGACATATAACTGATCACGGGAAAGCACATATCTTAGCAGCAAATTATTTTATGTGTTTTGTGGACCTTAAGGTGTATGACAAACTACCCGTGACAATGTCTTACAATTAAAAACTCTACAAAGCCGCAAATCTGTTGGAAATCCCCACATTTCACATGTTTAGAGAATGAGAAGTTTGTTGGAAATGAGCGGGGACTGGACATACAGTCTTAGGACTCTTATAAGTTTCGGTATTTATAATATGAAGTGATCCTTTATAAAATATGGAAGAGTCAGGTGATCATAAAAGAGAGTTTCCCCATTGACAAACTCCGAGTGTCATCAGGAGAAGTTAGGAAGATGGTGTAACAGGTACTGAGAAGAGGACCATTAAGTGACGAAGATGTACGTATTGTCTTTTTTCTTTTTTCCTTTTTACACGTTTGCCTGATGCAAAGGAGCACTAATCAGGGAGCCGTGGAGTCTGATTTGAGTTTATGTGTATGGTGCTGGATAGCAATGAAGAGATGAGAGTTCGAAGATAGCAGACGTGAAGGAACGCTGCACTATGAGGGTATCATTGGTGAATATAACAATATGCAAATTTACAAGAGTTTTTGCTGGTTTGATGTGACAATTCTGTATGCATCGCTATGTATTACTGTAGGAACTGGCTGAATTTTTGGAGGAAAATCACGAAGAAAGCAAAAGAATAACAGATGAGAAAGAATGTACTTGACGTGATTCACGTTTAAAGAAGGAGTAATTTAATCATTGATTTACAGTAAAAGATGGACTGATCACTAATCACTGCAAATGTGAAACAAGACAAACATTAATTGTAAGAGATGATAAAGTAGGAGTGGATCACCGAGTCAAATAAAATAAAAAGTAAGACAACTTTTTCCGGTCATTTTTCAGATATGAGTCGACAACCACATTATACTTTTGTCAATGTTTCAAATTAGCGATCGCCACTATTTATAGACCCCACAGTATAAGCGATAAAACGAGTTCATAGGTCGGCAATTGATGGTTTGACGATCAAACTTATCAGAAGGAAAGTATTGAACTAAGAGAACAGAAGATTAATAACCCTTTGAGGAATCGGAATATGTAGGGTCACCACAAGAGATTTGGGTGAAAGGTAAATCATTAAAATTTTGCAAGTATTTGTGAAACGTCTACAAAAATTCAGTAGACCTCTCCCCGTTAACCAGGACTGCATGTGAGAATAAATAACTGCATGAAAACAATTAACCAATAACATAAACTTCATCTGACATCCCTACGAAAATATGAATTGAGAAAGATGTAATTATGTAAATAAAAGAATGAGTTTGAAAGTTTAAATAAGAGAAACCTGCTTGTGATTAACTCTCATGATGTGAATTAAATGTATAAAGATTGATCATTGAAAAGAAAATTACAGATTTGGGTAATGAAAATTTTGAAAAGACTCAACAATATTCGTTTGAACTATTGACAAATTGGAAGAAAAATGGGGAAGCTGTATTATTGAGGAACGGTAATAGAAGCAGAAAGTGTGTATTTTTGTCTGAGACTGTAATATTAATATTATAAATTGTCTCAGTCAACGCTAATGACACAGAAGGGAAAGGCACAAGAGAGCTGCTGATGGAGGAAATGACGAGAGAACTGGAATGAGAAACCGATGTGTTACGCCTGGAAGTCTGTTCTGACACACTTCCAATTGCATGAGAAGCCCGTACAGTAGGTTGCTTTGCCTTGGCACATGCCGTGGTAACGATGGTTGTCAGCCAGCCCAGACGAACTTCTGAAACGACCCACCGCTGAATCACCCCATATACAAGCTGCGGTCCCAAGGGAATTTCCAGGAACCCGTCAGCATTTCACCATGACTGAATGCAAAACTGGAAGTCTCAGACTTCACAACCGTAAGACAGACATGCTTCAGTAGCCATATCTACCAATGCAAAGTGATGATATGTGAGAATAGCACATAATTACTGTCAATGAACCACTACATCTTGCCCTGTGATAAATGTACTGTGTTGTCATATATGATGAATATTGAAAAAAATCACAATCATACGATTCCCAAGATTGTGCGCGAAGGACACATACCTTTCGTCTTTAATGTAGGATATTTTGGATGGAAAGGAATGTCTTGTCGAGTAAGAGGAAGTAGTTGACCACTTCTCAAGTGATCATTAATCACGATTCACGACGTTGGGTGAGTCAAAAGTCAATGAACCACTCACGTTTGGCGTACCTTGCTACACATTAAGAAGGAACAGTCATTACTACGACCTTGTTCCTGCATGTAAACCCAAAAACAAACATGAACTCTGTGATAACGTCAAGGATTTGAAATCTTATAAAATAGATTATGGTCACCAATACTGTAAACACCTTAATTTACGATTTTGTATGTGTGTGCAACAGAGACAGTAGGGAGAAACTTTATGTTGAGAACAGTCTTGCATTTCAAACAGTTTAAATGGAGCTAATAGGTAGGTTCTTTTTGCGTTAGATGTGGTCTACGGAGAGCTTAATGAGACTTACTGAGGCACCATTAAGTCTTGGGCGATTTCTCGGAAATTCCTAGAGAGTGTTGTTTTACTATATTTTCTCCGTTGGCAATGCACAAAAACCCTGCCGAGGATGACGATGCACAGCAAATAGCTGAATTTTTATGATATATTTCTAGTATCCTGATTTCGAACAACGTTAAAAATTTTCTTGATATCTTTTCTCCTTTCCCAATACAGATGTTCAAGTTACCCTACTCGTACAAAAAAAAGCTCATAAAATAAAAAGATTTGACTGATGACGGGAATATCGGCGATCAGCTCATAATTTAATCAAACTGTCAATTATACCTGTACATGAATGAATGAATGATGCACTTGCGTAAATCTATGGGCCGTTCTTGAGGAAAAACCAAAACAGCGTTTTCTACCGTTTTTCGTCTTTTAAGAGAACCAAACAAAACGGCTATGCAGAGAAAGTAGGTGAATTTTTTTCTATGTATACCTAAGATCCCAATCTCGAACTGCCTTGAAAATTCTCTTGCCATCTTTATTCGTCTCCAGGATAAAGTGGTTCAAAGTTACACTATTTGTATGGGTAACATACGCACGTAAAATTATTTAACAAATTGGTTGGTGGTTGATGATAACTGGTACATCCGTGATATTCCATGATCTAAATTGATCAGTGTACCCATGATGAATGAATGAGTGATACAAATGTGTAAATTTGGCGGGTACCGTTGCCGAAAACTGTATTACCTGTAGGCTTAAAAATTATGGAAAACCTCAGTTTTAGGTATCAAACCCAGCAGCGGGTTCAAAGACGGCTACGCACAGGAACTGGCTGAACTCTTACGATATATTTTTAAGATCATTATCTCAAACAACCTTGAAAACTGTCTTGATATTTTTTTCCGTTTCCGAGATACAGTGGATGAAATTTACTTTATTTTTGTAGGTGAAATACGTACGTGGAACACGGTGTGAGGCGAAATATGATATTAAGTGTCATCGTTACTATCAGAAGGGTTCTAGGGTCTCCACGCTGTAGTGTTGAAGCACATTCAACTTTTTGTGCTCGTGAAAATCCGTTCTGAGGCGTAAAATAAGTTTTACGCTATATAAATTTCACATAACTCAACTATCAAAATTCTACGAACCCATCAAGATCTTTTCATATGAGTGACATGTCTGGCTGTGGCAGGTAAGTAAAGCGAAGCAGCGGAAACAGGCTCCTACCAGAGAACAAAAAAAGAAGGTGAATATCCTCCTCTTTATTAAAAGACAAGGCTCTGATAGAAAAGTGGGGTACTAGCTACCTCATTCTACCTTCCCAAACACCTTTAAAAATTTTCGCAAAAGTATTGACATGCATATATATTCGGGCTTGTTACACTGAGAGAGAAGGAAACGGTGGCAGTGGGGAAGAGATGGAGAAGTGGTAAGTACTAGAAAATAGTAATCAGTGGTTGTGGTATAGCAGGAACGAAAGAGACAATGTCAGTGTGAAAGAAAGGAAAGGCCATAGTGGCAGTGGAGTATAGTAGAGAATGAGAGTACAGTGCCAGGAAAAGAGTGAAGGAGACAACGCCAGTGGGAGTGGAACAAAGAGAAACAAAACGTGGAAGTCAGTGAATGCCAATGAGAATGAGAGACAGAACCTATGACAATAACAGTGATGGAGAGAGAAAGAGAGAGAGAGAGAGAGAGAGAAAAAGAGAGAGTGACAATGAGAAGAGAGTGGAGCAGTGGAAGGAGTGAATGAAACAGTAGCAGCAAGAGAAAAAAAGAGGGAGACAGTGATAGGGATAGGAGACATCAGTAGTAGGACAGAACGGAGGAGTCTGTCACAGTGAGACAGGAGACAATGGCCGTCAGAGAGCCACAAAGATATATGCGTTGTTGGGCCGAATGAGAGAGTGAGAATGGGCTGTTGGGTGTGAATGGGCATGAGAGGCTTACAGTAGGTGGACCAGTGGGTGTAAGCAAGCTACAGTTAGGGCAGCTTGTGGGAGTAAGAAGTAAGTTGCATATTAAAAACAGCGCAATTATGTTCACATGCCAATGTTTCTGCGAAAATTTTTAAAAATGCAGAGGAAGGTTGAATGAGACAGCTGGTAGCACGCTTTTCAGTCAGTCTTTTAATAAGAGGAACATATTGGCGTTTTTGGGCTCTGATAGAATAAATTTTCCAATGTTACACTATTCCCGGAGCTCTCGTACCTAACTGATGACTATGTTAGTCCAATGTGACGAAACAGTTATGTGTCTCAAACCAACCTTTATGTTTTGTATTTGTCTTTATTTTTGTTGCAGGGGCTATGGTTCAAATGGTTCAAATGGCTCTGAGCACTATGAGACTTAACTTCTGAGGTCATCAGTCCCCTAGAACTTAGAACTACTTGAACCTAACTAACCTAAAGACATCACACAGAGCCATGCCCGAGGCAGGATTCGAACCTGCGACCGTAGCGGTCGCGCTGTTCAAGACTGTAGCGCCTAGAACCGCTCGGTCACTCCGCCTGGCGGGGCTATGTAATATAATTTTTGTATGTCTTATATTTTTTGTGTAACAGTGACCGACCTGTAGATCCCTATTTTAAAGCATTTAACGTTGTTGGAATTACTGTAAATTTGTTATTGATTCAAATTGTTATTATCTATGATACTGTATGGTTGATATACATATGATGGCGTGATTGACTACCATTTTTGTAACTCTCTTTACTTAATGTCTGATGGCACGATTTTATGACTATTTATGGACAAGTAAACTCATTTTCATGCACAGAGACACATGTGTGAATACTGTATTAAAATTTGAATTTTGTGTGTTGTGTATGCTTTGAGCTTTCGTTGTTTTCTGTGCCAAGAATGTCACAGTATATGTCTTGAACTTGTGTATATGGTTCGGTATATGTTATTATGTGACAATGTACTTTAAAGTGTGTTTTACCACGTGTTCCATAACTCAATGTACATAATTACAAATAGGATGAATTGATAAAATTTTAACAATGGTTTTAAGTGAAAGTTAATGATTACCTGATGTTTAAAAAACTAAAAAATGTGAGACAACATAACAAATTAGTGAGTTAATAAGTTAAAACGAAAAGTAAAAAAAAAAAACGTTGTTTTATAAGTCAGTGAGGGTGAATGTGTGTTCAGAAAAGGGTAGAAATTTTAATTTTATTCAATTTGTTGTCACGAATATTTTGTCTGTTATCTAGAAACTCTAAACAGGTCGTACATATTCAATAACCATGAGAAAGTAAATAAGAGAAATTAACTCAAATTCCAAGTGAGTAACTTCCAGCTTTTATTACTAGATGTGTTACTGGAAGCCTCAGATTGCTCGAAGTTTGCCGACTAACTACAACTGTACCTACTTCTAAACCTTTTGTTGCAACACTATTGTGCACTGGTATGTACATGACTCGACAGTCCTTGAGTCTATGCATATCTCTGTGGGTGGCTATAGCAGTCTTTCTTTCTTTCTTTTCTTAAATGCTTCTTACTTATTTGTAAACATAGGGATTATGAATATTGTTTTGCTTAAATTTATGTGCCTGTCGACAATGGAGGAAGCGCTTCTTGTGATCTATTGACGTTATTTTGTTGTTTAAAGCATCCACCTGATCTTATAGACTGAAAGATAAGCAGTTGCCTTTTAGATATTTTATGTACAACCACATTAATTGTGGTCCCGAAGTTTTGGTGACTTACAATTGTTTCTACATTGGAGTCAAATTGTCTGAGGTGTCTCTAGCTGCAAAAGGGTGCAGCTGAAAACGACATGGTCAGCGGAACCTTCCTCTCCCCAATTAGTGGGTTAGTACATTCCACTCAATGCAAACGTTTGGGATATGAACCGTGACATGTTAACAGGTGCACCATACCTCGAGTGGGGGTATGTCACACATGTCACAGCCTGTTCCTGTTATTTGGGAAGCTATTGTAAGCCCGCATTGAGTGCTTATAGTGTCCCAGCTTTCTGACTGGCTCCCATCTATCCTCCAGGTTTGTAAATGTCTTTTATCAGTGTTGTGAGTTCGTATGATTTCGTACACACGACCATCTTGTCCACGCTCTAACGAATACAGCGATGCTTTGTGACATACCACGATATCCATCGGACATATCCCGAGAATCACCAGTTATTCCTCGACTGAAAGGCGCCGGTGAGCCTCAGAAGTACGCACAGCTGAATTCATCTTAAGTATTGTTTTGTAGTTGTCTAGTTGAAGGCGATGCGCCCAGCCGCAGGAAGGGAAGCTTAGAATGGCACTGAAGACAGCTTCGTTATAAGGCGCACCACACTCAACCGTAATTTATAGTCATCGGTGCCAGCACGGGCAATCTTATGCACAATTTCAGCCTTTTCTGGGTATTAGATTTTACATATTCTAGTGAAATTTCATTTTTTATGTAAAAGAATGCCTAAATGTGTACAAACAATGCTGCGTTTTACACGGATTCCGACACCCTCAAGGAGGGATTTCTTGAAAGAGAAAGTCTTTTATTGAGAAATATGGACGTGGTTTTATGAACACCTTGCCTCAGTTAGTTGCCCTGCAGTAATTCTGCATCTGAGGTAGCACATAATTTTTCTTTCCCTCAAGTCTCGCCGTGAAGTCTTCACACACAAGTACTAGGATGTCATATGCGTATGCAATAACGCCTTCAATAGCATCTGCCCTTTCTACCAGATGTAATAGGTGTCGGTTCAATACTAACATCCCAGAACAATGGAACAGTTATGAAGATTTGGGAACAGCCCTTGGTAATCTTTTTGCTTACCTTGTTCTGCTCCGCAAGCCACTGGACGCTAGGTCCACTACAATAATCAGCAAACCTCTTACACAGACATTTGGCGACACCGAGACCTCGAAGGCGTCCAAACATCTCAGGCCACCAAAGACTATCGAACGAGCCTGCGATGTCAATCATATGCGCTTTTTCATACTTCATTGTCAAATCTTCTACAATTTGAAGAGCTCTGTTAACAGCATCATCTATACACTTCTCTTTTCCGAATCCGTACTGATGCTCGTTTACACCCAAGAAATCACTGCGCGCCTACAACAGGTCAAGTGACCTAATTTTGGCCGAGACATTTAGTAATCAGATAAGTGCATAGCTTTTCGGTGATGCCGGGTCTTTATCTTCTTCCGTTTTAATCACTACTGCTCAAGCTCTTTTCCATATCGCCGATATCCTACCTACTCGCAACGTGTCGTTTAGCAATTTCGCCAAATATGGCACTATCAGTAGACCTACCAACAGCACGACCTGAGGGTAAACGCCATCCGGACCAGATATTGAGCTTGGAAACTGCGATTGCAGCTTTTTCTTGAGCGAACAGTATCTGCAACATTTGATTGTCGTATTCGTTATATCTCAGTAGTGTTGTCATCAGGAAGTAGAGCGGTTAGGAGGCATTCTGCTGACTCTCTCCATCTAATCGTCATTCAGCCGTCATCTTTAGAATTGTGAACGTGATAGTAGGTTCCTTGACCTTTCCACTCGATAGCTTATATGGTCTTCCCCATATGTTAAATTGCAGTTGCCTTCGTAGAAACTTCTCGCAGTGTATTGTTTCAGTTTCCTGAGGCAATGTTTCGTAGCGCATCTTAATTGCTCTGTATTCATGCAGTCTCGCAGTGTGTTTTGATTGCTCTAAAACACGTTGATAAACTCTCCTTTCTCGATCTAATCTTTCGCCTAAGTGAAATTATAATTCTAGTTTTAAAATGAGTGAACGAGTCTTGAGCTGTACACTAGCTAAATCTGACGTATTTAATAAATAAAGTCAACCCTGTACGCCAGCAACAAAAAAGAGTGAGTGTGTGATAGCTTATTAGCTTTGTAAGGAACGCAATAAATGATTATGTTTACCCTTGGCAAAATTCTATCCTTACCCAACAAACAGTGCAAAAGACGAGCACACAATCCAAAATCAATCCACGTTAGGACAAATTTATTTGACGCACTTACGCTATTATAAGTTCTGAGCGCCACTGCATATGGATAAATTTAAAAAGAGCAGGCAGGGATGAAATTATGCTACCGGTTTGACAAATTGTCCCGTAACTTATGTAAAACCCAAAGAAAGTATCAATTAAAATCGGAATAAATTAATATCCACCGGCAAATGAAATATGGATCAGTAGCAGTGATTGATAATAGTATTTGGATTACAATTTTTTATGTAGAACCGCACGTTCACCTAAATAAGAATCTAATGTAAACGTTTGTTGCACTTGGCTATGGACGGGGGGACGTGGTGTAGGGCAATAAAAGCTGCAAAGGATCAGCCTCCAGCAGAATTCTTGGAAATCCAGGTCGTAAGCGTGTTAAGGGCCACACTAGGCAGGTGTGTCGGACAGGGCTTTGAAAGAAAGCCACATTGGCACCGAGCGCCCAAAGTCACACAATACGGATTATTTTCCCAGGTTGTGCAGGGACAGCAAAGACTGTTTTTAGAGAGGTGTGTGTAGTCAGATAATACTAGCCGGTTTTGTTACAGTCCCAGAAGAAATACTACTGTGTTAAGAACTTTACGTAGCATTCACCAGAAAAGTACGGACTGTTAAGATAACACGTTAGAAAATCGGATAGGAAAAGAAACTTTAGTATGTATTTGAAGATCGTGAGAGGAGACATAGACAGAACGCTCAGCTCCTGGAAGAGTTTTTAAGTTCTTATCTAATTTCTGAAAGGAGTCCCCTTATCATTGTTTTGGTGCCAATGATTTGTTTATGTCACATATATCAGTGCTGTATTAAAAGATTCAGTGAAAGTACTCCACCATAGACTCTCACAACCACTGACTACTTACCAGACATATCATCAGTAGCCTAGTTAATTTTTTGCTTTGTTAATAATGTCAAGTAACACTCGTTCGCTGTTCTTATGAAATCCGATGGGCGAAACCCCCTCGGTTCTTTTTAGGACTGAACCACTCTATTTTATTGAAGACATCAGAATTTTGTACAACCATTGATGTAGAACTCTTTCTACTTATTAAATGTTAATGTAATGATTCAACTTCATTACGTGATTTGGTGGAAGTACTTCCAAATGCCTCTTGCTTTACGCATATACCTACACTATTTTTCAATGATTCCATGTCTGTATTTGTTCAGTAAATTCTGTAATTTTGGTTTTCACAAAGGGATAATTTCGTATTTTTAAGATCGAGCATTTGTTCTGCGCTACTTTCGATTCTATCACATCTTTCATGACAGAACAGTCGGGTTTACTCGGTTGACTAGATCTTTGGCTTTGTATGTTAAAGATAGATACATTCGTTTCTAGCTTTCCAATACGTTTTTTATCTACATCAGATATCATCTTGCCCATGTTACTAATTTGATATTATTCTTCATCTTCTTATTACTTTCTGACAATTTATCAACATGAGTTTTCAATTTATTAATGTTAGTTTCCATCTTACCCCTTTCAGTTTTCATCTGAGTACTAAGATTCGTATCCATCACACCCGTATTACTATTCAAAGTAGTCATATTACAAGCCATGTTTTTGAAGGTTTCCCAGTTGGATGAATACTGTTCTACTGCAATCGTTCAGTTCTGTTCTGTCTTTTATTGGTCATGGGTTACAGTTTCAGTCGTTCTTTTCATATGAAGCAGAGTTGATTCGCTTAAATGTTTGGAGACCCACTTGCGCTTTCAGTATTAGTTAATAAGTACATTCGTTGGTTAACTCTAGCGATATTTGCGTTTACACACCCACTATCTAGCTGTGTAGCGTCATTGCTTACTTTGTCGTGATCAATCTTGGATTCTAGTGGTACTCTGTTACCCTGTACCTTGGGATTAGATGCCATATTGTTACGTTCTCCTCCTTGCCTCACTAATTTTCAAATAGATTCTAAAACTAACTGACGTGCTGTTCTAAACTTATTTTTCGTTATTGCTTTACAGGCTTCCGTTGTAATCTTTAATAACTCTGATATATCTTTTTCGCACAAATGTTGCGAATAACTGCCAGAACAGCCCTAAAATCCTGTTATGCAGTGATATGTGTAACCGAATATCGTTTGACAACTACATGTCTATGGAGCATAATTTCTGGGATATTCCTGTCACGGTCACCATGTCTAACGGAACTCACAGATTTCCTGTTTGACATATCTAGTATATTCTTACGAAAATGAGCTCGTGGATTCGAACACAAATTTTCCCTAATATACCTTCTTATTAAGAAAATGGTTATGAGTTATCTGGTTTTACTTTCTGCAGTGTTCCTCTACCCACCTCTCCGACTTCTCTGCACTGAGCGAGGAGCTGTAGTGATTATCACCCCGGATCCGCATTTGGGAGGACGATGGTTCAAATTCGTGCCCGACCATCCAGATTTAGGTTTTCTGTGATTTATCTACGTCGTTCATTCTAGGATGATTACTTTGAAAGGGCGCAGCCGGCTTCCTTCCTATTCAGCTCAGTCTGTCCTTCTGCAGACAATTTCCTTATTTCTTCACATGTTCCTCCAGCCATTTGTTTCCCTGCACTTATGATTACTGTAATCGTAAGTGACTTACGCTGCTGTTTTCTTCCCTTCCCTGAACATGTTTATATTTGACTAGTTTTCTTATCTCGTCTGTTACCCAACATTTCTTCGCAGTTACCTTCCTTGTATCGACATTTATCTATTCAACTTCTGTGACTGCCTTTTTTTTGACGTTCATTCCTCTTTTTTTATCTGTAACCCATACCATGCTATTCACTACGGCAATATGTACATCCTCTGAAAAATTCAAAAGCACATCAACATTCTTCACTGCTTTCATTTCCCACTTCTTTACATATTGCCACTCCCTGACGCTTTTCTTAAACTTCAGCCTACCTTCATCAGTGAAGTATGAGCTGAGTACATATGTTCACCTTGGAATGCCTTACAAACCAATATGCGATTAATTAATTTCTTTCTCACCATAACGTAATCCAGTTGATATTTTCCAACTTGTCTAAGCTTTTTCCAAGTATACCTCCTACTCTTTAAACTCTTGAACCGTGTATTTGCTATTACACACTGAATTCAGTCTCCATTCATGAATCTCTTTCTCACCATAACATAATGCAGTTGATATTTTCCAACGTATCTAGGCTTTTTCCAAGTATACCTCCTACTCTTTAGACTCTTGAACCGTGTATTTGTTATTATAAACTGATTTTAGTCTCCTCATTTTGTATTTGTGATGTCGGCATATATGCCTGAATGACTGTTGTTCACGTTCTTTTGCAGCTGATTGGATGCAGATAATCCTATGAGCGCACTATTGGCAATCTCCTCTTGATGGTCCGAATGGTAAACTAATTCACATTAATGGAGATTCCTCATGATACATTTTCAATTGCAGATTGTTTTTTGCTGCAGAAGCACAATGCGTGTGTCCTAAACGCAGTGGTTCCCATTGCCTTCTGCATCCTCATACTGTTAATCATTGATGTTTCGTCTGCCCTTAGGGTTAGATTTTCAACCTCATGAACTAGAATGTTCCTACAAAGTATATTCGCTCCTCTGTCCTCTTTGTTAAGACCGCTGACAGAGCGAGGATGACCTCTTATACCGTAAGTCATCGAGTGACATCATCCGCGACTGTTATTTTAAAGTCTATGCATTCCCTGGCATCAAACAAGGTATCCATGGCGTATTGATTAATAGTGAACCATGGACCTTGCCGTTGGTGGGGAGGTTTGCCTGTCTCAGCGATACATATAGCCGTACCGTAGGTGCAACCACAACGGAGGGGTATCTGTTGAGAGGCCAGACAAACGTGTGGTTCCTGAAGAGGGCAGCAGCCTTTTCAGTAGTTGCAGGGGCAACAGTCTGGATGATTGACTGATCTGGCCTTGTAACACTAACCAAAACGGCCTTGCTGTGCTGGTACTGCGAACGGTTGAAAGCAAGGGGAAACTAAGGCCGTACTTTTTCCGGAGGGCATGCAGCTTTACTGTATGGTTAATCATGATGGCGTCCTCTTTGGTAAAATATTCCGGAGGTAAAATGGTCCCCCATTCGGATCTCCGGGCGGGGACTACTCAAGAGGACGTCGTTATCAGGACAAAGAAAACTGGCGTTCTACGGATCAGATAGTGGAATGTCAGATCCCTTAATCGGGCAGAAACTTTAAAAAGGGAAATGGATAGGTTAAAGTTAGATATAGTGGGATTAGTGAAGTTCGGCGGCAGGAGTAACAAGACATTGGCCAGGCGAATACAGGGTTATAAATACAAAGTCAAATAGGGGTAATGCAGGAGTAGGTTTAATAATGAATAAAAAATAGGAATGCGGGTAAGCTACTACAAACAGCATAGTGAACGCATTATTGTGGCCAAGGTAGATACGAAGCCCACGCCTACTACAGTAGTACAAGATTATATGCCAACTAGCTCTGCAGATGACGAAGAAATTGAAGAAATTTATGATGAAATTACAAAAAATATTCAGATAGTGAAGGGAGACGAAAATTTAATAGTCATGGGTGGCTGGAATTCGGTAGTAGGAAAAGGGAGAGAAGGAAATGTAGTAGGTGAATATGGATTGCGGGGAAGAAATGAAAGAGGAAGCCGCCTAGTAGAATTTTGCACAAATCACAACTTAATTATAGCTAAGACTTGGTTCAAGAATCATAAAAGAAGGTTGTATTCATGGAAGAAGCCTGGAAATATTGACAGGTTTGAGATAGATTGTATAATGGTAAGACAGTGATTTAGGAACCAGGTTTTAAATTGTAAGAGATTTCAAGGGGCAGATGTGGACTCTGACCACAATCTATTGGTTATGAACAATAGATTAAAACTGAAGAAACTGCAAAAAGGTGGGAATTTAAGGAGATGGGACCTGGATAAACTGACTAAGCGAGAGGTTGTACAGAGTTTCAGGGAGAGCATAAGGGAATAATTGACAGGAATTGGGGAAAGAAATACAGTAGAAGAGGAATGGGTAGCTTTGAGGCTTGAAGTAGTGCAGGCAACAGTGGATCAAGTAGATAAAAAGACGAGGGCTAGTAGAAATCGTTGGTTAACAGAAGAAACATTGAATTTAATTAATGAAAGGAGAAAATATAAAAATGCAGTAAATGAAGCAGGCAAAAAGGAATACAAACGTCTCAAAAATGAGATCGACAGGAAGTGCAAAATGGCTAAGCAAGGATGGCTAGAGGACAAAGGTAAGGAAATAGAGGCTCATCTCACTAGGGGTAAGATAGATACTGCCTACAGGAAAATTAAAGAGACCTTTGGAGTAAAGAGAACCACTTGTATGAATATCAAAAGCTCAGATGGAAACCCAGTTCTAAGCAAAGAAGGGAAAGCAGAAAGGTGGAAGGAGTATATAGAGGGTCTATACAAGGGCGATGTACTTGAGGACAATATTATGGAAATGGAAGAGGATGTAGATGAAGATGAAATGGGAGATATGATACTGTGTGAAGAGTTTGACAGAGTACTGAAAGACCTGAGTCAAAACAAGGCCCCGGAAGTAGATAATATTCCATTAGAACAGCTGGCAGCTTTGGAAAAGCCAGTCCTGACAAAACTCTACCATCTGGTGAGCAAGATGTATGAGACAGGCAAAATACCCTCAGACTTCAAGAAGAATATTATAATTCCAATCCCAAAGAAAGCAGGTGTTGACAGATGCGAAAACTACCGAACTATCAGTTTAATAAGTCACGGCTGCAAAATAGTAACGCGAATTCTTTACAGGCGAATGGAGAAACTAGTAAAGGCCGACCTCGGGGAAGATCAGTTTGAATTCCGTAGAAATATTGGAAAACGTGAGCAATACTGACCCTACGACTTATCTTAGAAGCTAGTTTAAAGAAAGGCAAAACTACGTTTCTAGCATTTGTAGATTTAGAGAAAGCTTTTGACAATTTTGAATGGAATACTCTCTTTCAAATTCTGAAGGTGGCAGGGGTAAAATACAGAGAGCGAAAGGCTATTTACAATTTGTATAGAAACCAAATGGCAGTTATAAGAGTCGAGGGGCATGAAAGGGAAGCAGTGGTTGGGAAGGGAGTAAGACAGCGTTGTAGCCTATCCCCGATGTTATTCAATCTGTTTATTCAGCAAGCAGTGAAGGAAACAAAAGAAAAATTCGGAATGGGTATTAAAATCCATGGAGTAGAAATAAAAACTTTGAGGTTCGCCGATGACATTGTAATTCTGTCAGAGACAGCAAACGACTTGGAAGAGCAGTTGAACGGAATGGATAGTCTCTTGAAAGGAGGGTATAAGATGAACATCAACAGGAGCAAAACGAGGATAATGAAATGTAGTCGAATTAAGTTGGGTGATGCTGAGGGTATTAGATTAGGAAATGAGAGACTTAAAGTAGTAAAGGAGTTTTGATATTTGGTGAGCAAAATAACTGATGATGGGCGAAGTAGACAGGATATAAAATGTAGACTGACAGTGACAAGGAAAGCGTTTCTGAAGAAAAGGAATTTGTTAACATCGAGTGTAGATTTAAGTGTCAGGAAGTCGTTTCTGAAAGTATTTGTATGGAGTGTAGCCATGTATGGAAGTGAAGCATGGACGATAAATAGTTTGGACAAGAAGAGAATAGAAGCTTTCGAAATGTGGTGCTACAGAAGATTGCTGAAGATTAGATGGGTAGATCACATAACTAATGAGGAAGTATTGAATAAGATTGGGGAGAAGAGAAGTTTGTGGCACAACTTGACCAGAAGAAGGGATCGGTTGGTACGACATGTTCTGAGGCATCAAGGGATCGCCAATGTAGTATTGGAGGGCAGCGTGGAGGGTAAAAATCGTAGAGTGAGACCAAGAGATGAATACACTAAGCATATTCCGAGGGATGTAGGTTGCAGTAGGTACTGGGAGATGAAGAAGCTTGCACAGGATAGAGTAGCATGGAGAGCTGCATCAAACCAGTCTCAGGACTGAAGACCATAACAACAACAACAATGACGTTACCACTAGGCTGCAGTGCTGAAAGATTTATAGCTCCAGAAGCTATGATTTCTAGCATGCCTGGTGGAAATGGCAATGTATTCGACCATATAACGTGATTAAGTCTTAAGGAACGTCCTATGAATTTTGTTAAATTCCCATTTAATTTTAAATTACTTCCTACAGTAACAGCATTTTTATTATACCTGGAGTGAAATTAACTCTTAGTCCTTCCTTGTATAAACATGTTGATATTTGTCAAGTTATTCTGATTAACAGTTACAACACTTTCTCAAAAACAATGTAACTGTGGTATTTCATACAGATTGGGAGGACTTATCACTACAGAATATTTAACTAGAGAAGGGGAAAATGAAGTTCCTCTCTCGAAAAGTGGGCTCTGAAACTACCAGGTGACTTTCTAAAAGCGATTGATTCATTTTGTGACTTCAAATCTATTTTACAATTATTGGATGTGATATTGAATTACAACTATAAACTATTATAGTAATTTAACTATTGATCCGATAAACATAACTAGAACTAGTATAGTATTTTAAATAATTATATTACTCCAAATCTGTTCTGTATGTTATCAATTATGAAAACAAAATTCTTGTAAAAAACATAGAAAACTTACAGAACAATTTAACACTTTATTTTATCCTTAATGGTAAGGGCATTTTGGCCGTTTCAGTAAATTTCGCTGAAGTAAATAACTGCAACCATCCACGTATTCTGATAAATGATTTATTTCACTATGGCTAGCTATGTACTTCAACTCATCATCAGACGGCAACAATGATTTCTTCTACAAATTTATCATTATTATTGTCATGTAATATGAGTACCACGATTTTATTTTCTACGCAAGTTTTTGTATTACATACAAGGATTGTACATTTGGTGTGTACAGGAAAGGTTTTATTTTATGCATAATTGTAAAGTGGTCTGCAGCCATAATATTAAACATACTGAACATGAGGTACATTAAAGACAAGATGGAGGACACATGTGCTTACATCTGACGTCCTATCAGCTAGTGGTTGGAGAGGTAGTATTAAAGAACATGACAATGCAGTAATTATATACTTGTTATACTTCTACGGATATAAACAGCAAAAATGTCCGTTTTTTGGTAAGTTTGTTAACAAAGTGCTCCATAATATTGAATTCAGTATGCGGCAGAGCATAAACTTCCTTCATTGGAGATTAGCAAGTTTAGTAACAAACAAAAATTTCAAATTTTATAATAGACTGCATAATATGTAAACCAGAGCTGTAAATCTTACTACTGTCATCACCACTGGAAAGATATAAAAAGCATTAGGTATCGAAAAGTGAGGAGAGAGGCTAATCCACTAGGTCGTTTTTTAGACTGTAACAGCACATCTTCTAGTTTTTTTCTAGGTCATCTCATTCCAGAAAAAGCTTTCAGTCATAATGTGTTGATGGTATACTATCAAGCATTTCTTTGTAGCTTATATTTTCACTACAATGGCCAAAATTATAGCTGATTCCAGTGCATTACTGGGTGCAGAAGAGCATCACCTACCAGTAACAACTAAAGTATGGTTGCAAATACATTTTCATGTTTCCACTATCAATTTATTGTTAATTTTTTAAATAAAAGGAAAATTACTTGATGTAAGAACACAAAAGTGTAAGAACTGGAAGTGGTGAATGACATCTGTTGAAAACGTTAGTGTACTTACATACAGCTATAGTATCAAAATCACAATTGTATAGTTGTCACACTTTTTGGAAAATGTCACCACAGTAATTATTTGATCTGCCATATTCAGTCTTTAACATAGTAATAGCACTTTAGATGTAAATAAGATATGAACTGAACATCCATTGTGTTTACATTGAACAACTGAGGTTATGGTCCAAGAACTTAGATCTAAGAAGTTCACAGATGTTACACACATGCAAGCACTGCAGATTTTACAAATTACGAAAATAAAAATTGCTACCTAACACAACTTGATAGCAATCAGTCTCTTTATTATAAATAACAATGTGGTTTCATGATCATGTAACAAATTTAATTTTCATATTTTGTAGTATCTGCTATGGTGCACTGTGTGTAACAGCCCTGTATTTCTTAGCTGTAAACTGTTTGAAAATAAACCCTGTTTTCCACTCGTAAACACAATTGATGTCTTATTTACAATTATTAATTTCTAAAGATCCATTATTATGTGAATGGCGGTTTAAATAATTGCTATGGTGACAAATGTGGAGTTGGTGTGTGGTTTCAAATTCATGTAACAATTTTCACTTTTGTAATTCATAATACCTCCTGTTTTCGTGTACGTAACATTTAGATCACAGATCTAAATTCTTTGTTCATGACCATTGTATTCCAAAATAAACACATTAGAAGTTGCAAGTTCATTTATAATTCACATCTATTAACATATAAAAGGCCATTACTACACTCATGGAAATGGAAAAAAGAACACATTGACACCGGTGTGTCAGACCCACCATACTTGCTCCGGACACTGCGAGAGGGCTGTACAAGCAATGATCACACGCACGGCACAGCGGACACACCAGGAACCGCGGTGTTGGCCGTCGAATGGCGCTAGCTGCGCAGCATTTGTGCACCGCCGCCGTCAGTGTCAGCCAGTTTGCCGTGGCATACGGAGCTCCATCGCAGTCTTTATCACTGGTAGCATGCCGCGACAGCGTGGACGTGAACCGTATGTGCAGTTGACGAACTTTGAGCGACGGCGCATAGTGGGCATGCGGGAGGCCGGGTGGACGTACCGCCGAATTGCTCAACACGTGGGGCGTGAGGTCTCCACAGTACATCGATGTTGTCGCCAGTGGTCAGCGGAAGGTGCACGTGCCCGTCGACCTGGGACCGGACCGCAGCGACGCACGGATGCATGCCAAGACCGTAGGATCCTACGCAGTGCCGTAGGGGACCGCACCGCCACTTCCCAGCAAATTAGGGACACTGTTGCTCCTGGGGTATCGGCGAGGACCATTCGCAACCGTCTCCATGAAGCTGGGCTACGGTCCCGCACACCGTTAGGCCGTCTTCCGCTGACGCCCCAACATCGTGCAGCCCGCCTCCAGTGGTGTCGCGACAGGCGTGAATGGAGGGACGAATGGAGACGTGTCGTCTTCAGCGATGAGAGTCGCTTCTGCCTTGGTGCCAATGATGGTCGTATGCGTGTTTGGCGCCGTGCAGGTGAGCGCCACAATCAGGACTGCATACGACCGAGGCACACAGGGCCAGCACCCGGCATCATGGTGTGGGGAGCGATCTCCTACACTGGCCGTACACCACTGGTGATCGTCGAGGGGACACTGAATAGTGCACGGTACATCCAAACCGTCATCGAACCCATCGTTCTACCATTCCTAGACCGGCAAGGGAACTTGCTGTTCCAACAGGACAATGCACGTCCGCATGTATCCCGTGCCACCCAACGTGCTCTAGAAGGTGTAAGTCAACTACCCTGGCCAGCAAGATCTCCGGATCTGTCCCCCATTGAGCATGTTTGGGACTGGATGAAGCGTCGTCTCACGCGGTCTGCACGTCCAGCACGAATGCTGGTCCAACTGAGGCGCCAGGTGGAAATGGCATGGCAAGCCGTTCCACAGGACTACATCCAGCATCTCTACGATCGTCTCCATGGGAGAATAGCAGCCTGCATTGCTGCGAAAGGTGGATATACACTGCACTAGTGCCGACATTGTGCATGCTCTGTTGCCTGTGTCTATGTGCCTGTGGTTCTGTCAGTGTGATCATGTGATGTATCTGACCCCAGGAATGTGTCAATAAAGTTTCCCCTTCCTGGGACAATGAATTCACGGTGTTCTTATTTCAATTTCCAGGAGTGTATATTAAAGGCGTAATATGGCAGTGCAAATAATATTAGACTGGTGAAAAATGTGCAAATTGAGAAGTGCTTGTGAAACTTGTGGAATATACGCAATTACGATTTTGATACTCCAGCTAGATGCAAGTACATTGACTTGTTTAACATATGTCGCTTTGCCACTTCCAGTTTTTTGAGTTGTGTCAGTTAGTCATCACCACGTAATTTGCCTTTTATTTAAACAGTTAACTCCAGCAGTGAATGTGGAAACATGAAAATGAATGCATAACCACCTGAATAGGGACAAATGCTTGAAACTGGCCATATCTTTATTAAATCATCTTTAGTTGCAACTGGTTGTGGATCTTATTGTACAACTTATAACGGAACGAACACTGTGTAAAGCTGCATTTACTATGGGTAATACTCACGCAATGAAGTGTATTGAAAGTTTGTAATATGTCACACTGGCACAGCAATAACCACGTTAACACGGTGTTTGATTATTATGATCTTCAGTACAACACACAGCAATGTCTCATTCTCTTCATAGATGTGTTTCTAGATTTATAGCTTCCCCAGATATGGTGAGCATTTCTGTTCCCTTCGGCAGTAAGTGTACATATGGGAAACGGCTTTTAATGTTGTAATTAATTTCGGAGGTTAACCACTGCTACAGGAAACACCATAAATGATGTACCACTTACATTGTCAGCAGATGAAAGTTTTGTCTGTTTTGCGGTTAGTACAAATACAATAATAAAATGTGGTAACTCTACTACCAACAAAAGGAGCGAAGAGCGAAATATTTTAAAATGGCGACAGAGGATTGAAGTCGAAAATAATGGAATTAAGTTTCGCTTCACCCATTACATAGAGCTTAGTACTCCTCATAGAACTCCACAAGCTATAAAAATTACCTCTTCTCCCGTAGGGTACCACTTTTACAAGAATTAGTGCACGTCAAGATTTTAGAACCAGAGATTATATCCATCTAGTGGTAAGTTAGATATAATTATGTGTATTTTGACAACTGATTCATTATACAGATTGCCTAACAGAAACATGAGGTACCCAGCAGACATTGTCGAACGTCAATGTAACTTCGTACATGTATAAACCATCGGTGAGTATGTAAACGAAGTAAAATTGTCAACTTCTGAAATAGTTAAATCAAAAATGGTTCAAATGGCTCTGAGCACTATGGGACTTAACATCTGAGGTCATCAGTCCCCTAGAACTTAGAACTATTTAAACCTAACTAACCTAAGGACATCACACACATCCATGTCAGTGGCAGGATTCGAACCTGCGACCGTAGCGGTTGCACGGTTCCAGACTGAAGAGCCTAGAGCCGCTCGGACACACTGGCTGGCTGTAATAGTTAAAATGGGCACCAGAGCGCGTCAGTGTTGTCCGCGTTTACTGTTGTTATCAAGCCTGATGGTACATAAGAGTCGCGAATGGCGTCATACGTCGAGTGATCACTACGAAATACAGGGACATGTGAGACAGCGTTGTCAGCACCTGACAGAGTCTGAAATACACCGCGATCGTGGCTCTTCATTTAATCGGATGGTCGAATCATGCAGTACTTGGATCTGTGGGGCATTTGGATGCTGCAGTGGCCTGATATTGGGCCGCATGGGGACGTGAGGGCAGCCACACTTTTCGTCAAGCTTCCAGCCGACAAAGGAGGACTGCCGTGTTGTGCACTACGCACATCTTGACTCCTTCGTATCTGCGGTTGCGATTCGAGAACAAGTAATGGACTCCCTGGACTCCCTGCGTCATACCGCATCGTTGGTCGGAGGTTAGCAGCAGTCGAATTAGGGAATTACCGACCCACTCACAGGCTACCGCTATTAAGGCACCACATCCGTCTGTGTCTGCAGTGGTGTCGTGGCTGGGATGCAGATGAATGGCGTCGCGTTGTGATCTGCGATTTATCGCGGTCCTGTGCTAGCACGGATGACGATCGTCAGCGAGTATGGCGGTAGCCTGGTAAGAGATTCCATTCTTCCAATATTTTTAGAGGCGTCGTGCTGTTACTCCTGGC
The DNA here is from genome assembly GCF_023864275.1 of Schistocerca cancellata. Taxonomy (NCBI): domain Eukaryota; kingdom Metazoa; phylum Arthropoda; class Insecta; order Orthoptera; family Acrididae; genus Schistocerca; species Schistocerca cancellata. Next base: position 630,454,601 of record NC_064626.1, on the reverse strand, counting down.
ATCAGAATGTTCAAATGTGTTTGAATTCCTAAGGGGCAAAACTGCTGGGGTCGACGGTCGCTAGACTTAAACTAATTTATGCTAAGAACAACATCCAAGCCCGAGGAAGGACTCGAATCTCCGGCGGCAGGGGCCGTGCAATCCGTGACATGGCGCCTCTAAGCGCGCGGCCACTCCACTTGGGCTCCTGGCATCACGGTGTGGGGAAGCCACTGGCTTCCAGTGACAGCTTGGAGTGACTGAGGGATGTCTGAGAGCACGTCGGTAGACGATGGATATCCTGCATTCTCATGTGACAGTATTATGGTGCCGTGTTTCAACAGGACAATGTCTGTGCATAGATTCACTGTTTCGTATGAACTGTCTGCACGTTATATCAGGATTTTCGGGACATTCGGATGTTACAGTTTCCCGATGTCAGACTGAATGGAAACTTTGAGGCAGGCATACTCGTCATGGTTCCAGCCAACCATGCCTGACTAGCACGAAGGAGGATCGCCGTATTGTGCCCCATGCACATCCTAGCTCCTGTGGCCAGCAAGCTTGCCAAACATGTGCGGGATCCTATCGAACGTCAACTCTGTCCCTGTTCTAGTATCCAGGATATCAAGGACCAGTTACGATAGAAATTAGAATTATATTAATACCTTCAGCTGCTGCGGGGGTTGATATATATCAAAGAGGACAGGTGTAAATGAGCGGAACTCGAACCCGGGAATGTCCTGCTTACATGACAGACGCTCTGTCCACCTGAGCCACCGACGGCACAGAGGATAGTGCGACTGCAGGGACTATCACGCGCACGCCTCCAGTGAGACCCGCAGTCTCACCTTGTATGTCCACACATTACATTCGTAGTGTCCCACCCCAACATACTCATTACTCGTGGAAGACGTTCTTACCAAGCCCCGTAAGAGTTCGGGGAATATGTGTGCATCCGTACAGAAGATGAAGGTCATGGCTGGTGTTTCCAGAACTATACTTATACGGATGTGGTGTCTGTTCTTTCGGACATGTCCGAAAGAACACACCATATCGATGGAAGTATATAGTTCCAACAGTTGTGCGCAAGCTCGCCTCAAGTGAGAATACAACGGCTTTATGACTCCCTTCCCAAGAGAGTCAGTGCATGTATCCTGGCCAGAGGGAACACATAGCCATACTTAGCAGTAGCCTCCAGCTACCTAGTTCTTTGGAAGTTTGATTCGATTTTGCGACTACAGCAGTAGCATCACATGCTCTCTCAATCCGTTTCATTGCGTTTCCATCACTCTTCTGGGTGCTTCCCTTCTTTCAGGTGACAATTAATACACATATTTTTGAAGAGTGGATAATGACTGAGTAAATTAGCCGTTCTTCTTCATAAACTTAACATAATATAGCAAAATAGCTTTTTAAAATGTTTCCAATATTAAAAATTGTCTTTAAGTAGAAGAACTCTAATTTTTATTTCAGATTTTCTAATCTGAAAACACTAACGGAACTATTGATGAGTTATTCAGGATGTTCACTGAAGAAATCTAAAGGACCTTTATATGTTTACCATCCTTTGAGAAACAAGAGAACAACACCATGCAGAAAAGAAAGTCAGAGCGTCAGGAGTTATGTGGCGCGACGGCATAAACATTACTGAAGACATCGCAGTGAGTCGAGTAGACGAGACGAACGGCCAGAGCGAGATCCGTCGCTGGTTCGAGTCTAGCGTGTCTTCAACTGCGTCGTCCAGAAGCAATCGAGTGTGAGAGGGCAAAACGCTTACTTTTCTCTGAAGAAACAAAAGAAAAGAGGAGAGGGACTGTAAAACGTCTCCCGTTCCATCACTTTTGGATAAGCTGAAATCCACACGGGGCCGCCCAAAGCTGGGAAATTCCGCCACGGCTCATGCCGCGTCCCCTCGACTTGGTGGGAGTCTCGATCTCTGCCGAGACTGCAGCCGCCTGCTCACCCCACACCTCACTCTGCAGTCTCCAGCCTCGCTTTTACGGCCTCCGTCCGCCCTCAGAGCCACTCGCCTTCCAGGGCGATTCTTCCACACCCACAGCGCGGCACTGAAGTACCAAAGCGCTCTCCTCTCGCAGTCTTTCGTTCAGCTTCTAGTTCTCAGCAGTATTTTATATCTGCGAAATACTGCCAGTTTTATAATCGTATGTGATGATACCTCATTCTTTCTTCTCCTCGTTTAAATTTTTAAAGGCTCTTATCTGTTTCGTCAAATTCATCTCATAGAATGACTAAATCTGAAAAGTGTAATCATGATACAAGCAGAAAGTAGCTAAATGAATACTCCTCACTCACATGTACGGTATTTGTCATTAAGAAAACATCATAAGATTAATCTCTAAGCAAACAAAAGTACATGAAGTGTATTTTGCAAACCCACTGCAACGTTACAACACCTATGGTGTAAACATATCGACTAACTGGACAACGGTTATTTATACAGAAAGTTATTGGGTGTTGTTTGAAGACACCTGAGGTGTATTTCGTCACAGTTGCTGCAGAAACACACTACGAGAATATTCATAGGTCTAATGTAGTAAATAGCACTGTACAGTACCATGAATTAATACAATGATAACTTTTTACGTGAGTCGCAAAAAGCATATATTTGTTATAAATTATCATGTGAATAATGGACAAGTTATATAAATGTGTAACTTTGTCACATTCCCACTTCATTTTACTGAATGCCCCAGATGACATCTGGTTATAATCGACAATTAGAGAGAATGTGCATCTTTGATGTTACTCAGTTATAACAATACATCTAATTAATCTTTAGTCCTTCTATCGTGTGACAAATATGATGTTATAATTGTCAAGAGATGTAACCGGTTCAATTGGTTGAATACCAACAGACGTAAAAGAGGGTTACACCCACAGTAGCATTTTACCAGACAGAATAATGTAAAACTATGAATTTTAGAAGAAAACTTGCATTTTTCCTTTACACGCCACTTCCAGTGCGGTATAGCCTGAACGAGCCAGCAGCAGACATTCGATTTGCGGACAGTGCTTTCGCCGGACATTAAGAAAACTCTCGAGAATCTATAAAAAATACCCCACATTCAAAACAGTTGCAGTTCAGTATATACTCCACCAGTCTTCAAGGATGTTTTCAGAGAGGAATCAGAAAGTGTGAATTTTTCTAATGCTGAAAAAAGAAAAGATTTCCTATGTTTTCACCTCTGTTACATAATATTTCTGTAACACTCTACTTGTTTGTCTTAAATACTACACTGCTGACGCAAATAACGTAATTCCAGTCCAATATCTGAAGCCATGGTTGCAGTACTCTGTTACCCAGAATCGTGCAGTCGAGGTGTAAGAAGATCCTTGACAGCTGACAGCGCTCTTGCCAGATTTCAACTGCGGAGCAGTAGTGGCTGCAGGTGCAATTGTAGCCATCTACAGGGTTGTGACAATACTGTGGCGTTGCCCATAGAGACGAACACAAAATCACGTTACTTTAGTTGTTGAGGTACGCCGACGAAGCTGCCGCGGCCAAGCTACTGTAACTGTCAGAGATTGGCTTAAGCCCATCGATGGACGCTTGAGGGTGGTTCTGTACAGCTCTTTTTTTACAAAATAAAGCATTTTAATAAAAATAATATACGAATAAATAAAAGTTTTAAACTAATGTACTAAAATTCATTGAGGAATAAATGGCAATGAGCCACACTACTTTGACGTGTGCTTTGTTCTGCCGTAACCAGTTAAGGGGCTGAGCCAATTGTAACATAGCAGTAAGGATTCCTTGTACAAATCTCACATTACTCATGTCCTTTAATATGACAGAATATTCATGATTTTCTTGTTTACAAAAGCTTTTACGCTATGTGCAAATTCTGTACTTGTGACATACTTGAGCAAAGGTTTTTCTTTGTACGTTACGGTGTAGCGGCCTGCATCTATAATATGGGACATTCTGTACGTGTACTTGTCTAAAGGCAAGCACACGGACACGTGCAGATCTACACGTATAATCTGCAAACCAGTGATAAGTGAATGGCAGGGATAGTTGCCATTTTACCATTTGTCAGCGCTTTTTCTGGATTCGTTAATAAGTGGAGCGTCAAAAAATCGACTGCTTATACGCACCTGTGCGCTCTGTAATTAATTTAATCTTGTCTTCGCGCTCCCTGAGGGAGTGACACGTAGGGGGTTGTAGTACGTTCCTAAATTCCTCACTTAAGGTTGGTTCTAAGAACATTATAAATTGGCTTTCACAGGACGTAGCAGCGGATCCACAGTTTGAAAAGTCTACAAAATGGCAAGTGAAGTTGTATGCTGACCTCATGCCACTCCTTTCCACATGATACCTCAAAGCAGAAGATGACGCGGCGGACGGTAGATATCCCTTGGGACTATACGGCCTGAACGAGGAGCTCATTTTCCACGGGATAGTTTGCGTCTATCTTAAAGATTCTGCCATTTCACTTCCTTCAGAAACTTCGTACCACTCCATCATGGGTTGTATAAACACGTGACCAGTCATACAGGCTGTCTTCGTATACATACAATATCCCTTCTTTGTCCTGTTTGTTTATGGGTTCCACATTTGAAGCAATATTCTAAGACGCGTCGGACAAGTGGTTTTCCTGCGAGCTCCTTCGTAGACGGATTGCATTGCCGTCGAATTCTCAATAGACAGCAGTCTGCCACCTGATTTACGTACCTGCGACTGAGCCTTTGTGATCGTCCCATTTCGTATGCCTACAAACTGTTAAATTGAGTTCTATACATGAGTTGATCGATTCCAAATGTACGTCATTAACGTCATAGGGTACCACGTTTTCTTCGTTTTTCGAAGTGCAAAACTTCATATTTCTAAACATGAAGAGCAAATTACCAATCTTCGAACTTACCAGTCGTCGCACCATTTTGAAATCTTATGAAGATCTAACTGCAATTACGAGGAGCTTTTTCTCATGCAGTATTTCATTACAGATAATAGTGTCATATGCAAAAATCCTGTAGTTACTTTTAATATTGTCTGTATAGCTATTAATATGTACGCTCCCTGGGCCCATGAGAATTTACTTCTACATTTGTCGTTGGCTCTGTGTCCACCGCATTAAGACATCCTCGATCCAGTCACGTATCTAGCTTGATACCGCATATGATCGTACTTCTGATAACAACGGTATATGTGGTACTATCAACTGCATTTCGGAAGTCAAGAAGCACTGCACGTGCTTCACTTTCTGGCTCCATCGCTCTCAGGACTTCACGTTATGGCGGCGCCTTTTGTTGTATACACAAGAATGTCCACTTACCTTTCAATGGCTTCTTCTGCGCCGTACGGCTTCCCTGCAGAAAATCTGTAATGTTTTTGAGTGGAAAAATGGAGATAAAAATGAGAGACACTGTGCATATTGATAGGATGCACGCCGTTTTAAAGTCTGGTTAAATACCAATGAAAGAACGTCATCGAATGAAAATTCCGAAATATTGTGATCCCCTGTACTTACTTTCAGCGACCTGGTCTGTATTAGTTTGTAGTTTCAAACACGACATAAGCAAAATCACACTTAATAGCCAGCTATTACCAAAAAAGTACATGCACATTGTCTGGGGATTGAATCCTCGCTAAGTATTCTACAAACTGTTCACTTTGAACTATCGGTTCTCGGTTCTGACCTGTATGGAATGCCTCACGAATTTAACTTATTCAAACAAAAACTTACAGTTCACGTAGAAAATTGGCCGGCCGCTTTGACCGAGCAGTTCTAGGAGCTTCAGTCCGGAACCGCGCTGCTGCTACGGTCACAGGTTCGAATTCTGCTCACCTGCCTCGAGATGACTGGGTGTTTGTGTTGTCCTCATCATTTCATCATCATCCAGGAAAGTGGCGAAATTGGACTCAGCAAAGACTGGGTAATTGTACGGGCGCTGATGACCACGCAGTTGAGCGCCCCACAAACCAAACATCATCATCATCATCATCATCGAATTCTGCCTCGGGCATGGATGTGTGTGATGTCCTCAGGTTAGTTAGGTTTAAGTAGTTCTAAGTTCTAGGGGACTGATGACCTCAGATGTTAAGTCCCATAGTGCTTATAGCCATTTTTGAACGTAGAAAATCCGGAATTTGCACATTTGTCTTTACTGTTCGTCAGTTAATACTTACCCGCTAGCCACGACCGTTCTGAAACCTCGATCCATCAAAAATTAAAGCACTTTTTCAGAGCTCAGTGCGAACACATGCGACGTTCATGATGTCCGAGCTCCGAATCCATAGCCTCCAGACCGCAATATCCCTCACCGTACAAAAAGCTTATGAAGGCACTCTCTGCTGATTAGCTGGGACTCATTAGAGTCAACCAGTTTCCAATTCTAATCCCCACTATCCCACTTTACTCCTTTATTCACTCAATAAGGAAAAAAATTGTAATTACCATTATTTATCCTGTAAAATAAGGCCAGTATTGAACATTCGTATGTATCGATGAAAAAATTACAGAAAACTGTTTTTCATTGGTATTGAAGAGCTAGGTGTCCTTACGGGCCTGACAAGAAGTTGCTGATTCACGTTAGCTTTAAATTCTGCGTTAGTGTTCATTTTTCGTATCTCTAACAGCATGACAAATATTGCGTAGCGATTTAGGCTGCTTTTAGCTACTGACGTATGCAAATATTGTATATATTTATGTTCCATTTAGTGTGTGTCAAATGTTACATTTGATTTTATAATAGGAACTCTTTCAGAAATCGTAAGTCAACTAATTTAACATCTATTTTAGTATAACAAAATTTAGCGTCGATGGATACCGAATGTATTTGTGACTGTTAGTTGATATGATCTTTTGAATTAATTTAAAGTGAATTGTCAGTTACTTTTAATTCTGCCGTCTGCCTGAAGAAGTTACCCTAATTTCTAGTATCATAATTGTGTGCAACACTTCACTTATTTACTTTGTTTGTACTCTTTACAAGAAACATAATAAGTTTGTAGAAATATAAGGAATATATTGTTAAATAATTAGGTTGGGCGAAGATTTCACGACAAGACTCTATGGTCCTTAGTCGATGCTTTTACCCAAGTGCTATCTTGTATAATACCAATGCTCCGCTTCTTCTCCTGTGCAGATCTGCCACAGAGTACCACGATTCAGTAACGTACTCAAGAAATGGGTATATTGTTCTGTAGCATACAATTTTTAAAGTTTGACTTTGAAGTATTTTTACAGTCCGCTTATGAGAAACAAACTAATGCTGATTTTATTGCATACGGAATTAATGTGGTTCACCCTACGGAGGTTTTTGTCAAGGTGGACACCAAGAAATTTAATGTTATCTGTTCTTACCGATGTAATACGACTCACGTTTTTTACCTAAACCTCATGGAAGACATTTGTCTTAAGGTAACGTACTTATAAAGGCCTAGAAACGTACTAACAACTCTCATAAAGTAGGACGAAAATGGAAGGACAATCGGAGTGAATCTAGGTTAAAATGGTTAAAATGGCTCTGATCACTATGGGACTTAACATCTGAGGTCATCAGTCCCCTAGAACTTAGAACTACTTAAACCAAACTAACCTAAGAACATCACACACATCCATGCCCGAGGCAGGATTCGAACCTGCGACCGTAGCAGTCGCGCGGTTCCGGACTGATGCGCCTAGAACCGCTCGGCGACCGCGGCCGGCAGTGAATCTAGTTGAATATTTTGATACACAGTTAATCACATTAGTTGACATGCTGACTTTTTACATTTATTCGTGAAGACCAGTAAATTACATTTTTATATGCCGATCCATAATTGAAATTTATACGCTGACTTAGATATGCTTTACACTTAAAGTCTACGATAACAACATGTCTATCTAAAAAGTAGGCTATAAACATTTCCTTTGAGCCATAAGTATTGTTCTAGAAATATTTACATCTGATAATTAAATTCAAGATTACTGTTTGATAATTAATTAGTGTGTATTTTCCTTCCTGTTGAAACTACGTTAATGTCTGTAGTCTACTTTCCTGAAAATAATACCATGAAACACTCAAAAAATTTCAAACCTCTAGCTTGAACAGGTTTTTGTGTATAAGAAAAAATTTCAGAAATTTTAATTCTCAAGAAATTCAATTTGAAGTTTTACTAGCTCTGTGGCTCACCTCTGTTGTTCCTAATATATCACAGTTAGATAATCTTCTTAGTATAGACGATTCACAACTTATCTCTTCCTTTCTTGTTTATCCTTGTTGTTCTGGCCTCTTTCGTTACCTCGAGGACCCATTTTTCAGCTTTGGCCATTCTCATGAAATCAATCGCCGACAGCGATTGTCTCATATAAAACCCAGCGTATATTCACTGTAGCTCTAGAAATTCACACCTGCAAACTGCCGTCCACATTAAAACAAATTACAGGCATAAGAAATTTCGAGAATGACGAAATAGCGGCAACTCAAATTACAGAAAAGTTTTAATCGAAAACAACGCTGAGGAACAAAGGTGTACAAGGGAAATATAAGAGCACAACAAAGGGTGCCTTCTAACTGGGTTGTCAATTTGAAAAACAGTTTTATGGTTTATGTTTCTCGGAGAAGAGTCAAACGACAAAATTGACGTTTGAAAGAAACGGAAAGAATGGTATGGACGCACACGGAGAGATCTTGAATTGTGTATTAAACAACTTTCTGATGTCCAGTTCAGTTATTTTAACCACTACTTTGTTCAAAAAACTCTGAACATCGACTTAAGATGAAAAAAAGATCGATTTTTTTTAAAGCGGATTCGCCGGCAAGCTGCCTTATATGTTTGCAGCTGGGGTATACTGATATTAGTGTTTAGGTCTTGGTGTCAAAATTATGAGATTACTTTCGCTACACACTTAGTTACAATTTACTGTAATTCCTCAAACTCTTTCGCATAAAGTATGAGGGGGTGTCATCAGCATGGACTGACCTATGCGACACCCACTAGATAACTGTATGTCAATAAGACTTGAGTGTTATCACCTTAGTATCTATTTTTCATGAAAGGTTGGTACTTATTTTTTCCTTTGTTAAGTATACAGAAAGTAACTGAATAAAGAGTCTTTGGAACAGTATGCTTTCAATTTATCAATCAGCAGCCCATTCTTGAAAGAGCTGACGGCCGTGGGAAGATCTAAGAATATGCCTGTTGTGTCCATTCCTCCGTCTAGGAGGGAGTACTCTTTATGGAGGAATTCAATGACTGCAGTTGTTGTGCAGCGATTTTTCTTAAATCCACGCTGTGATCCTGTTAAAAATTTGCTTTTTGTAAAATAGGTAAAGAGGTGAGAAAGGATCCCCACTTCAGAGACGTTACAAAAGGTAGGTGTCAACGTTATTGTTTGGCAGTTTGAGGCCATTTTGTACTTTTCTTTTATGCACTGGCTTAACAGGGCTTATTTTTAGACTACTAATCAGAGTGTTTGCCCTAATACTACCATTTATGAGACGAGTTAGTGGTTTAAGTATTTCTTTTGTGCACTTTTTATCTGTAGCACTCAACATACAATCTCATATTGCAGCGTATTTGTTCTTTAATGTAGTATTGTCTTGCTTATTTCATTTTGATTACCCTCATTAAATTCAGACTCCACTGTTTGAGTGATGCGAATTGGTGCCACTCGTCGCATGTCTATAGCGTATATTAGTGTTCTGAAACGTATTTTTATACAGGGTGTTACAAAAAGGTACGGCCAAACTTTCAGGAAACATTACTCACACACAAAGAAAGAAAATATGTTATGTGGACATGTGTCCGGATACGCTTACTTTCCATGTTAGAGCTCATTTTATTACTTCTCTTCAAATCACATTAATCATGGAATGGAAACACACAGCAACAGAACGTACCAGCGTGACTTCAAACACTTTGTTACAGGAAATGTTCAAAATGTCTTCCGTTAGCGAGGATACATGCATCCACCCTTCGTTGCATGGAATCCCTGATGCACCGATGCAGCCCCGAAGAGTGGTGTATTGTATCACAGCCGTCCACAATACGAGCACGAAGAGTCTCTACATTTGGTACCGGGGTTGCGTAGACAAGAGCTTTCAAATGCCCCCATAAATGAAAGTCAAGAGGGTTGAGGTCAGGAGAGCGTGGAGGCCATGGAATTGGTCCGCCTTTACCAATCCATCGGTCACCGAATCTATTGTTGAGAAGCGTACGAACACTTCGACTGAAATGTGCAGGAGCTCCATCGTGCATGAACCACATGTTGTGTCGTACTTGTAAGGGCACATGTTCTAGCAGCACAGGTAGAGTATCCTGTATGAAATCATGATAACGTGCTCCATTGAGCGTAGGTGGAAGAAGATGGCACCCAATCAAGACATCACCAACAATGCCTGCCCAAACGTTCACAGAAAATCTGTGTTGATGACGTTATTGCACAACTGCGTGTGGATTCTCGTCAGTCCACACATGTTGATTGTGAAAATTTACAATTTGGTCACGTTGGAATGAAACCTCATCCGTAAAGAGAACTTTTGCACTGAAATGAGGATTGACACATTCTTGGATGAACCATTCGCAGAAGTGTACCCGTGGAGGCCAATCAGCTGCTGATAGTGCCTGCACACGCTGTACATGGTACGGAAACAACTGGTTCTCCGTAGCACTCTCCATAAGTGACGTGGTCAACGTTACCTTGTACAGCAGCAACTTCTCTGACGCTGTCATTAGGGTTATCGTCAGCTGCACGAAGAATTGCCTCGTCCGTTGCTGGTGTCCTGGTCGTTCTAGGTCTTCCCCAGTCACGAGTCATAGGCTGGAATGTTCCGTGCTCCCTAAGACGCCGATCAATTGCTTCGAACGTCTTCGTGTCGGGACAGCTTCGTTCTGGAAATCTGTCTCGATACAAACCTACCGCGCCAAGGCTATTGCTCCGTGCTAATCCATACATCAAATGGGCATCTGCCAACTCCACATTTGTAAACATTGCAATGACTGCAAAACCACGTTCGTGATGAACACTAACCTGTTGATGCTACATACTGATGTACTTGATGCTAGTACTGTAGAGCAATGAGTCGCATGTCAACACAAGCACCGAAGTCAACACTACCTTCCCTCAATTGGGCCAACTGGCGGTGAATCGAGGAAGTACAGTACATACTGACGAAACTAAAATGAGCTCTAACATGGAAGTTAAGCGTTTCCGGACACATGTCCACATAACATCTTTTCTTTATTTGTATGTGAGAAATGTTTCCTGAAAGTTTGGCCGTACCTTTTTGTAACACCCTGTATACTCTGCTGTGTGGGCAGCTTGCCCAGGAGACCTTAACCGCTCCACTTCTGTGCTTTGTGAGCTGCTTAATGCGGAACAGCTTACATCAGCAGAAGACAGAACTTGTATCATGCGCAGTGAAAAGGCCAGCAGGCTACAGTGCAAGTGCCTCTAGATACCGACAGCCCTTCAGGCCTGATTGTTTCCGTGGGTTGCATGTTAATGAATAGTTCCTCTAGTATCCCTAGGCCGCCCGGGTATTTATGGCAGTGCAATGCCGCTGTAAGCCAGTCTTCCGTCGACTCTGGACCTGGCACCGACTGCACATGCAGTTCTTCAATAAGAGTCTAGTTCAGAATGTTCGCTATGTGCGACAGTGTGCTACTCGCCAACCTCTGCTGTCCTATGGAGCTGCCCGTGCCTGTCATCACCACCACCAGAACTTGGAGTTTTCATCAGTAATAACCGAACTTGACTCTTGAAATTCAAGTGCTCTTGCACCTACATCTGCCCTAGTGGCAC